>NC_069387.1:37510000-37849583 GCF_027475565.1 Acinonyx jubatus | reverse complement strand
AGACTTCCAGAATCCCCAAGATCAAGCCCATCCTGTCATAAAAGAAAGAAAAAGAAAGAGGACATAGAAGCCCACATTAGAGCTTTCTGAAAGAATTGAGTGATTCTGAGGATGTTGAACAATGCTTCATGTAAGGAACTCCCAGGATACCTCCATATGTCTTCAACCACCTATCCAGGTTCACTCTCTATCATAATATTTGTTCTTCTTCCTCTCAAAGGATGATGCCTGCATGGTAAATGCAAAGCAACCGAGAACCTCAAACTCCCTGATTCTTTGTTTTGCAGTACTCTCAGGGTCAAAGATAGCATCAGAAAAGACCTGTCCCATAGCAAGCAAATTGCAGAGCCTGGACTATCGCTGGGTTTCCTGAATCCCTTGGACCTCATTCTAATATTATTTAACATCCAAGTATCACCACCAAGGCCAAATGAGATAAAGAATGGTGATCCCTGATGTTAACTCACAATGCCTACCAGCTGCAGAACAATCACCTTGCATTGTTCCTCTGAGCAGGCAATTTCTACCCATAACTCATTCACTCATTCATTCATTCAACTAACATTTATTGAGTTCTTCTGTGTCCAGGCATTGTGTTTCAGTGTAGCCAATGGACTGGAAAGGAGCAAGAGCAGAAGCTGGTAAGAGGGAAGCCAGTTACAGTGGCCCAGACAAGAGATAATTAGTGTCTGATCTAAGGCAGTGGGCTAAGGGAAAGGAGATGTTAACAAAACAGGATTAAGGAAGTAAAATTAAAAGGATTTTGTTATATATTACCTGGGATCGGAATAGGGGAGGTGAGAATAAGAGAAGCCTCTAGTATGATTCCTAATTTCTGGATAGAACGATGGAGAGAATGGCAATGCCCGTCATGGAGACAGGCATACAAACGGAGACAGAGATGAGCACATTCAGAGGAAAGATAAGGAGCTCAGTTTGGGTCATGTTGAATTTGAAGTGCCTACAGAATATTAAGAAAGGGAAATCCAGCCAGGTCTGGATGTCACAAGATGTAGAAGAGGATGACATCATCCAGGGACAGTAATCTGGGGACAGCCTCACTAAGAGGTGACCAGGAAGAAGAATCCACATGAAAGATTGAGATAGAGCAGTCAGAGATGTGGGAGAGGCAGGAGAAAGTAGGGCTTAGGACACCAAAATGGAGAAGCTATCAAGAAAAATACAATAACCAACAGTGTCCAATGTTATTGATTGGTCATGTGTAATGAGAGTCCATAAAAATACTGGATAACAAAGGGGTCTCCAACGTTGGTAGTAAGATCATGTCAGAGAAGGATAAAATAGGATTATCGCTCCCCCAGGCCTCCAGTATGAAGCTCAGCTTTTGGCACCAGCCATGGTACCCAAAGGAGTATAGCATCCTAGTTTGGGCCTGATCTGGGACATAAGCCAGACCCCAACACTTTAGAAATGATGGTCCAGCACCACACACTGGGGAAGACAAATAAGTATGGCTTTAAGAAATTTGAAGCTCAAATAATCCCCCTTTTTAAGTTTATTTATTTATTTTGAGAGAGAGAGAGAGCAAGTGAGAGTGAGGGAGGGGCAGAAAAAGAGGGAGAGAGAGAACCCCAAGTAGGCTCCACACCAACAGCCGCATAAAATCTGACATGGGGCTCGACACGGGGCTTGAACTCATGAACCGTAAGATCATGACCTGAGTCAAAAACGAGAGTCAGATGCTTAACTGACTGAGCCACCAGGTGCCCCTTCTCTTTCTTTTCCTTTAGCCCTGTACACATTCAGAACAGGCTAGACCCATGGCACAAGTAAGGTTATCCATCAGTTGCCTAGTCAAGTGGATATTAAAGGATCTGCTGCCCAAGACTGGATTCTCTCCAACATCCAGGCCCCCAGAGTCCAGAACCAAGAATCTGTGGCTGTCTCCCCCTACCACCTGAATGGTAATCCCTTCACAGTCTCTCCTGCCTGAAAAAGAAAGAGCCATTGCTCTTTGAAGCCTAGAAGCCCATGCCTGGGAAGTGAGAGAGAATGGAAGAGACTGAGCCAGCAGGTGGAGAGCAAAAATGAAGGCAGTGGTTTCTGGGGGAGGATTCACTTTTCCCCAGATAAACAGCTGCCTGCAAACAGCCTACCCTTATATGCTTTGTTCAAGTCAGGACCCTAAAAGAGGTCTGCTTCTCACCAAGCCAAAGCCCAGATTGACAGCATCTTTTTGCTTTTCCCCAAACCTCCACTTTCTATGCCATTTGCCACCGAGGGGGGAAACATCACCCATTTTGAACAGCACGAATTTAGCACACGTGGGCATGTCTGGAAGGGGAAGCCATGTGGAGGATGGCGATGAGCTTGTCTCCAACTCCACTGACAACTCAATAAGGGGAAATTGGCATAATGCTGCACTGGAAGGCACTTGAGATAGCAAGTGAATCACAACAAAGTTTAAGACTTGCACAATACCTCCTCCCTTTCCCAAATGGCCTTATGCCCATTGTCTCATTTAGTTCAGGGGCATCCCTATCAAGTAGGGTAGATTAGGATCAACTCATCCATTTTTCATTTGGTCGCTGAGAGTTATGGAAGGCAGATGGCAACAGAGTCAGAACCATGGGTTCTGTCTGTTGGCTTTTAACTCCTTCTACACTACCTAGTATCAGCCAAGGGCTTGAGGAACTGGAATGAATAAGCAAAAGTTGAGGCATTTCCTCCTTAGTGCTTAGGACAGAGCCTGACTGTCTTGACTAGATCATACGGGGTACACTCCAGAGGTGAGGGCATGGATCTCAAGAGCTCTAAGACTGTGGATATTTGATGCTGAAGCAGAGGTGGAAGAAGAAAAAGAGGTGGGCATGGGCTTGGCAGAGCTTCCATGAAGCCTCCAAGAAAAGCCGCCAGATCTGGCCTGGTAGACAAAATCCTAGGACCCTGCAGTACTGGAAGCCCAAGCCAGTGGTTTAGTTTTCTTCACATCTTGGAAAATGGAGCATCTTATTTTTAACCTTTAAACAGAGGAGTGAGTAGCAGTGATGGACCAAGATAATGGTGAATAAAGGAGCCTCTGCAAAGCTCTAGGCAGGAATCGTGTCCACTCTGCAGAGCAGCTGGGCCCCAAGTCAGTTAGGAGTGCCTGCAGTTAGGAGCCAGAGCCTCAGGGAAGTTCAGATCCCTTGTCTTGGGACATCCCCTACTCAGTCTCCTGCTCACATCAGTCAGTGATGTTGGGAACAAATATATTGTTTGATCCAAATCCCCGAACTCCTCTGCCTCAAGCAAGGTTTTTCAGGGGAGCCTCCATAGTCTCTATACTGCATCTTGTCACTGCTAAAGTGCAGTAGTTCCCAATTTCTCAGGCAAAACCCTGACCCCTACCCTTTCTGGGGCTTACGCCTTACCTGTTCAGGAGGGCATTAAACTTAGACCCTTGTTTATCCAAAAATCTCCCCTTACCGAGTTTTCCTTGAGTATAAACTTTCTCCTTGCAATTCTTGCTTTGTCCATCAGCAGTGAACATCTAACTGTGTCAGCTTAACTACAGCCTGGCTTCAGGTCAGGAGGATTTCTTTCTATAGTGGAATCCTAAGTAACTGGCCATATTTGCATTAGGAAGGGACAGAATGGATAGATATCCATTTAAACACTAGCATCCGTAGAACATTTTCTGTACAGGAAAGGTACATGTAGCAATGATCATTGAGCAAATGATTTTAAACCTCTAATAGGTACTAAGCACTGTGGTAGGTGCTGTTCAATTGTGAACAGCCCCTACTCTCACAAAATTTATGGTAGACTTATAGACAAGGAAATCAGCAAGTACAGTGTGATGTGTGCCATGACAGAGGACGCACAGGTAATATGTGATCACATGGGTGGGAGAACAAAGTCAGACTTGGATAAGGGGGTAGTGTCAGGGAAGGCTTCCAGAAGAGGTGACGTCTAAGCAGAGATCTAAAGGGAGAGTAGTAGGTTGCCAGGAAGTAAAGGGAGGAAAGCAGTTGAGTATAGCTGGCGTAGGAGCAAAAGACTTCTAAGAAATTAAGGAAAGGAAGGTGGAAAAGTGCTTAGGGCATGACCGTGCAGAGCCTTATGAGCTATGGTAAGCAGGAGACCTTTCTCCTAATGAAAATGGAAAAGTCACTGAAGGGGATTAAGGAGGTGAGAAGTATCATCAGATTTCCACTTCAGAACATGCATTCATGCTGCTATGAGAACAAATTTAAGCAAGGAAGGGAGGATGTGTGGACAGTGTCCAGGAGGTTACTGTGGAGATCAGGCAAGAGATGGGGAACGAGAGTGGGCCATGAACCAGGATTACAAAAGTGGGGCCAGAAAGGGGAGGACAGGTTCAGGACAAAGAAACAAGCTTGCAGGATGTAGAATCATCACTCACCATGAAGAAAGGAGATATGAGAGTCAGGGCTTGTGACTGGTAGATTCTTACTAAGCAGGGTGAGGGTCAGCAGAGGAGAGGCAGGTTGGTGGGAAGAAATGCTATCTCGCAAGGGAGCCAGCAAGACATCTGAGTGGGGGTGTCCCATAGGCAGTTAGCTATGTGTGTCCAAGCTCAGAGGACAGATCTGGGCTACAGCCTGGAGTCTGGGAATCAACACATAAACTAGTAATAAAGCTAAGAGAGGGGATAAGATGACCTGGACAGAATGGGTAGGTAGAGAAGAAGGTGACTCAGAGCCCAGCCCAGAGGAAAACCACAGTGTCCGAGTTGCGTAATAAATGTCGTGCATCAGCTGCAAAGTTGGCACTGCCTAATCTTCATGACCCTGAAATTCAGGTCTGTCTCTACAAGACTCTCCCTCACCCCAACATGGGTCCCCCATAGGACACGCTTCTCCGTGTTGACTCATCAGACACTGGCTTGAGCTCGGAAGCTCCAGGCTAGTGATTAAATGTGTCCCTTATATATCTCCTACTACAAATTGCAAATCACGTAGGATAAGTACATAAGCGTACAAGGATGTACTTCTGCATCAGGGACCCACAGACTTAGGTGTACATAAACATCCCTGCACATAAACGCACCCACACACCCTACAGTCTGGATTAGGTCATTTATGTCTACTCAAATGGAACATTAGAAGTGACTTTGAACTACAGGTTTTCCCCTAAAAAAACAAAAACAAACAAACAAACAAACAAACAAACAAACAAACAAAAAACACTGGCCTAATAAGCAGTTACAACAGGAGGAAAAAGAATAAAACGTTTGTAGAGATTCTTCTTTATGTCTTATTCCATGATCAAATTTAATCCTCATGGCTAACCTGTAAAATGGGTTTTAGAATCCCAAAGGGATGAAGACCAAAATGTTCTCCTGTGCCTCCATGGGACAATAGCTTTTATTCTGGAGAAGGGAGAGTAGGAAAAGATTCTAACAGAATCTTTGGCATATGTATGATATACAGGTTGACTTCCTTTATTCATTTAAGAAATATTCATCACTGTCCTACTATGTACCTGGAGGCAAGAGTCGACCAAATACACGTAAATATAGAGCATTCCTTAATTAGGGTCCTGTTTACACTCATGATGGGCTGTAATCATTTTTGTGGGACTGTCTGATTGAGCCTCCTTAGAGAAGGGCTGTCATAGCTGCTTGTCAGAGATAGATGAAGTCCTTGAATTGAAGGCTTCTGTGGGAATTACAGTCTTCCATTTTCCAGAAAGGCCACCACTGTTCTTTACTTCAGCTAACAAGAGATTACCTTTCACAACTGAGCTACAAATGGGGGCCTAATTGATGAATTTGCTAATAGTCTTCCCTTTATAGTGGCATTAGCCTAGTTGGGTCTTAGCTGTACCTCCCTCGGGTGAGGCCTCACACACAGTGATATATTCTGCTAGATTTATGGCTAAGAGGACAGGGAGTTTAACTCAGTAATTAAACATCCAATTTGCCACATGAGCCTGGGAAATATCTCCATCCTCCCTCTTCCTTTTGCCTGTGCCTCAGTTTCTCTCGGTGGGAACGGGGCGGGGGGAGTTATCAATCCACCCAGTAACCAACAGGTAGGAGTTTCTCTCTTCTTAGCCGCAAGGCTTGTGAAGGGCACAGAGAAGTCTGTGATAATGGGCCTTCCCTCAAAAGGTCTGCAATCAAGCATGATTGAGACTCTCACATCCCCCATTTCTCTCACATTGTTAGGGACCCAGTGAGGTTTCCATTTCATTCTTAAGATGTTGCCAAACACCTGCTTCCTAGAGCTTGGAGTGGGGTAGGCCAGGCTGTGGGTCCCTCTTGTAACTGAAGCACTTCACTTGAGGACTAGTGGCCCCTGGGAGGGGGCTGCTAAAGAGCCTTGTCTTCAGTTGTCTTCATGGCTCTGGCAGGCTGACCTGAAAATGAATTGGTGATTCAATGATTGTATGACCTGAATCAAAGACGCCCTCCCCTGGCCACTGTGCTCCATCCAGCTCTACTGAAACTGGTTCCCTGACATTGGTGGTAAAGACCCTTTATTCATCCACTCCCCCTTTGGGATGGCACTAGATAAGCCCAGATTACAAATAACAGCTAATCTTTCTTGAGCATTTACCATGTGCCAGACACATGCTTTTCGTGAAATAACCCATTTAATCCTCATAATAACTCAATGGGATAAAGTGCTATTACCATATCATAGATGATGGGCCAAGGCACAGACGATGATGGTAACTTGCGCAGCAGGCTGATAAGCTGAGATCCGACCCCAGGCGTGCCAGTCCCAAGGGCTGCACACTTCCTGTCACACAGAACTGCCTCAGGGGAGAAGTCAGTGGCCCACATGATTTAATTGTTTGGAAGGCACCAAGAAAATCCTTATCCCTCCTGCCCTCCAGAATTGCCCCTCAAATAAGCTGGTAATGGGCTCACAACTCTACCCCCAAAATAATTCCTCTGGCAACGACAAAGCAAATCTCCTGGGAGGATGAGGGGATCTAATACATGGAGCCTGGTACTGACAGGCTCCAATTAGCTATAGTCCCTTTCTCCTGCATGGAAGTGTATCACTTCCTTCCCAGATTCCCAAAACCTTCAGTGGGTGGGAGCTGGTGTAGGGCAAAGACGAGAATAAGCTTGAGGTTGGTGATGTGGATAAAAAAAGGAGAGAGGCCTGAGTCAACAGCAGAGCACATTCCAAGTCTGAGAATACCCCAACTCAGCTACTTTCTGGCTCTACAACTGACCACCGCAGATTCCCATTTCTTCAACTGCAAAATAGAAGTAGAAGGAGTTGCATTGTAATCTTGTTGTGTAAATCAAATACGGTGATGCTTACAAAGTACTTAACACTCTCCAATGCACAGTACAGACATTAAGATGGCAGCTCTTGTTTTAATTATTGCTACTGCACAAGGAAGGAAGGCCTGATAAAGACACTGAGAAGTCCATGGGCAAGGTGGACCGCTGAGTGAGCGGGAGGAAAGAGACTTGAAGGAGGGAGACTACCTTCATCGACTTTGCAACTACTCTGAGGCCTTTATGTATTAATTCAGTCATTTGTCAGCCGTTTCAGCTCAGACCTACTGTATGTGGACACTGTGTCAGATGACGTTGTGGGTTGAACCAAGCTGAATCAAGTCTCCCTCCCCCAAAAAGTCCTAACCCCTATTGCCTAGGAATATGACTTATTTGGAAATAAGCTCTTTGCAGATGTAATCAAGTTCAAATGAGGTCTTACTAGATTAGGGTGGGCTCTGGTCCAGTATGAGTGGTGTCCTTTTAAGAAGAAGAAATACAGACACACACACGGGAGAAACCTATGTGAAGATGAAGGCAGAGACTGCAGCAATGTGTCTACAAGCCAAGGAATATTGAACATAGCTGGCAACAGCTAGGAGCTGGGGAAGGATCAAGAAACAAGCTCCCCCTAAGAGCCTTCAGAAGGAACTGACCCTGTTAGCATCTGGATCTCAGACTTGTGGCCTCCAGAACTGCCAGAGAGTACACCTCTGTTGTTTTAAGCCAGCCTGTTTGTGGTTCTTTGTCACAGCAGCCCTAGAAAATAAACATAAGCAATAAAATTACCAAGATACATTTAAAAAACAAAGTTCTTGTTCTGGAATCTTTGCTATTCATTTCACCCCCCAGAAGAGGCTGGATGAGAGTCCAGGTTTAATCCAATGGCCTTGGGTCTGGCTTCCAAAGAGGCATACTTTGTTAAACAAGAACTTCTCCTCTGGCCCACCAATTAGGACTCCAGGCTGGAGGATAAGGATATCTTACAGGAGTAGGCGGTGTGGAATAAGGATTGTCCCAGCCACAAGTCATATCAGGTCCCTGCCACCCACAGGGCATCGCATTGAGGACTGTGAAAAATGAGGACTGCAGGGTGGTGGTGGCAGCAGAAAAAGAAACCCTGGAAAACGAAAGGTGGGGGTGAAGTCTTGTTTTCAATTTCTTCCAAAGCCACCATTCCTCACATCTCCTTTTGATATCTCCATTCTTCCTCTTCATAGTTTAAGTTTCTACTCTGGTCCCTCAGATGCCTTCATAGCCTGGTAGGCTGGAGAAGAGAAAGCACAGGTCTTGGTGGCTAGAAAACTAGAGTTTGAATCCCAGTTCTACCACTCACTATTTGTGGGATGTTAGGTAAGTAACACTAACTGTCTGTGTGTCTGTGCTTTGGCTTTTTCATCTGTACAATAGGGATAGTATGTAACTCATATATGTTATGTATGTACATCTGACATACATTGTATAATGCATGTGTGTATGTATGTAATGCACAATAGTATACATTGACCAAGATGATATATGCCAAAGCATTTTAAACATCATGTGAAAAGGAAAGAGATCTCATTATTCACAGTTCCTAGATCTTATGTACAGAAACTCTGGTTTTAGATATCACGTATCAGGACATACTACAAAATTAGCACAAAAATATAAAAACAATAAATCAGATGCTATGTTTAAAGGACCAATGCCAGTGTACAAATGCCAACATATAAATGGCTTTGACCTAGGAGTAAACCAGTCTCAACACCAGCACTCAAGATCTCTGTGATACTGGACAAGATTTTCCATCTTGTAGTTTAAATGATTTGTGTTTCCATCCAGCTCTAAGTTTCTATGATTTTATGAAAAAGTGCACATCAAGCTGTTTGCTCTTATAAAATTACACTTTAAAAAAACTCTTTACTTATGGGTCACCCATTACAAATCTGGGGAAAGCTGTGATGCTTGAGGGAATTCTAATAACAAGTGAAGCAGAAAAGCCATTTGATGTGTGAAATATCCAATGGGCTGGATAACACTGGAAAGGTAAGTTTTCTTGAACAATCCTCTCCTGGTTATTCATATGAGAAGGCTAATGTCAGAATATCAGAGACTGGGTTGGAATACCTTGGAACAAAAGCCAGTAAAGAGGGTGAGACAGCCCTAATACAGCCCAAAATGCAAAAACCACCGGCCAGCTTTTATCTCCTTTTAGAATAATATGAACAAAGGTGACTCGGATTACACTAGAAGAGATTGAGCCCCACTTAAGGAAGAACTTCCTTCTGAGATACATAAGTATGGAGAAATCACCTTCTCTAAAACTTTTCTAAAAAAAATTTTTTTTAATGTTCATTTCTTTTTTGAGAGAGAGACAGAGTGACAGAGCATGAGCAGGGGAGGGACAGAGAGAGACACACACAGAATCTGAAGCAGGCTCCAGGCTCTGAGCTGTCAGCACAGAGCCCAACACGGGGCTTGAACCCATGAACCATGAGATCATGACCTGAGCCAAAGTCGGGTGCTTAACTGACTGAACCACCCAGGCACCCCTAAAACTTTTCAATGAGAGACCCAGCAGCCAACTTTGTGTCCTGGGTGAAGTGTGTGCAGCAGCAGAAGCAAGGACAGAGCGACCCTTTGAGAACTTTTTGCTTGTGTTCTCTCCATGCTTTTTCCCAGTCAGTTCACAATGGCACATAACGCCTGCATTTCACACAACACAATCCGGCTTCCAGTTACCTTGGCAGTTCACATGTTGTCATGCTGCCGACTTTTCCTCTGCTGGCACACTAGACTCCAAGGTGTAAGTACTGTTTTTACAGATGTTTGCATGTTCCACACTGGTGTGTGATAATCACTTTGCATTTCAGTTAGCAAAGAGGAAATGAAACCCACTCCTGAATTGGAGACAAGAGTGTTGTGTTTCACCCTCGTTGACAGCCAAAAGCCAATTTAGGACTCTCTGAAAAGCCGAATTTCCCTGGGGGGAGGGGAGCACGGGGCAGGGGTGGGGGGTGGGATATGGGTATCTTCTTAATGCTCCTGAGCTTGCTTAAGGATTGAAATTGGTGTTTGCTGAGGGAGGAAAAATCAATGTGGATTATGGTTTATGGATCACTTCAGCTGGAGAAGCAAGCAAGTGGGAGAGCTCATCCAGTTTGCACTTTTTCAGCAAGACTCCTACAAGCTAGCAGGCTAATAGCATAAACACCTATCCAGAGCTCACCACATTCTAAACCCTTTGCGCGAATTAATTCACTTAATTATCATGACAATTTGATGAGGCCGGAGAGGTTACGCTCAACATAACACATCTACTAAGTTCAGAGCTGGATTTTAAGCCAAGCAGTCTGGTTCCAGAGCTGGCATGGTAAGTTAGCTTTCACACTCTTTGGAAGGAGATGTGAATACAGACCATCCTCAAAGAAGTGGGGCTGGATACTGCTTCCTCTTCTCTTCCTCCTCAATTCCCTGACTTTTGTGCTATGGGACCACACACTTCAGCTGAAAGGAACTTCCCAAGGAGAGGGATCCCTTAGCCACATACATACACCATGTCAGAAGTCAGCTCTGTGCTTATATAACACTAACCCCCTTGTCCCATTGCAGGATTTTTCCCAACCCATAATTATTATCACTCCCTGGGCCAGTAAGTCAATAGAACATTTAAAAAAAAAAAACAAAACAAAACAGTCTCCAAAATGACTCCTTTGCTAAAACTCTTTTCTCACCCCTAGGGCTCTCCTCTGAGGTGCTAAAACCCCAATCAGGGAGTCATCACCATAAATAATGCATCAGGCTTTCACTAAGAATCAGTAAAGCAAGGAGCAGCTCAGAAAAGTCCATTATCCCCCCATGGTTCGTAATTGGGCATTGTGATTAATCCATTTATCTGCTATTCAGATGAACACCCCATAGTAAGAGTCAGTAATTACAGAATATTGAATAGGTACATGAATAGCCAAAATGTACCCATGCTTTGAGTTACTGCGGCAACTTGATTCCCAGAATCTTTAGTCATTTTGAGTTTTAAAGGTCCGCAACATTAGCAGAGAGGTGAGAGATAGGAAGCCCAATTTTCAGAATATCCTGAGTGGCTAAAACCCAGAAAGCTCATGAGCTTGCTTGTACATAATCACATGAATCAGCTCACATTCAACAATTTATCAACATTTATTATCTGCTATGTGTCGGGCACAGTGTTAAGAACAGGGTATACCAAAGAAAAGTTCTGAAGAGACAGACATATAAAAAGCCAATCATCTTGTAATAAGAAAAGTGAGATGTGTGTTAAGAACACAGAAGAAGAATGAGTACTCACTCCCCAAGAGGGTGGAGGATCAATGCAGATCTGGGAAGGCTGCCCAGAGGAAATGACCTTTGAATTGAATCTTGCAGGTTAAGGAAGATTTTTTTTCCAGAGAAGAAGGGAAAAGAGCATCCCAGGCAGAGGGACAAGTATGCACAAAAGTATTCGGGCAGAAAGTGATCTGTACAGAGAATTGCATAGGACAGGCATTAAAGGACTTTGTGTACTATGCTAGGGGAACTGGACTTTTATCTTGTATCCTGTATTCAGTAGGGCAACATGGTAAGACTTTAAAGAGATGTGTGAGCATGAGAAGTTTGGTGCTTTTGAAAACCCACTGAGCGATGATAATGAGGCTGGATTGGAGAAGGAGACCAACAGTTGAGAGGCTACTGCCTTAGTGAGGGCAAAAGTGAAGATGACCTGCCTCAGGCACTGGGAGAGAACCGAAAAGGATAGTGGGATGGAACAGTCTGACTAAAGGCTTTGCAGACATTTCAGAAGGCCATATCAGAAAGTTTCTGATGATAGGTGGGGAGCAGAGGTGACAATGCGTTTAGTTGAGGAGGAGAAGCCTATCAAGTAGCTGGACAAAGTGTAAATGATACGGATATCGCTTCATGTATGTTATGTTCCAGGGACTGTCACGGTATTTCCTTATATCCTCTGCCTACCCTCCACCATAAGGGAAATTGGCTCAAGTTAAAGGGGACTGAGGCACTCAGTGCCACCCAGAAGGTACTCTGCCCACTAAGCCTGTGCCCCTAGTGTTCCCACTGCCCTAGCTCTGAACTTCACTTATTGAGGGAGGCTTTGCTTACAACGTAAATAGCTTTATTCTTCACTTTTTCCTTCCTGTCTAACAATTCAAATGTCTTTCCCTGTCTTTACCTTGTGAAAAACACCTTCTCCCATCATCCTTGCCTACCCCCAACATTGTATCTCTCCCTTCCAAAGTATCTCTATTCTCCCCATTCCTTACCCACTCCTATTCACACATGACATCTTTTTAGAAGTAGCAAGTGTGGGGCAAAGGGCAGTGAATCAGAAGTGAGGGCAATCTGGAGTGCCTGGATGGCTCAGTTGGTTAAGCATTCGATTTTGGCTCAGGTCATGATCTCCAGATAGTGAGTTCAAGCCCTGTGTTGGGCTCTGTGCTGATAACTCAGAGCCTGGAGCCTGCTTAACTTCCTATGTCTCCCTTTCTCTCTTCCCATTCGCTACTCACACTCTGTCTCTGTCTCTCTGTCTCTCTCTCAAAAATAATAAACATTAAAAATTAAAAAAAAAAAGAAGTGAGGACAGTCTGTGTTCCAAGACTGTCCTAGCTGACCAGGTGACTTTCAGAAACTGCTTGATCTCTCAGCCACAGTGTCCTCAGTTATAAAATGGGGATATGAAATGAATACTAACCTTTGCTTACCTCACAGGATTATTATAAGAGGAAAAGAGATAAAGTGCTTGCAAACAACACCAACAGAAAGTAGGAAAAGTGCTACAGAATTATCTGGATTGTTGGGCACTACTGACCACCAGACAGTGAGTTGCTTACAGGCAGGGGCCTGGTTGTCTTCATCTTTCAATCTGGAGTACCTAATTATTTCTAGTACAGAGTCAGTGTTTGATAAACACATTGAATTAACGACAAGGACCACTACCACCACCAACACACACACACACACACACACACACACACACACACACACACACACACAGGTGTCCTTCCTCTCTCTCCCACCATAATGCAGGCAAACCCATAATACCTCCGCTTTTGGAACTACTGCTCTAGTCCTGGTGTGTTCCAAAAACAGCAAGTTCCTGGAGGAAAACCAAGTGATTGTCACGCGCCTGGATGCCTCCACTGGGCACATTTGACCAAGTCTGAATTCCTCCCCTTCTCAAGGGAAGTTGCTAAGAACTGAACCCCAGAATCCCTTTCCTCCAAGGAGCCCAGCTGGGTCTTTCCTTACCCCCTCCCACCTTTGTGCCAGGCATGCGACGTGTTTTTTTTTTTTTTCTTTGCAGGAGCTCAGCCGCCTCTACTGCTGTTTTCATTGATGCCTTGAGCAGACCTGGCATGTGCAACTGCTGAGAAGGGGGGGGGGGGGGGGAGCGTGGAGCCGCGGGGGAAGCAAGTAAAAATAGCCTGGCGCGCACCGCTCTGCCTGCTCTGGACGCCTTTAACCCTGGCCAAGGTGGGGAGCTCAGCAGCCACCACAGCACACTGCTGAACCTGGCAGGGGTCTGCATCCAGACCCCGTACAACAGCTGGGGTGCGGGGGCTTAGAGACCCGTGAAAACTTTTTTTTTTTAGAAACCCAGAGGTGGGGGGAGGGAAGAGCAGGAGAAAGCTGTTTCTTGCTTCTGGCACTCCAGCCACCTGGCTGCAGGGACTGCTATGTGCCCACTGGTCCAACACTTTACAGAAGTGCAGCCTTGACTCGGAGCTATTTTTAGCAACCTCTTCCGCGGGTGGGCGATCAGAGGGAGGAGTGTAAGGGGATTGGGAAGGCTAGCTCTCTGCTGTGAGGCTAGGCGCCTTTGCGGGTGGAGAAGAGGAAGTGTCGAGGGGATAAGCATGCTGGCTTTGCCCTAACTCAAGGAGACAGCGTTAGCTGCTGAATGCCCTACTGCTTTCAAGCCCCTGAGCGTGTTTGTTTTTCGAAATCGACAATTGCCAGATGCATGCTGCTTCTAATCTCTCAGAGAATTGGGATTTTAAAAGCGTTGCTGCCTATTGCTATGGGGTAAAGGTTAGCTGCAGTTAAGACCTTACCGAAGATCGGAAGGGTCTCTGCATCGTTTTGCATTCCAGCAAGACAGAGGGACAATCCCCGTGCCACACCTCCATCCCCGCCTCACGCTGCATATGGGTAACCATATGTGAAATGTACGGCAGCCCCACCAGACACCCGGCTATTAATAGAGCCCGGGAGTTTGCTCTCTGTCTTTTTCCTGCCACCGAGTAAGGGATGATCTTCACACACATACCCCACTCCGCCCCCACCTCGGCGCACCGTTTCTCCAGGAAGGTAAGGGGGCTGCCCACGCTGATCCCCTTCGTGACTACAGGTGCCTAGAGCCTACGGACTAGTCCAGTTGTAACGACAGCAGGGTCACTGCGAGGCCAGGGAACACAGCCTCCAGTCTTGGGACGCAAAACCCAGCAAGGCTCTTTGCGTCTCTGGGCCAACTCGAGAGTAGAGAAAGGGCAGCTATTGGGCTGCCGAAGGCGAGGGGGGCAAGAGCGCAATCTGAAGAGCTAGAGTGGCCTCCTCCAAAGCCGCTGCGGGACGAATGGCTGTAGACCCATTTCTCCCCTGCAGCCCGCGGCGCGCAGCCCCCACCCGGCGCGGGCTTGGCTGCGGCAGGAGCGGGCGCTGTCCCTGGTTCTGAAGGTGGCCGCGACCAGAGCTCCCTCCCCGGGTTTAGCGCCCCAAGGCGGTTCAAACATTCCAGGGTGTGCAGACCTCTCTCCGGCCCAGATCTGAGCGGGAGGGTCTGTTGGTGGTGCCCAAGTCCCACCACCCGCTCGGTGTGGCCCCACCGCGGCCCGGAGCTCTCCGCGGTGCTGCGGGGACCGAGAGCTGGGGGGACTGACTTGAGCCTGAAGGGTAAAGCTCAGGCAGCGTCTGGAGATGGTCAAGGCACCGCAGGGAGCCTCCTGGTCCCAGGATCACCCACCCCAGCTTTGCACGAAGCTGGGACTCTGGACCCCTAATGAAGCCCAGAGGAGAGAGCAGGGGAGCGCTGCTGCCCAGGGTTTGGGACTTGGGGAAAGAGAAGCGAGCAGCGGGTGGCAGGAGAGGGAGATGGGGTGAGAGCGATTCTTTTGCATTTTCAAAAGGGAGGGGACCTGAGACATGCACTGGCTTTTCCCCCAACACACATACACACACACACACACACACACACACACACACACGGCCGGCAGAAGCAAGCGGGATGGAGCCGGGGAAAGTTTGGCACTAGGTGCTGAGCAGCGGCGGCGGTGGCGGCGGCGGCAGCGACAGCGGCGGCGGCGCGGTGGTCCGGGGTGGGCTGCCGGGGTCGCCGAGAGCCCCGGCCCTCTCGCCTCCTTACCTCGGTGTTCTCGGCAGCGTTCTCCGCCATTTTCCTCCTTAGGAGCAGGCAGCGGGAGGAGTGTTTCATGCCCATAAGAGCCAGCAAGGGTTTGATGACACAGAGATAGTAGAGAAAGAGAGAGCTGGTGTAGCTTTAAAAGAGAGAGAGAGAGAGAGAGAGAGAGAGAGAGAGAGAGAGAGAGAGAATGGGAGGAAAAAAAAAAAAACCAACCCAGCCCCTCTGCTGGAGCGTCAGCCGATACAATCAACTACGGTTGAGTCTTTTCTGCAGTCTCCACTTTGTTTTATTTTCCTCCCGTCTCATCTGCTTCGGATTCCTTCACACAGTTTCAAGTTCTTCTCGCGCACCCGACCCCCTCCCCGCCCCTCTCCACCCGCGCTGCGGGCTAGGCTGGAGGGAGGCAGCCCCGAAGGCTTCGCGGCAGCGGCGGCGTCTCTTCTCCTGGCTGCTCGCAAAGTCCGGCCGGCCGGAGGCAGCCACCAACTCCTCTCAACTTCTGCCGATCGGCTGGGCGAAGCAACACGCTTCCTGCGCGTCTCTCCTAGGGGCTGAGCCGGGTGAGTGGGGGCGGGGTAGGAGGTTCGGTAGAGCGAGCGGCGGCTGGGCGCAGACGGAGGGCCCCCAGCGCCCCCGGGCCCTCCGCCTCCTCCAGGCTCCAGGGGTCTTTTGGCCGCCTCCACCCCCAGGCGGCGCGGACAACTTGCGCGGGGGCAAAGGGCGGCGTGGACGCTGCAAGGCCACGCGGGAGACTCGATGAAAGCAGGCGCCGGAGCTGGGCTCTTGCAGGTTCTTAGACCCGGGTGTATGTCCTCCCACCGAGGACAAGCTCTGGGCAAGATTGGGCCATAGTTACCTCGCCCCCATCCCACCCCACCCCCAACTTCCCAGATCCTCTGTCAATTCTTGGTTCCTTCCTTGGCGAATTATGGTTTCAGGAGCGAAGGGGTGGGTGTCTGGATGAGGGAGGGTCCTTAACTCCTTCAACTCTAAGGCTAAGTGTGCTATCATCTCTCCTTTTCTCCCACTGTCCCCGTCCAGGCACTTGGGGCTCCAAGCTTCTCTCAGGTTGAGAGGTCGGGCCAAAGGTTCAGCCAGAGGTGGCTCGGAAGAGACCATAGGAGAAAGTCAAATGGCTGAGCCCACAGTCCTGTTCCCCTTACCCTAGTCTTCCCCGGCAGCCCCCTGCCCACACATTTCTCTTCTCCCTCCTCACCCCTCCCCCACGGTCACCAGATTTTGAAGTCCCTTTTATGGGAGAGAGGGAGGATGTCACGTACCCATTAGGATTCTCTTGATCCTTTTTTAAGGGAGTTTGGGCGGCAGCAGGGGGTGTGAATTTTTATACAATGCATTCCTGTCTTCACTTTGAGAGCTTCTTTTTCTCTGTCTTACTGGCCATCTGTCAGGCGGGTGGGAAATAGAACGGGGGGGGGGGGCACTCTGTCTCTCCCTTTGCAACAGGCCACTCAGGCTGGACTCCTTCAAAGACAGCTGCACTTTCAAGCTTTCAACCCACAAGTCAAGGACAGGGACCTAAAAGATACATGCTCCTTGAACACCCTGGCTCTCTTCACTTCATCCCTGTACTTGCATCGGGAGATCAGTTCTGCATGCGTGCCCTATTTGTTTTATCACCTTTGACAGCCAGGAAATGTGAGCCTGGTTGTCCTCAGCTAACCTCAGGGTCCATTGAAGAAATGGACCAGAATCTAAAAATGCCTCCATCACCTGGTCCTAGGGGAAAGAGAAGATGCATTGCAATAATTGGAGGAAGGAGAGGAGGAGTGGAGAGTAAAAAGAGTGAAAAGATAATGGGCAACAGGCTTGAGTTATTGGGCATGTGTGCATGTGTGTGCATGTTATATGTGTTTGGGAAAGAGCGAATGTAAATGAAAGAATGAGCCTAACTCCTTAACCTTTTTCTTACTCAGACCACAGACCTTGACTAGTATTGGGGGTGAGGAAGCAGAATCTTTGGCAACACCTACTTGGTCATCCTCCTTCCCTTTCACACATGCAGAAAGCTGTAGGGGGGTGAATGAGATGAATCTAAGGAATGACTTTTACCCTCTTGACCCCCATTTTCTCTAAGCAGCTTTCTCAGAAACAACAGATTTGAGACATCTCATCCTCTACAAAGAGGGTCTCAGTACTATTACAATCAATGAAAATCAGAAAGGAAAGGATCCTCACAGCTCTTTGGTCCAGTTCTCTCATTTTACAAATAAGTACCCTGAGATCAGAAAAAGGAGGCCATTTGTCCATGATCCTTCAGCCAGCTGAGGGAGCATCTGAGAGAAGCTCCCCAGCCTCCTGACTTTCAGCTTTACACTTTTCTCCCACCCTGTTTCTGCCTGTGCAGTGCATCCATTCTGTGACTAACCAGGGAGGAGGGGAGCAGAGACAAGCTCCCACCGAAATAGGCTGCTGCCTGTGCGTGATTATGTTGCTATGAGAACCTCAGTGGGTGTGTTTCCTCCGTTCTCTGTTGAAATCTTTTGCTTGGCTTGGCTTCTCCCCAAGCACAGACACAGCTCCCCTTAGAATGAGGAGTGGAGAGGCTGATATGGAGAGCTGCATTCTCCTGGCAAGAGTTTTCTATTCCAACCCATCCAATGCAGGCCCAGCCTGAGGCTGTGAGTGAGAACCATAGGCCACCATGGTAGTTCCACAATGGCTAGAGTGAGTAGTCTTGAAAGCGAACAGTCCAGTCCTCTGTTGAGCCACCTTGGAGCAGAGAGTTGTTCCTGCTGTGTTCCCACCTAATTACAAATTCACAAGCAAAAGAATTGTTACTTTAAGAGACTAAGTTTTGGGATGCCTTGTTACACAGCAAAAGATTACCTGAACACTCACGTCCTAGGGTTGTGAGAATTGATGATGTGTGAAAAGTGCCTAGCACATAGTAGGCATCCCCACTACCCCACCATTCACAGGAATTCAGTCTTTCTCCATCTCTTTTGCATAAGTATGTTAGCACAGCTCTTACAATATTAAGAGAATTCCACAAAGAATTTACTGGATATCTGTTATATGCCTAGCTCATTAATAGGCACTGGGCTTGACAATAGGCAACAAAAAGTATTGGGCTGATCATTGAGGAGCTCTCAATTTAGCTACCTTGAATGCTTTGAAAGTGTATAGAACTTTCATAGAAGAAATTTTGAAGGGATTTAATGGGAGGCAAGAAGATACATAGGACGACCAGACATACACTAAGAAGTAGGTTAAATATTCTGGAACAAAATGCCCTTCCAGGTAGAGATGTCTTGAGGACACATTTTACTTTACTTACGTCTTTGGTGCAACAAGATGTATTGAAGAGGACATGTGAAGTGCTTAGGATAGTGTCTGGCTCATGGGAAGACCACAAACGTTGTGTTAATGCTTGCTAGGCCCTGTGCTAGGCTCTGAGTCAAACATTACAGAGCACTTATTACATGCCAGAGACTCATCTAGACTTAATGTGTCCTCATGCAGTTCTTTCAACAACTCTTTTGGGAAAGTACTGTTATTATCCCTCAAAAACAGATGAGAAAACAAAAACACAGAGAATTGTCCAAGTGTTACGTAAAGTCAGGATTCAAATCTAGTATGATTTATTCCATAGCATGACCTTCAAGAGGTTAACCAGATTCTGTGAACAAGACAGTGGTTCTCAAACTTGGCAGCAAGGTGGAGTCATCTGAGCTTTAAAAATACCAGTGCATTTCTTCGACCCCCAGAGAGTATGATTTAGTGAGGCCTGGGCGTCAGAATTTTTTTAATTCTCTAGCTGATTCTATTGAGCAGTCATGGTCAAGGACAACTGGATAAGGATATGTGGAAAAGATGAAAGTATCCACAGAGAAAGAAGGTCTCTAAGTTATAGAAAGGGCCCCCCAAAACTATAGGACCCCCCCACCACAGTATAGAAAGCTCCATCTCTAACACAGAAGTTCTTGAGAGCCACAAAGTTCTTGAGAGTGAAAATGTGCTGATGGTTTAGCCAGCATACAAAGGTTGGAATAAGACTCTTGGGAAGGGTATAATTGGAAAAGTTATCTGCCTTTGTGAGATGCCACAGAGAAGTGAGTTTCCTGCCACTGGAAAGGGTTCAGTCAGACTATTATTTGGCATAGCTATTGCAGTGGAACTGCAAACCCTAGAAGGTTGAGCAAGGCCTCTGAGGTTCCATCCACTCCATTCTGTGACTCCTGAATGGTCTCCTCTCATTTCTGAGTCCTCTGGGAGGTATAGACTGTGTAGTAGCTCAAGTTCAGGAGGTAGTCAACACTGCCTTGGCTGTTTCCCCAAATCCAGTGCCCCTGCAATCAGGATGCAATTTCTCTGAGAAAGCCTGGACTCTGGCTCATCCAAATGTGGTTGCTGCAATAAAAGATGTATAAGACATGTCCTGTGTCTTCCCCCCTCTTCCTTCTAGGAGAACCTCACATGTGGCCTGGGCTCACATATGGCCAAGGCAAGCTGCAGTGAATCCTTGGCTCCTCAAGAATCGGGCCACAGCCATGATCCATCACTACCTCATGGCAGCTAACCCAGCAGTGTTCCTAATGTCTTCTGGGCCAGATGGGAACCCAGCCAAGGCTGCAGCAGCCAGCTAGCTACCTGGCTGAGCCTCCAGGCAGCCCCACACCTGGGCAGCTTTCCTGTACAAAAAGGCCCAATTATTTCTTAAACTACATCTCAAAGAAGGACTTGCAAGAGTGTCCCCAGTACCTGCAAAGTCTGGGTTTCTTTTGTTTTTTCTTTTTCTGTTAAAACCAGAATGTTATTTCTTTCTCACTCTGATAATGTCTAAGTCAGTTCATTGTTGTTTTGTGCTGGATATGAAAACATTTGGTTTGATTATTCTAAAAATATCTGAGGGGCACTTTCTTAGTAGTTCTTCATTAATAGCTCAATCCTTGGTGTTTTGTGCCTCTAAAAACTGAATACCATCATTATCTGCCTTTGTCTCAGGGTAAGAAGGACTTAAAAGACATCTAGATTTTCTCAATGGCCTATGATGGACCCCAAACTTCTTCAGAGAAAGGGAAAGAGGGAGATAGCAGTAGAACCATAAAGGTACTGAAATATTCCTTCTAAAATGCTATCACAACAGAAATTAGTTTTTTCTTCTTGGCAGAACTTGTACACCCCACTCCTTTCTTCCTTTTCAAATCTTTCATAAAGGCTTACCTTTTTCTGGAAAATCTCTCCTAAATCCTCCAAAGCTAACTAGAAATCAATTCAGTTTATCCAGTGCAATAACTCAATACACCTTCACTTTTTAAATTTTTTTAACTTTTATTTATTTTTGAGACAGAACATGAGCAGGGGAGGGGCAGAGAGAGAGGGAGACACAGAATCCAAAGCAGGCTCCAGGCTCTGAGCTGTCAGCGCAGAGCCCAACGCGGGGCTTGAACCCACAGACCAGAGATCATGACCTGAGCTGAAGTTGGACACCTAACCAACTGAGCCACCCAGGCACTCCTGAATACACTTTCACTTCCATTAGCCCTTATATTAAGTATTATGACCCAAACACTGTGCTAGGCATGCTAGACTAGAAGATTAGATGACATATCCCTACCCCGATGACACATCTTCCAGGAAGAGTTGGTTATGGATTCAGGTCCTATCAGGGGTCATACGGATTGGTTCTAATAGGTTAGATATGGCTATAATCAATGGTTTATAGTTACATAGGTCTTGCAATAAAAGAATCTATTGATATGGACAGGGAGACCCTCAAGGCTATAGGGTCTGGACAAGAAGCATAGTAGCCTCCATTCAAGAAGGCTGGGGACACATTTTCTACCAAGATTCCAAAGTTTCTGTGTGTTTCCGAAACTTTTATGGATAAGAAATGTTCAGCCTTGCCTCCCTGCCAGGCACATTATATATATATACATTGATGTCACTTAGAGCATAACATATTATGACCTGCCCTAGAGCAGGTCTGATCTCTGGTGTCTCAGGTATAGATAGCCCTACCTGAAAATGCACAGTGAGTGGAGATGGTTAAACAAAACTGTGCTTGATTCCGTCGGTTTCATTTCTGGACCATTTAACCACCCTGATCTCTTTCTTCTCTTCCCAGAAGAAAGAGCATGGGCTTTGTGGTCTTACAGACCAGTAGGTTAACCTCTCCATCTGTGTAAAAATGGCTTAATGGTGATCTCTCTCTGGCAGAAAAGTTGTGACAATAAAATGAGACAATGCAGATGAAACACCTAGCATAGTTCTCAGGAAATAGTGTTCTAATGAAAGTCAGTTTCTTTCCCAGCATCTCATCATATAAGACCATGTCTACCTACATGAGATAGACACATGGTGTGATGTGGAGAGTGTCATGCAAGGGTCAGCAGAACTGTGCCCTAGTCCCAGCTCCATCATTAAGTAGGATGGTGGCCTTGAGAAAGCCACTTTGCCTCTCTAAGCCCATTTCTTCTTCTTTAAAAGAAGGGATTTCCTTCCCCTTTATGTTTTATCATTTTATCCATGGTACAAATTATGATTCTAACCACACCAAAATCACCACAAAGACTGGTCACACACATCTCAAACCAAAATGCAACTCTGATGGCCAAAACAAAGGCTGAAGAGTAGAACAGCCTCTACCTCCCACTTGTAAGAGAGCTTGAGTAGAAAGTTAATTTCTGTTAATTCCAAGAATTTACAAAGGATACTTGTAGGTAATGCTCATTACTCCAGTACTGGGCTATCATTAGAGCTTTCCAGAGGTCAAAAGGGGTTTCATTTTTTAAAAACAGTCCTGCTTGATTCTAGCAGCCTCAATGACTACAACCAAACAGTCATTATAAATGGTCATCACCACTTCATATCTCCAACACTTGTCAGGGGACAGAGTTCAGTGGGGAAACCAATGAATTTCTTGACAACACAGACTACCTGGATGTAGTCAGCATAACTTCATCGAAGTCTCAATGATCCGTATCAATTTCCAAACAATGCAAATCAGCAGATGATCCAAAAATTGCTTTTCTTCGACTCATTTTATATACTCAGATACACACAAATAGAATTTCTACCTGTCTAATGATTCTTGGTTTCAAAACATATTCAAATTAATGTGCTGTCCCACAGTACACAATAATGGTCAAAGATGATGGTCCAGAAAGCAGCCAGTTGTGTTGCTGGAGAAGCCAGTCACAGTCCTCTTCTTGCCAGAAACAATCCACTCTGTGGCTACTTCACCTGTGAAAGAACAAAAATCAATTATCACACCTAACACACCAGTCTGGGTCATGGATTGTTCAAGTTATTCCACAGAAAAAACTACATAAAGGTTAGGTGACATTTTAAAATCACACTGCAAGAGAAGAGTGACTTCAATTTCTTGGACTATCCAGCTATCCATTTAATTCAAATGCAACTGTGGCTTTCCAGAGGAAAGGGCTTCCCCTCTCCTGGGATGGAAATACTGTTTACAAAGCTAAGAGCTATTTCCTGTGGATATTGTTCTTCTCCTAGGCCCTCATGGAAGGGAGAAGAAGCCCAGTGACCTCAGAATAGTGACTTCAAGCCAAGTGTCCACTCCAGGCCAGGCACTGTGCTAAGTACCCTACTGAGTTCTCACACCATCCCCAGATGTTAGTTGCATTGTTACCCCTATTTTATAGATCAGGAAAGGACATCTCAGAAAGGTTAAAGAGCTTACTCAAGTCACAGCCCTGGTAAGGGATTGAACAATGCTCAGAGTCCATGTCTTCCTGACTCCACCAGTGGAAGGAGCACAGACCTCAGAGGCAAACATGCCTGGTTTTCAATCCAGCCATAAACTTCTTATCTGCAAATAAATAAATAAATAAATAAAGTGGACCTGGTAAAACCTACTTCAGGGTTGTTGTAGTGACTGACCCAGAATCAGGCTCATTGTAGACCTCAAAATATGGGCATGATGGTATACAGCATGTGGCCGGATGTTACCAACTTAACTCAGCAAAACTGCATCTGCTGCTATGTTACTCTCAGCCATAAGTACAAGAATAAAAAGTACACCCCACCTCCAGAGGCCAGAGTATCTGTCAACCTGGCAATGGCTCTAGACAGGGTAACTCCATCTAAATGGCAGCTATCAACCTGTATTCTTGCTGCAGTTCTTACTGTCACATCTGCTTAGTAACTGCCCTAAGTGGTGTCATTCTGGGTGGCATACCATATTTGCAGGTATAGGGGATGTTGATTTTTTTTTTAACTTCTGGAAAACTCAGCCACGGCAGTGGGCAAATCTGCCACATAACTATGTTAGGACTTAGTTAATGCATCCTGAGTGAATGTGGGATTAATCACAGGAAGGAAGGAAAGATCCGGCACTTTAGCAGGTGGATGGTGGATTAAGAAGGAAGAGAATGATATCAAAACAACTTTGTATATATGCTCTGACTCTCTTCCAGCCAGCAAAGATGGCCTTTTCTTTTTTTGAAAGAAAAATTATATATATATATATATATATATATATGTGTGTGTGTGTGTGTGTGTGTGTGTGTGTGTGTAATTTTTTTTTTCCTTTTGGTCCATAAACCCTGGGTCCATAAGGCCCTGGAAGGTTCAGGTTATGCCTTCTGGGAGGCTCTGAATAAATCATGCCTGCTTCCTTGTGCCTCATTTTTTCTCTAGTTAATACAAGATTGGGCTTCCTCCTTCTTCCTGCTGGTTGGGTAATGGAGTCCCTGACATTGTTTTTCTTGCTGCTCTTTCCCAGACTGAGTTTGGAACAAATTTTCTGGTCCTATAGAATCATGACCTAAATTTGGGTGGATAAGAAAGAGGGAAATTTGACCAGTGAGCTAGTGGACTTTTCTCTAACCAGGGCCAAGGGCTCCTTTCCCTGGTCGTGGTATCAGAGTTTATTTTTGTCTATTGGCATCTCAGGCAGGATTCAAATGATGTAAGAGGAACTCCAGTATAACCAAGCCACTCCAGCCCATCACACTAAATAACAATTACTCAAGCTTCCCATTCTTGACCTCTCTTTTTAATTTTTTAAATGTTTGTTTTTGAGAGAGAGAGAGACAGAGAGAGAGGGCGTGAACGCAAGCCATGGGAGGGGCAGAGAGAGAGGGAGACACAGAATCCGAAGCAGGCTCCAGGCTCAGCTGTCAGCACAGAGCCCAACACAGGGCTCGAACACACAGACGATGAGATAATGGCCTGAGCTGAAGTTGGACACTTAACCGACTGAGCCACCCAGGTGCTCCTCTTGGCCCCTCTTTTGACAGAGACTCTCCTTACCACCCTCTCCCTTTATGAAGATCCTCCCAAGAGTTTCTAGGAGACCGGTAGGACCACATCACATGTACTCACACTGAGTCTCTCCCCCCCCCTCCTCCTCCTCCTTCTCCTCCTCCTCTTCCTTCTTCATCTCTGGCTTCCCATAGCCAATGTCCAATGACTTTGAGGTTGCTTTTAGGAGCCTTGCCATTGCCCAAGTTGACAACGTCCCTCATGAGGATGCTGATAGCTGTACCAAGGCTGGTCTTCCAGCACTTTCAGCAAATTCCGGATGTCATGAGAAGCAAGAGCAGACCCGGTGATCCCCCAAGCTCATTCCTTGCACTCCAAATCCCTTCAAGGCTCTTAGAGAAGCAGCCCCTTCTACTTCTGGTACAAATTCTTCCATTGTTCTGCAAGGGCACAAAGCCCAGTGTCAGGGTGGAATGCCGATGACACACCATCCTTTCTGTTGCTCAGTTTCTTCCTCCCCTGTATTCCACACACAAGATAGTAGTACAAAATCCCCCATTCTTCAGCCATAAACAGAAGTGCCTATGATGGCCAACTCATGCAAATGAAGCCTTGGGGGAGGAGCAGGGACCTGGTTCCAACCAAGCCTGGATACCCACTACACAGAATGCAGTAGACTGAGCATCTTCTGATGGGAGATGGGTGTGGGCAGCACTGTCTTTTCCATTGGGCTGCCAAGCATTTGTTCATGCCTTGTCAAGGAAATTTCTCACCAGCGTGTCATTCTTATATATTTAGTTGGATGGGTAGATAGTAACATTTATGAAATGTCTACAACAGGGTGGACCCATTCTCACATCAGCCCCAACTTTGTCCTCCTATTTCAATGAATTCCAAACTCTCTCTACCCCAGCTTCCCCTCCATCATACCACCACACCGTTGGTTATTAACACTCTTGGGGAAACAGCCCTTGCAGTTTATTAGCTATCAGCTGTTGGTGGCCTTCCAGAGGTATTTACATTGCAAGAGGAGACTCTGGAAGTCTACCTCCAAGTTACAAAAGAATGAATCTCTAATGGTGGAAGGTCAAGCATCAGTGACAGACTGGTCAGAACGGGATTTGTGGAAGGTCATCCTGCCCTCTTTAAAATCATTACACTCATTTCATTCTTCCACCCGCCACTAAGTTGTGGCCTGGCCTACAGGCTGCAGAGAAAGCATGGAGTTCCTTGGTGGGGAAAGGGGGAGAGATAAAGCACTGAACTTGAATCAGGAGACAAATTCTAGCTCCAATTCTGTCACAAGTTGCTGAAGACCCTGGGTTGGGGAGGTGTCAAGATAGGGACCCCTGAGCAAAAGGAGAGGGTGACTATCCCTGCCCTCACAACTGTTTGTAGTTCTGGTTTCCATCTCTTCCTCTGTAATGTGAGGAGTCTGGACAAGCTGAATTTGTGGGTCACTTTCAACTCTTTCAGCCTATTATTATGAACCTTGTGGCTGGCATTCAGTGTAGAGATGCTGTTCCCAAGAAAAAGTATTTAGGAAAGCTTGTGTTTCAAGGGCTCAGGCACTTGGGCCCTAAGAATGAATACCCAACCCTACCTGTCTTCATAGTTGTTTTTCTTTAGAAAAAAAAAAGATAAGTTTTAAATATCACCTTGGGGAGTTCAAATGCTCATGGTCTCCTGATAGGAATCATTTGTTTAAAAAAATTATGTCCAAGCTAGACTTGCAGAGAAGTTCTGTCTATAGCTAGAAGTTTACGGGGAAACATGTGAGCCAGGGTTATCCAGGCACATGGAAGGGGCAGGCTGGTGAAATGCATCTGTAGACTGGGACTCCAGGCTCTGTGCAAGGCAGCCATAGGCAGCTGCCTGTTCCTCCACCACCTTCCCCATCACACTTCTTACCCTCTGCCCCTGCTATCAGTTTTCTCCGGTTCCATTCAGATGCTTTTAAGTGGCATATAGTGCCTGAAGCATGAATAAAAACATCTGAGGGTCTAACCTGACACTAATATAACATATAAAAACTCTCCACAGCATGTTCAAGAATCAAGAAATCTTTTCTTTTTTTCCCCTAGGCAAGGATGCCATGAGGTCATGTGCACTCAAAGCTCTTTGAGGGATGGGAAGAACTCTCAAGCTGGTCCTTTCCCCAAGTCCAGTGGGTCTTCAGGGGAGTGACTTAACCTTTCTTGGCAAACAGCAAGTGAAATGCAGGAAAGCCTTCCCAAGAGATGCTAAAGTAGCTGCTTCTTTAGGGGTTATTTTTTTCTCAGCAGAGAAGAGAGTTATCTGAAGAAAATAGTTTAAACTCAGTACTTGGGGCACCTAGGTGGCTCAGTCAGTTAAACATCTGACTCTTGATTTTGGCTCAGGTTATGATCTCATAGTTCATGAGTTTGAGCCCCGCATTGGGCTCTGTGCTGACAATGCAGGGCCTGCTTGAGATTCTCTCTCTCTCTCCCTCTCTCTGCCCCTCCCCTACTTGCTCTTGCTCTCTCTCATTCTCTCTCTCTCTCTCAAAATCAATAAATAAACTAAAATAATTTTAAAAATTCAGTACTACCTGGAGCCAGGGGACAGGACATGTGGCTTCAAGGGTCCCCTACTAAGTTGTACAACCTAGGATTATAATAAAAGGACTAAAAAATATTAGCCAGGTTCCTAGGGCTCTTCTGAAGACAGGTGATTGAGCGTGGCTGCTTCTCAGCCTCCCTCCAATCTTGAGAGTCAGGGAGAAACTGGACAAAGGCCATGTGAGTGGAGAGAGGATTAGGCTCCACAGAGGGCCAGGCCCAATCTCGAATGGGAGAAGCTGCCAGAGAAACACAAACTCACATCAGGAACATGAGCCCCGTTTGGTTTTCTCAAACGTAATTATACAAAGGATAGAAATTTGAGGGGGAAAATTACTTTAATAACATGAATTTTTAAAAACCTTCCAAATCCTCCTCTGTGGAGAAGGTCCAGACCACTTCCCAGTCAGAATCTGTTGTGCCTTGGCTTGAATTCTGCTGACCCGTGAGACAGCCCCATATGCCCCTCTCATGCCCACAAGGAGGCTTCCTGAAGCAGCACTTTGTGGATTCACCTGGACTTCTGGTACCTACAGCCTCCTACAGTTATTTTTCCTTTTCCTTCCCAAGGTTGTAAGGCCCCTTTCCTAACTGGTCTTCCCCCTCCATCCAGGAGAGCTGGCAGTTTCCCAAACTGCCAGGTCACTGGGCAGAGTTCCCAGAGGCCCAGGCCATGCTTCCCTCTACTCAGTTGGGCATACACCTGATGTTCTGAGTGATTTAAGCCTGACATTGTACTGCTTCCAATCAAACAAAGTCACAGAGATGTGTTTACTGCAGTCTAGAGCATCAATCGGGGAGAGAATTAGTTTCCCCACCCTCATCCTTCTGAACACTTAATGGGATGGCTTTGAGAAGTAAGAGACAGAAAACATTTAATGGGATGAAGGCAACCCCTAGCCATAGGTCTTCAGGCTTCAGAGACAAAAGCAAGGACTTGGATCAGGATTGAGAGGAGATTGCCAACATGTCCTGCCCATTCCACACTTTAATACAGTGAACCTACACAGGCAGCGCAGCTCATACCTTCTGGATGGGGAGTTGTTTCTATTTAGCCAATTGTCTGTGGAGAGAACAAATACATTCCCTCTTCCTCAACCAGATGCAAACTAATTGAAACTGCCCTGCTCTAAGACAGAAGTATGTGACATTAGCAAAAAGTAGGTCCTTGACTCCCATTCCCATCCCACTTCTTTTGTTCTATTTTTCATGACCTCTAGTGATTTTTTTATATTAAATAAATTCATTGTCAAATTGGTTTCCATACAACACCCAGTGCTCATCCCAACAGGTGCCCTCCTCAATGCCCATCACCTACTTTCCCCTCTCCCCCACCCCCCATCAACCCTCAGTTTGTTCTCAGTATTTAAGAGTCTCTTATGGTTTGCCTCCCTCCCTCTCTGTAACTACCCCCCCCCCCGGCCCCTCCATGGTTCTCTGTTAAGTTTCTCAGGATCCACATATGAGTGAAAACATATGGTATCTGTCTTTCTCTGCCTGACTTATTTCACTTAGAATAATACCTTCCAGTTCCATCCACATTACTACAAATGGCCAGATTTCATTCTTTCTCATTGCCAAGTAGTATTCCATTGTATATATAAACCACATCTTCTTTATCCATTCGTCAGTTGGTGGACATTTAGGCTCTTTCCATAATTTAGCTATTGTTGAGAGTGCTGTTATAAACATTGGGGTACAAGTTCCCCTATGCATCAGTACTTCTGTATCCCTTGGGTAAATTCCTAGCTGTGCTATTGCTGAGTCATAGAGTAGATCTATTTTTATTTTTTTGAGGAAACTCCACACTGTTTTCCAGAGTGGCTGCACCAGCTTGCATTCCCACCAACAGTGCAAGAGGGTTCCCATTTCTCCACATCCTCTCCAGCATCTATAGTCTCCTGATTTGTTCATTTTAGCCACTCTGACCGGGATAACATGGTATCTCAGTGCGGTTTTGATTTTTATTTCCCTGATGAGGAGTGACGTTGAGCATCTTTTCATATGTCTGTTGGCCATCTGGATGTCTTCTTTAGAAAAAATGTCTATTCATGTCTTCTGGCCATTTCTTCACTGGATTATTTGTTTTTGGGGGTGTGGAGTTTGGTGAGTTCTTTATAGTTCTTTAAAGGGCTAGTTCTTTGGATACTAGCCCTTTATCCAACATGTCATTTGCAAATATCTTTTCCCATTCTGTCTGTTGCCTTTTAGTTTTGTTGATTGTTTCCTTTGCAGTGCAGAAGCTTTTTATCTTGATGGGGTCCCAATAGTTCATTTTTGCTTTTAATTCCCTTGCCTTTGGAGATGTGTCGAGTATGAAATTGCTGTGGCTGAGGTCAAAGAGGTTTTTTTCCTGCTTTCTCCTCTAAGGTTTTGATGGTTTCCTGTCTCACATTCGGGTCCTTCATCCATTTTGAGTTTACTTTTGTGAATGGTGTACGAAAGTTGACCTCTAGTGATTTTTATAGAGGGAGCCAGCAAATGATAAACTATTTGAATCTGTTATGTCAGAGATGATTCTTTTTCATATACACAATCAAATCATAATTTTCCTGAGTATACAATTCCAGTTCAATATCTTCCCCACCCTCCCCAGTTGTGTGCGTACAATTCCACTGCATTTTTGCTTCTAGCATTTCTAGTGAGAAGTCTGCCATTGCTATCATTCCATTTTAGATTTCATTTCAGATTTTTTTTTTCCTCTCTGGAAGAAGAGGTGCTTGAACTCATGATCTCAAGATCAAAAGTCACACACTTTCCTGACTGAGCCAGCCAGGCACCCCACCCACTATTTTCTAAATAGTTTTCCTTTAGCCTTATTATTGTGATGTATCTAGTTACAGGTATTTTCTCATTCATCGTCTTTGAATCTTCAGACTTTTATGTTATACTGATTATTTTATACCTCCTGGTAAATTTTACTGTATTGTTTCTTTTCTGTTTTCTTCATTCCACTCATCCTATCCTTCTGAAACTTCTTATAGACAGATATTAAAATATCTGAATATGTTCTCCAAATCTCAACTTTTCTTTCCATATTTTTATCTCATGATCTTTTAGGCCACATAAGAGAATTCCTCAGTTTTATCTTCCAGTTCACTAATTTACTCTTCAGTTATGTCCACTCTGATGATCCTGCCCATTTGTTGGTTTTTAAATTTTGTTATGAACATTTTTAGTTTCCAAAGTCTTTGATTTTTTTTTTTACCAATCCAATATCATTACTTATTCCAATATCTCTAGAAAAGTCTCATTTTTCTTGGACTACTAACATTTCCTTGGGTGTGAACTTTTTTTAATTGCAGTCAGCACCTCTTTTTCATATTATTGTTTTTCTACACATTTTTGGTGAATCCTACATACACGCCCATTTTTGTGTAAAATCCATGTTAAATCCAGAAAATCCATGTTAGCTTGGTCAGAGGCAAAGAATAGGATGTACTATGGGGCAGGTTTTACTTCAACTTTTCCAACATAAGTGAGGGAAGATGCTTGCTGTTGGTATAGTGAGCCAGTAGGGAGTACAAAAGTAGAAATCCTTCTCCTGGGTTATGCTGGCCATCTGGAGCACTAGTTTGCCTCTCTGACCAAAACATCCAAGTGATCTCTATTACTCACTGCTTACCCTGAGGGAGTCAAATGTAGAGGTGTGGAGGGAATCATCTTCCTGGTAACCCCAACTACTTGCCTTGTTATTTACTACAGGCTTCTTTCTGCCCCATATTTGCTATTTTGAGACCAAGACCCCATTTTTTAGGAATCCTACAGCAGCATTTGGAGATGTGGCTTCCTTCATCAGATCTTGACTACTTTCCATTCTTCAGGGATTCCTCAGTTTCTGATCTACCAAGGATACCCTTTCTTGTTTTCTAGCACTGGGTGTATTTTTAAAATATGTATCATTTCGGGGCACCTGGGTGGCTCAGTTGGTTAAGTGTCCAACTTCAGCTCAGGTCATGATCTCACAGCTCTGAGTTCAAGTCCCACATTGGGCTCTGTGCTGACAGCTCAGAGCCTAGAGCCTGCTTCAGATTCTGTGTCTCCCTGTCTGTCTCTCTGCCCCTCCCCCACTCACTGTCTTCTCTGTCTCTCTCTCAAAAATAAACATTAAAAAAATTAAAAATATATGTCAGTTCTATGGAAATATTTGTCATTGCATATGGGAATTTGGGATGGAAGGGTGAGATTGTCAATTTTTATTAATCCCTCATCTTAAACAAAAAACACATCATATGTTCTCAATAAAGGGTTATTGGTTGAGTGGATTCTCATGCTTCACTATAAGTTTTATTTGAAAATTTTCTACCTTTGAAAAATTATTGATTGAGTAAGCAACTGCTTTCAGCATGCCCCTCCCCTCATTTTAAGTGGGTGCAGAATTTGGCATCAGATGGTAGGATCTTATTTAGGGCCTAAAGGCATGGCTTTTCTTGCCTTTTCTTATTATTCCACATTTTCCAAGGATTGGTAAATTGAAAAAAGACCCTAATGTTTTTCATTAATAACAGATGCCCACATGAACTAATTAACACCCATTGGTGGCTCCTGATGTTGAGTGCAACTTTGTAATCTTTAGGGAGTATTAGTAAAATTTGGATTCTAGAGAAGAGGATGGTCCTTGGATAGCTCAAGAAGGAGATAAAACTAGTCTTCTTCTCCTCTACCATTGAAGTACATGTAGAAGCTCAGGGATACTGTACCATTTTATGTCATCTGAGTGAAAGCCATGGTACAAGTTTCTGTCCTGCAATTCATGCTCACAATCCAGGAGACACAGTCAGCAAATGAGACATGGCTTCCTACAGAATGCAGAAGGGCCCAAGCCAAGGATCTGTAGAATAAATCTCTGCATAGGCTGGCAAGGTAAGTGACATGCCATCACATATAAGCTCATGAACAGTTATAATATATCATAAAGATTCTGATTCCATTGGAGAGTTCAGTCTACCCCTTCTGAATAATGTAGCCACTTCCCTACAACTCACCAAAGCCCTGTCATGTCCTCAAGGTCTCACTAAGTTTTATTTCCATGAAAACTTTCCTGTGGCCTCCCAGCCCAGAGGGAATCTTTTTTTTTCTTTAAACATTCACAGCATTATGGACAGTGTCACTGACTTTGACATCTCATCTTAATAGAGTTTTGTCCTACTTTTAGCCAAAAGTTACATCCAACAACTGTGATTATGCAGAACACAGGTTAAGGGAAGGAAAAAACTCTCAGAAAAGTAAGGAGAATAGTTATCACATTGTCCATGCAACACTCCAACCACCAAACCAGTTGAATATAAAGATAAGCTTGCTCGTTAAACAAAAATAATTCTCTCATTTCTCCAGTCAGTCCTCAATTCTAATGGTTACAGCCAGTTAGAAGCTAAACAGCTAGAAGTTGACAAGAAATAACTGCCATTGGTTTGCAAGAAAGAAGCACCAACAACTAGAAAACTTTGGGGGACATTTAAGGAAAGGTCAAGTTAGAAAGAGATGAAATTGTGTTCTGTGAATTCTATTTTATAAAGCAGAAGATATGACCCTTTTAAACACCTCCATCAAAAGTATTTGAATAAAATGTTTCAGAACTTAAAAGCTATAAGAATATCTGCTGCAAGAAAATCCAGGTACAAGGGGCACCCCATGTCCCAAGTGGAATGAAGAAAACTCAAACAACTTCCCCCTTCTGTGCTGCAGATGCTTAGCCATTTCTTGGCCGTGTCTCTTGACTTCTCAATTGTAAGATCCAATAGGGCAGGGTAACACCTTCTGTTCATTTCCCTCTCAATGACTGAATACACAGAAGATGCTTATGCATGCTAGTTGAATGAATGAATGAATGAATTCATGCATGCATGCCTGTATCTAAAAAACTGATCCCTTCCTCTAACTTTTATTTTTAGGCCCAATGCCTTTCATTATTCTGGAGAAAGATTAGGAAGTGGGTTTTTAAAAATAATTTTTGAACAACTAGGAAGCCTTGTAAATAAACCACTGCAGCCGCACAGTGCTCACCACCCCCTTTCCTTTAGCTTTCTCTTCACTTCCAGCGCTACTATAAGGAAAATTGGTTCTCCTATAATCAGTCACACTCTAGGCTGATGCTACTAATATAAATTCTTAAGGAAAAAAAGACACTACAGAATGTTGATTCCCTTGAAAATCTTGCCTGATTTCTCCAAGGCTGGAGCCTTGTGGGCCCAGCCCCTGAGGATCCCTCTTCCCTCCACCATCTGCCAAATGGACAGACTTGAAGCCTAGTCCCTATGGAGCTGCATGCTAGGATACTTGCATCCAGAACCCACAAACAGCCCCAGATGCTTTGTCAGGCAGAAAATGGAAAAAATAGGAGTCTGCTATTAGTGCTCCAGGGAAGTCATCCCTCAATTGGCTATTCTGATTGACCCAGCTGTGTAAGTCTCTGCCGAGAAGGCTTTTGGCAGGGGCCCATTCAATTTCCCTCACTTCATGACTTCTCTGCACAGCACTGAGCAAAACTCCTGTCCTGAGAGAGAGATGGGGGAGGCAGAGAGAGAATATATGTGTACTAATGAGGGGCCTCAAGCACCTGTGGACCTTCTATATAAATTCAGACCAACTCATAGATACTTCCTGGTTCATTGTTTATAAACCTGCCAATAGCAAAACCTAATCCAAGTGGAGAATCAGACTTCAAAGGAATGGTCTACCCTCAGGTAGTCCAGCTGCTTTAGTCCTCCATTGCCCCACAGTCCCTCATATCTCTCACTCCACACAGCTGAAAGTCTTCCTTTTAGAAGCCTCTGGAAAAGCCGCTTCAACCTCTCTCATTCACAAACACCCTGACTCCTAGCAAGAAGTGTTGATGTCTGCCTAACCTACACAGTTCTCACTTGCAGCTGAAGCTCCTTTTAAGGTGCTTGGCTCCCGGTAGGGCCAGAAAATATTTGAGTCTCAGCTCTAGTGTTGTGTTGGTAGAGAAAATAAAGGAATTTTTATTAAAGTCAGTCTTAAGACCAAGTACCCAAATGAGGACTTCCTTCTATAAAATTTCTTAGATTCTTAGTAAACAAAACACATTCGTCCTAACCCAAACCAAACCGCATTTCTTAGCAAATTATCAGAAAGCCAACTTTAAAAGCTCTGACATGGAAAAAGGCATCTAAAAAAAGAATCTAAGGTACATCAGTCTTTGACCCCTCGTCCTCCACGTACATCATACACTTACGGGATGTGGAAGAGAGTGAGCATAACAAACAAGAGTGTTCTGGGGACACCGGGCCCTCCTGGGAGAGGGGGAGCTCAGTAGCTGCCTGCACCTTCCCCTCCCCAGGAATCAGTAACCCAGCACCCCACTGGGTAGGGTGGTGAGAGAGGAAAGCTTGTCCCACCAGTATGGCTAGAAGGAATAATAATGCCCCCCAGCTCTTGCAAGACAACAGATAGGGTAGGGGGACGGGGGTGTCTGAAGATTGCTTGCAATCTATCTCCACTTCTATTAGAGATCAAAAGTAATGAATACCCCAGTAATTTCTAACAACTCAGGAGATGGTAGGACTCTACCACGCTAAGGGCTGCCAAGCAAGATCAACCCAGATCGTCAGGCAGAAGAAACCCCCAAGGATCCTTTTAGCTAAAAACAGGCAGGTTCACTCATGAACTGATGGGAAGTGACATTCTGAAATGCCTGGAAACTGATTTTGAAACAAAAGCTAAAACCAGTTTCATGGCAAAGGTCCTTGCTTGACAGTCCCTGGGGGCAAATGTCCACAATTCTCCCAGCTAACCAGAAGAGGAAACCGTGTGTTTCCTCCAGGACTTTGCACCTCCGCTCTCAAATTTCCCTTATCCCCCACCACCAATGCCATCTTTCATGACCACTGCTGCTGCAGTACCTCAGAGACAGCCCAGGACCCTCCATGGCCACTAAATTTGATTTGCACAAAGTAAGATGAAGACCCAGTTTACTCATCACTACATTTCCCTTCTCTCAGAAGCCAGGCAGTCAGCAATATGTGATGAAAGTCACCAATAGGTTAATTCTATAGGCACCCTCTGTGGGGACCCTGCCCTCAGGGAGCTTACAATCTGATGGGCTGACAGCACCTGCTCCCAAGAGGAACAGAAAAATAAACAAGAATGAACATGTTATAAGCAAATCAATAATGAGAGTAAGAGCTTGAATACCACCTGGATAGAGTTCCATGTTTAAGTTTGTTCATTCAGCAAATGTTTACTAACAGCCTGGTGTGCCTGAGGTACTACGTAAGTACCAGGGATATAAAGATAAGTAAGACATGATCCCTACCCTGGAGGAGACGCCTTGCAAAGGGAGGAGTGCTTGAGAAGGTAATTGTAAGACAATGAAGGGTAGTCCTTGACAGGAGCTTGAAATGACTGCTTTGGAAACATCTAGGCCCAGCAGCTAGTCTTGGTGTGCTCAGGAGAATCTTCCGGCAAGGAACCCTAACGATTATGACGAGTTATTCAAGCAAAGAGAGGAAAGTGCTGAGGCAGGCACAGGGCTACAGACAGTGTAAGCTGGGTGAAGAGGTGAGAAGGAAGTGCAGCATCTTCCAGGGAGGACAGCAGCTCAGGGGCACAGGATCAGAGGGCATTGTGTGTAAAGCTGACAGGCAAGAGGCAGAGAGGGGGAATAAATGTGCTGCATGCCTATAATGAGCAAGGAATTTTCTAGAGTTGAAAAGACAAGTATACATTACTTCATTTTATCCTCACAGCATCCTCTGAGGTAGGCACATTACCATCACTATACACATAAGAACGTGGAGGCTCATAGAGGTTAAGTAACTTACTCAAAGTCACATAGCCAAAATACTGCCAGTATTTGAACACAAGTCTACCCGAGTTATCCTGAGTCTATCCAAGTCTGAATACTAGTCATGCTCATATTACCACAAGATGTGAAGGGCCTTGGACACCCCGCTAAGGAGTTTGGACTTTATCCTGAAGGCATCGGGGAAGCCCTGAAGAATTTCAGGCAGGGGGATGCCATGAACAGATTCGCATTTTTAGAAGTTCATTCTGGCAGCTCTGTGGAGAATGAATGGGAGAGTGTCTGCACACCAAGACAGAAGGAGCAGACAGAGAGGCTGCTCATAAATCCCAGCAAGAGACTATGGGGGTCTGGAGGACGGTTGTGGCAGTAGAGATGAAGAAGATGAGCTCCACGTGGAGTAAGAAGGTAGAATCAGCTAAACTTGGTGATGGAGTGGGAAAGGGTAGAAAGGAGAATGAACCATCAAAAATAAGCAGGTGGAGCAGAGGAAACACCCACTGGGATTGGTCAGAGCTGGGTCTCACATAATGGTTAATTTGGCCAGTTGGGTGATTGGAGATAATATTTATCATGATAGGGAGCAAAGGAGAAGAGCAGGTTGGAGGGGTGAGGGAAGGAATCCTGTTTGGGGAGAGCAAGAGGAGATGCCCCTCGAGGTGGTGACTGCCCCATCTGGTCCTCAGGAAGGACTCCTGGCTGGGCTTCCATCCAGTGGGTGGTCATCAGCATCACAATCACATTTGAACTCTTGAAGAGAATCTGCCCACCCAAGGAGAAGGTGATGATTGAGAGCTGCAGAGAGTAGGCATAGAACTCTGCAAAACCCTAATCTCTAGGTTGGATGAACAGAAGGAGAGGATCTCAGGAAGAAGAGTGAAAAAGACCAGCTAGAGGAAAGAAGGAAACCCAGGAAGAGCTAAGGCAGGAGAGCATCTCTGGGGTGGAGCTATCAATGGCATTCCACTGCAGAAGCTTGAGTCTGGGAGGCCCGATAAGCAGTGTCCATTAGGCTTACAATCCGGAGGTCAGCAGTGATTCCAGCTGAAGGAGTTGCATGCAGCAATCATGGAAGCATGGTCTGTGAAAGCAGATCATGAGGGTCGAAAAGTGAATGGGAAGGGGAAGCCTTAGAGACAATAAATGCAGACAACACTTTCAAGAACACTGACTGTAAAAAGAAACAGCAACGGGGGGCGGGGGGCCGTGGTTTCATAGGGACCCAGGGTTGGGTGAAGGCTTCATCTTTTTTATTAAAAGAGCCAGGAGCACATTTAAATGCTAATGGGAGAGAGATTAGGAAAAGCCTAGGGCTGTGAGAGGAGCATCCAAGGAAGAAGCTCACTGAGGGTCCAGAGAAAGGATGGAACTCAATGCTGTGGGCAAGTATTAGCTTTACTCCAAAGAGCTGGTTATCATTGTTATGGGAGGAGAAGCTACCAGGAAGAGTGGGCCAGAGGGGCCAGAGAGTGGGATCTTCCCTCATAATGAAACTTCATTTTGACCTTGAAGGTACAAGGTGAGGTTGCTGGGAGTTGGGGTGGGTACAGATGAGTTAGTAGGAAAGAAACCTAGAGTGACAGGTAGAGGCTTGTGACAGCTTTTGTGGGCCTGCACATGAAGCTGGCCGGGGTCCAGGGAAGGGCTCTGGGCAGGCAGTGGCACCAGGGGCTAAGTGCAGATCAGAAATCCTGTGCCGGCCTAAATGCAGGAGGCTGTGTGACCTTTGGCAGCTGTGCTCTGCCTCAGCTAGGAGCAAAGTAGGCATCCAGCTGGACAGAGTCAAGGTCAGCTCCTCCTTAGCGGCTGACAGGAGCAGACAATGAGGCCAAGGAATGGAAGCAGCACAGGCGTGGTTGGCACAATGTGTCACAGAGAAGCAAGTGATGGCATGAGGGGACTTCTTGGGGGTCTTGAGAGGAAATGGAAAGGCTAAGTCCTGGATGCAGTGAGGCCTCGAGGTCACAAGGCCGACAACCACAAGGACCAGAGCTGGGATGGAAGAGATCGCAGCATATCAGCATTAAGAGGTAGAGCAGTTCTGGGTAATGAAGATGAAGAGGGTGATTTTGACTGGAGTAACGGACATTGGCAATTGCAATAGCCTTGTCTCCACCAGAACATAAACACGCAACAGTCACATTCAGCAAGGCGTCACTGCTGGAGCTGTTCTGGAAACCTAGTGCCTTTCCTGCCTAGAACCTCCCTTTCCCACGACCTCTGTGTGCATTACATCTAGAAGAGCCTGAAAGGCAATGAGCTGGCACATGTTGGGACTCCAAGAGCTGCTGCATCTTTGACATGGGTGAGAGGTAGACACGAAGGAGAGGCTTCCTGGCCTCCTGTGGTCAGAGGCCACCCTCCCAGCACAGCATTCTCTGCCTCCCACCTCAGGGCCTCCTGTTCTTGGCTCCAGATGCCTCATGGCTCTTGGGCTTTTGCCCCCAACCTGCCCCACAGACTTGTTCTCTGACTAAGCCTTCATTTACCCCGTGAAGATTTTGGCACCACTGGTGGCGTTCCCCTCATATTAGATCCTGATGTTCTCCAGCTGTTTTCCAAAGGCTGGCTTCTGGACACAATCCTCACCTGCTGTATTTGTAGCCTAACGCTGTTGGAACTGGTACCTGAGTCCCAGCACGGCAGCCTTGCTAACCCCCCGGGAGGTGAAGGCGAGACAAGCAGCTGGCATGTGGATTTGCCCGTTGATTTCCCAATGGGCCTGTGAACCTGTGTCCACATGTGGCAAATGGCCTGCTCGTACCCTCCAGGCCCTTTGAGCTGGCCCTAATACTCCCAGCTCTTGGACACTAGAGCATCCAGTGTCAGACCCTGTGCTAGGAAGTATATAGTCACTTGGACTTTCCAAAGAACTTTGACGTGAGCATTATCCTAACCTTACAGTTGAGGAAAGGGAGGCTCAGAGAAGTTAAGTAACCTGTCCCATTGTGTCACAGCTTGCCAAGTGGCAAAGCCAGGATTCAGAGCCAGGCCTTTGTTCTACCAAAGCCCCGACTTCAACCTTCTCTGAGTCAACCTCCCCTTGAAGGGCTGATGTCAAATTCATGTTTTCATTTACACCCATTCATTTATCAAACATTTGAGCACTTACTAAGCTCCAAATACTACCTTAGGATTTAGAAACGATAGGTTTAGCATATAAAAGGCAAAGGTTCAGGGCACCTGGGTGGCTCAGTCAGTTAAGCATCTGACTTTGGCTTAGGTCATGATCTCATGGTTTGTGGGTTCGAGCCCTTCATCAGGCTCTGTGTTAACAGCTCAGAGCCTGGAGCCTGCTTCAGATGCTTTGTCTCCCTCTCTCTCCCCTTCTCCTCTCACATTCTGTCTTTCAAAATTGAATAAACATTAAAAAAATAAGTAAAAGGCAAATGTTTGGATGAGCTAAGGTGTCAATAACCAGGGGCACAGTGAAGTCCATTTCTTAGGGCAACCTGCAGACCACCTCCTGTAGCCAGAAAGAGCTCTGCAAACCTTTCCAGTCACTCTTTCCTATTCCCGTTTACAGAACCAAAAACAAAGGAAGAGAGTAGGAATGAGGCAGTACCTTCCAAGCCTACCACTCTCTGCAACCTGATGGGGAGATCTGACTTGGAAAAACAGTGCTGTGGATATTGGTGTCTCTCCCACACACACCTAGAGGCCTTTGGAATCTTTTCAAAGCACCCGCCCTCCCAAGTGCTTCATAGTCTTTATTGCTGGGACAAAAGTTCAGACAGGCCAAGTCTTCAGAGACCTGCTACTCCCCCATTCAAACCCTCACCCCCTCCACCCACCAACCCCCCCACTCCATGTGCGCGCACACACACACACACACACACACACGCCCTACCACCGACAGTCTCCTTCGACACAGGAGAAAACGCATAATGTTACCCCAGCTATTGCTTATGGGACCAGGGACAGGCATCAGACTTAAGGGCAGCCTGTTTATTGGCCAGTGGCCCAGGAGGTGGCCTAGCATGAAAGTGGCTACTAACATGGGCCTAATTGAATTCTCTAGAGAAGTTTGAAGGTGAGAGAAAAGGCAGCAGGGTGTGTGACTAGACGCTAAAAGACACAGAGAGAAGCCACAAGAAGCAGAAGCCATGAAGAAGCAGAAACCACATGCTGTAGGCACAGAGCATCAGAGTCAGTAGAAGCAGAGACAGAGGAGTGGAGAGCCAAGTACCAGGATGGAGGGATTTTACCTCGTTGTAGAGAGTATGAGATAATCAGACCCCTGGAGCTGCCTGAGGTCCAGAATCCTGTTCTGAGCTCCTAGAAGCCAATCTGTCCTCAGTGTTTATGGAATCCTAAGGCTTTGCGGCCTCCCAATTTCCAGAAATATCCTTACAATAAATCCCCATTAATGAAAGTAACCTGAGAGGGTCTCTGTGCCCCCTGAGAGAGTCTGACTAATAGGCAGGCTCTTTAAACCTATACGGATTCACGGGAATGGATGGGGGAGGGCTGGGAGCATGGGTGAGTCACCACACAGAGACTCTTGGTGTTTTTTTTTTTGTCACTCCAACCTGCCCTTCTCATTCCTGCCAAAAGCACAGCTGACTGCCCAGCCCAGATTTGGCTCTCTATCCAGTCTTGAACAGCGCAATTGCCAAAACACTCCCCAGGTACTACCATCACTGCCACTTGCTTTTCCATGAAGAAACCTTTGTTCCATCTGACTCCCTCACACACAAGCAACTTGGTTCTAGTCTCCCATTACTCAAGACATGGGTCACCAACCCCTGGACTCCACTAAGTGTGGTCCCAATGGAAAGCCACTAATTTACAGCAGGGCATCTTCCCTTTAAATGTATCTTTTCTAGTAGCAGGTTTGAACTCAGGCCTTTAAAAACTCCTAAATGCTTGCTTTCAAGAGCAGGCGCCATGTCCCAAAGCCTGTGGCAAATTGGAAGCTTGGGGTCCTTGAAGGAGCCTGAGAATGGAAATAGCAATTTAGAGCTAAGAAGCTCATCCAAATTCACCAGGTTCACGTTTAGCTGAAGGAGGGCTTCCGTTCTCCTCTCCCTCTGCCCCTGAGGCTCCCTCTTAAACCACCTGTGGACACAGCTGTCCACCAAAAGCAGTGGCTTGTAATGGTGCATAGTTCCTACAATCTGAAACCATTCTGAGATGGGTGCTCACTTCACACCCCATTTCCTCTACCTAGAAAACTATAGTGGGTACTTCTACACTGGCAATGGTTTCCCGGCCATACAATGGAGGCAGGGCTTACATGTATCTCCCACACACTGAGAAGAGAGAACAAACCACAGAGAGCCACTGAAAGAGGACAGATTTCTCTCCTCAGTGGCGCCCCGCCCTGACCACAGCCCTCTGCCATGAGCCCTCTTTCCCTCCACCGTAGCTTGCTTAGTGCTGCCCTTGGCCCCCTGAGTAAGAGGCACATCAAATATTTTGGGAAAATCACAAAAGTTAGTATAATTGGTGCAGTCGCCATGACATCCCAGATGCCCAGGAGACTGGATGATTTGAAACACTCTAACTGACCCGCTCTCTGGGGTTATTGAGATATGTGGGCATGTTTGCCTTTCCGTAGATACAGTGGCATCTCATTCTCTGGTTTCTATGGGAGATGAGCCATTCCACATGCATTATCTTTCTAGCTAACTGAAATTTGACACCAGAGGTTTTAAGATTTCTTTAAAAGGTTGGCAAACTGAATTTTTTTTCCAAATTACATGTGATCCACTCCTCTGCCTTTTTAAACTAAGAGTTTTGAAGATAATGTGACCTTTTCATGGTGACTTGCTTGGGAGTCATTAGTATGAATGCCCACTGTTGCCCTGAGAGGTGCTCTGTCCAGAGTTCAGAGACCTAGGTCCTCTTTATATCCTTCAGCACCTTGGCCAGCAGGGGTGTCTGGACGCATGTGTGGGATCACATGGAAGAGAACCCAGAGGTTATGAATCAAGACGTGGGCAGAGTTTGCAGCTCTTGATGGCCCTGCTTTGGGAGTGAACTTCTCCTTAGTGCCTTGCCATATCTTCACCCTCTTTCTTTTTTAACATTTTTGAGATATAGCTGACATATCATAAAATTTACCCTTTTAAAGTGGTTTTAGTAAATTCACAAAGCTGTGCAACCATCATCTCTAATTCCAAACATTTCTTCACCCCCAAAAGGGAATCCCATACCCATCAATTGTCACAGTCCCCCCTTCCCCACCCCCTGGCAAGCACTAATCTACCTTCTGTCTCTCTGGATTTGCCCATTCTGGAAACTTCCCTAGAAATGGAATCATACACTCTGTGGTCCTTGGCATCTGGATTCTTTCATTTAGCATAATGTCTTCAAGGCCCATCCATGTGCCAGGACTTGCTACTCTCCTTGCTCCTGCTTCTGAGCATTCCCTTCGCCTTCTCCCTTCTGTGAGCATGATAACACAGCTCGTTAGGATATGTGCAAAACAGAATAAATAGAAAAACTGTAAGTATTTGCGCACTTTCATTTCAGGTGCTTAGAAGTTGTCGCTTGCTTGCTTTCAATTTCCCAGTGATGTTCTCAATGGCCAAGGTTTCTGGATTAGTACCTCCCAGATAAGAAAAGGGTCAAGAATCATTCACTTCATTCTCATTGTGTTTCACATTTTTACAAATCCTTTTATACCTCTTTTCCATTTTGAGTCTCTCAGCAGTACTGAAGAATTAGTTCATACAAGAAAGAGAAAAGTGGCCCGCAACATTTAAGAATGGGCCTGATATTCACAACTAGGCTTCAATTTGTTAGGAGTTAGCCATGGTGTTCTGTTGGACATAATAATCGCACAGAGCACGAACATCAGACACAGTCTCACTCTGACTCCAAGAGAGACAAAAAACAAGACTACTTCATAATCATGTCTAAGGCCAGATGAAAAATCAGGCTGCTGTGCAAATCACAGAATATCAAGCACCTGGACAATACAAGTGACTACTGCTTCTTTACCAACCACAACTTGAGCCTGGCTCCATTCTTCTCATCTTCCAGATAAGAACTAAGATATACAATCATAGCATTACACCTGGTTACTGACAATAGCCAACTCAGAGAAAGGCCTCACTTTCCTAAACACTCCTGAAAATCACCAGACACAAGCCAAAACCCCATAAGTGTTTTCTAACATTCTCTTAATTGGTGTGCATTCTTCCTTCTTGCGACATCAATGAACTCAACTTTGTTCAATCAGAGGTACATTCTTGGCGGTTTTTAACTGAGAATATTGGCAGAAATGAAGTTTCTACTGAGACACAGCAGAAACACTCATTTCCTCAAACCAAGTGACCCCTGCCTCTTTTATGGTATTCACATCTGAAACCTCTTGACTCTCTGCCTGTTTGGGAAATTATGCAGACCCTAGCAAGGCGGTAAGCTCAGAATTCCAGTGTTTCCTTGAGGCTTTTCTACTTTGAGCTTATTTTGTTTTCCTAGAAATTTGATGCTGAGGGACTTCTTTATTATCTAGTCATCTTTGGACTGTTCCCTGGTGAAATTGTTGAGTAGCCTTCTAACAGCTGCTCCAGTGTCTGTCTGTCTAATGTCTTAAGTGTTGTTTGTCTTTAGGTGGAGAAGTTGATAGGAAGAGCAGAGATGAGGGCCAAGAAGTCCATCCTTGAGCTGGTCTCCATGGCAGAGGAATTCAGGAGATCTCTTTGGATTAGAACCCTTTGGGACAGGCTTTACCTGAGGTCACCATTTCAAAAAGGCTTCTTCCCCAATTGGGTCATTGTGTTCTTCCAAGAAACTGCTCTCATTAATGTCTCTTCTGCCTAGAAGCTAGAGGACTTTTGGCTGGCCCCTGATTGGTGATAATCAGCTTTTGGCCTTTGACAAAGCTCCAAGACACAAAGTCTCCTTACAGTCTATTCCACTTTTCTTGGGGTCTTCTTTGTCTAAAATGGCACTTTTCTGGGCCAAACACCCACTGCTTTATTATTCTTGAACATGTTAAGGCATCTCCTTATTTCTCTAACACAATATAAGAGAAAATTTGGAATTGCAGTGGCTACTTGAGGGAATTTTGACATGAACCAGATGGTACAGATATAGTACAAAAAGTGAAGAAACCCTCACGAAGATCTTGTCATGTCTAAAAGAGAGATCATTTTGTTTAATATAAGAGACACAGGCTTTCTCCTTTGTTTCCATACTTCAGGGATTATTAAGTGCTGGCTTTTTATCATACAGTTTGATAAAATGTCAAGGGCCCAAGCTATTGTCTAAAACACTATAATGTCACTCTCTTTCAAGTGTATATGTCAAAACCCATTTTTCTACAGCTAACCTTTTTACCTTTCCTTGCAGAAAGAATCTCATTAGCCTTGTAGTGATAATTTCATACTTATTGGAAGCTAGCTCCCTCTGATTTTGTTTCTGTCCTTCTATATTCCCACCCTTTGGAAATTATAAAGATAGCTGATCAAAAGCATTATTCAGTTGTGTGTGTGTGTGTGTTTATGTGTGTGTTCTAGCACTGTCTAGAATCCAGATAAACAGTCAAAAATGTCTACATAGGAAGTTGTTCAATTGTGTCCCTTTTTGTCAACACTAGAAAGCATATTTAGATAATAGTCTGTCTCTTACTCTCTCTCTGTCTCTCTCTTTACCACATTTGTGAGATAATAAGAGAAGGTTTTAGCTCCAAGATAGAGAGTCCTGGGCTTGATTCACAGTTCTTAAAAAAATTTACCATATACAAATATGTCAGTATGATGTTTTGCTTTGAACATCAAAGTTCAAGTTCAAGTTCATACTTCCCATACTTCCCAAGTTTCTACATTGGTTTTATGATGTAGATAAGTTATGCTGTTTCCATAACTTATTTAAAAATAAAAATATATACACATACATATAAAATTATATTCAACTAAAAAGAAACAGGATAATGGTTCATTTGGGAGGTGTTTATGTAAAAGACATTGAGGTTCTGCCTCATCTGCTTCCTACTGTATTTTGACTCCTCTCCTTTCTTTGATCCCTTACAATCCACCTGTTTTTGACTCTCTGAGGTCTTCTGCCACTTCAGAAGAAATGAAACTCTTGTGGTTTTCTCCAACCTTAGCTACTGCTCTGAATTTAACTGATTTTTTACAAATTTAACTCCTTTTTAAACATTTAAGGTGTTTAAATGTTTAACACGTAAGGTGTTCCCTTTTGGGGGAAAAGGGATTCCCTTTTGGGGGTGAAGAAATGTTTGGAATTAGAGATGATGGTTGGACAGCTTTGTGAATTTACTTCTACCTAAGGTAGAAGAATATTTATTCTTCTACGTGTATCTTCTGGTTCTTAAGTTTCTCTTACATAATCCAGACTTGATTCTATAAAAAACTGAACCTTACTCCACTTCAAGAAGATGCTTGTGCTGAGGTTATTACAATCATATCGGCAAAACTTAGCCCATTGAAAATGGAAACTACTATCAGGGCTCTTTTAGCTACAAGAGTCAATCTGTTCTTGCTTTGCAGGAACTATTTGAATCCACTCAAGGAATCTGCCCAAATTGAGGGACAAATACCTGGCTCACTACTGTTATGCTAAATGATGCTTATTCTCCCACTCCCAGTCTTTGACCCTCTAGGGGATTACTTCTCACATGGACATTGGGTTTACACCCACCTGAAAAACACTAACTTAACCGATGTATCCAGGATAGCTGTTAGAGATTTTCAGATGCTTCAAATCACTACCCTCCCATTGAATCACGTTCCCCTGAGAAGTATACTCAGAAACCTCCAAAAAAGGCAAGCACAGAGTACAACATGCATACTCTGAGAGCTGCAGTTCCCCCAGCAGGATATTCATACAGCAGAGAAAGATAGTCCAAACTTGTCTCTGGCCATAAACAGACACCATAAATGAAGCAGATTCTCCTCTAGAAATCCAGCAGATCAGTGTAAACTTCATTAGCCAGAGTTGATCATTGTGTGGATAATCATATAGCCCTAAAGTTTGTCTCAGGTAGTCAAAGAGAAATTTATATTGCAGTAAAAATGTCTTGCTATCCCATTGTCAATACTATAGGAAAACCAGGGCAGTATGTGACTAAGTAAAAGAAAAAGCCACCTGGCTCTCTAAAACAGACCCAGATGGATTTTAAGTACATGTTTTCATTGTCTGAGTTTTATAATCTGGGCTCTTTGACTTTAAGACCTGTCACAAGGAACAACTCAGCCTTTTGTTTGTAATGATTGCCTGTGTGCCAGTTAACTGATATATTATGCCCAGGGTCTTTGGTGCTACTGTGCAGGAATTATCAAGTCACAGGAGCCAGCAATTCACCTTGCAACAAAAGAAAGAGGAGAAGACCAACCCTTAGTCCAACTACACACTACACTCTCTGGACACCCTCTTGACCCTAATCAGTATAAATTCAGCAAAGAGCAAAATCTGGATGTCAAAGATAAATGTCCTATAGCTTGAGTCTGTCTCCATTGCCAAAAGGAAGAATCTTTGGCTGGAGGTCATTGATGCATTAATCTTTTTTTTTTTTTTTTTTTTACCAAAGGAAACAGAGGCTCATGGAGGTTAAGTGACTTGCCCAAGTTCACACCGCTAACCTATAGCAAGGGCATAACTTGAACTCTGGTTGTTAAGACCTGGCCAGGAATCTGAGTACATCCTATTGAGTTGCCTCCCTCAGTACCAATGAGAGAGACGGAAAACTGGGGGATCATCAGACTTGCCAGGCCGGAGCTACCAGCAGCTTTCCTTAGTCCCACAGAATGTCAGAGCTCAAGGAACTTTAGATACCATCCAGTCTAACTTCTCCAGAGAAGAAAAGTGACTTGTTCAAGGTCACACAGCAAATTAGTGGCAATATCCAGACGTTATCCAAGATCACCAGAGCTTGGTGCACTGAAACACCTTTCCATTCATCAGTGGCAGGTGCATTCATCCTTCCTGGTTGCTGGAGGATGTTATGTTCTGCTTCAGTGCCCTTCCTCCTAGAAAAAAATATCTCCAGACTGAGGTGGCAACTTCCTCTCTTTCAGCCATGTGGAATTTCTCTTATAATTTTAATTGAAACAAGGTCATCTACATTTCTTAAGTGACTGAGTCTATCTTGAAAGAATTCAACTCTCCTGTGTACGTGTGCACTGTTCTTCATGCCAAATGGAGAATGAGAAGCAGTGCATATACCCTTAACAGGAGGGCAAGCTACAAATGCTGCCCCTTTGGAAACTTCTCAAGGCATCTTTCAACCCACCCATGCAATTATCTTCTAAGTTCATTCTCAGAATGGAGATTCCAAATTTCAGGATCTATTTATATCCACATGACAGTGCTACTTCCCAGCCAAAAAAACAAACTTTGGTAAGTCCCTATGTCTTCAAAATAAAGTCACAAATCCTTAACCCATTATCCTAGGCCACCCGCTGTCTAGTTTAGCTCTACCTCTAGAGCTCACGCCCACTATTTCCTCTGCAGACACTTAGTCTCCCCTTCAGCAGATCAGATATACTACAAAGAACTGCTCCTCTTTCTGAATCCCAAATCTGTTCTCTCTCTCAGCAAATCAAATACACATACCAGCGTAAACGTCTTTTCTTCCCTAAAGGTAGGGTCCCTAGTTTATTTTTGTCCTCCTTACTCAGCAGAGAGAGCCTCGCATATATCTTAATATTGAGTAAGTGAATGAGTTATGCTTGAAAAAATTATACTTATCCTCCCCCTCTGTGCCTGGGAAGGATCAACTACTACTGAAAACAGATAATGTCTTTAGGTTTTCTCAACAGAATATAAACATAAAGCTCAAATGAGAAAGCAAGCTGAAGGGAGTGTGACATTGCTTTATTGGTAGGATCTTTTCTCTCTGAAAGTACACTGAAGAATAAGAAACACATTACACCAGGGGTTGAGATGGTATCTACTATCTTTGTGGTTTGTGTGCACTTTTAAACCAGGATTCATGGCTGGGGAAACAAAAGAACCTCTCTGCCTGTATAATTTTGTTCCTTTCCTTTATTGCTTTAAATAGGCAAGATGTGGTTTGCATTCCTTCCACCACTAATGTTGTTTGCTTTCTGTTCCTGAACAAAAATAACTTGCCGTTCATATTGCTCTCAGAGGTTGTTAAAGATCCCCTCCCCCTTATGCATTCCACTCATTTGTAACCAAGGTCTTGAGTGTTGCTAACAGAGGCTCCCTCGGCCCCATATCTTCTGTGATAAAGCAGCAAGTGGTGGGTCTAATTCTATTAAATACTGGATAATATCAGTATCCTTTAACCTTACTAGGAGAGTCCTGAAGCTGGAAGGATTATGTTGTATATACAGTTGCTCTAGGCAAGGATGTGTCCCAACATCCCAGGAGTATAAATATCGTCACCATCACCACTGTAAGGTGATGACAGCTTTTTACAGTTTACATATCTTTTTCCTGGTTATTCTTCCTCCTAATCATTAAAAGCATCTTGCAAGATAGGTGTTACTCTCTAGAGCACAGCCAAAAATGCTAAGTGGCCTGCTCTGGAGCACACAGCTTGGCACGGCCAACATTTAAAAAGGCAATGCCTTTTCCTCTAAGCTGCAGCAAACCTCCACTAGAGTTTTATGAAAGTCTAGCTTCTTGGAAATATGTAGAAAAAGCAACTATAACCTTCCTTGATATTCTAACCTAGCTAACAACCTTTTCAGTCTAGAGAAATTCCTCTAAAAGTCCAAGACAAGAACACGTGCTGCATACCTGCACTTGTAAACATTCACCCCTCAACCATCACCTTCACTCTGAAGCCAGAAACTAGAAATTCTCAGAGTAGCATTTCAGTCATTAAGGCTCACTTTCAGGGCAAGTCAGGATTTGGGTTCATGTTTCCCTCCTCCCAGATTTCTCTGATTTTACAAAAATCACACCCTGAATCTTAGGGCCATCTGCTAATTCCACTCTTTCTATATGCACTCCAGGGATTTCTACCACTCACCACCTCCAGTAAGGAGGGTGATCCCTCAACGTGTGTGGCAGTTAATGCTTGCCATGCCTCTTCCATCTGCCTGCAGTTATGTCACAAGATCTCAGAAAAGGACTAGCCAGGTCTAACAAAGACATTTCTGTGACTTCACAAACTGGCTTCTATCCATTCAACCCAAAATTAAAGTGCTTTTTGATACTGGTTACAGTCAGGGGGCTGCTGGCCCTCCTCACCACTTTCATTCCTTTGCATACCCTCAACCTGGCTTCCCTCTACCCCTGCCAGCAGCTTTTCTGAGGAGTAATCATGACACTTGTCCTGAACCACATAAGGAGATTCCTAATGAGAATAAATGAATGACCCAACTTGTCTCTCTGTCTGAAACTTGGCCTGCACGTGAGGGACTTCCTGCTTTAAGAGAGGAGAGAGACTATCTCAGAATAAAGAGGAAATCGTGTCCACTAAGGAAGCAGTTCTCTCCAGCGAGGTCAGGGCAGGGCTGTTGGCAGCTTCCGTTAATTCCGTTGGGGCAGGCAAGTGGTGATTGGCAGTTAGTTCTGAGGTTGAGCTGAGGATGCTGGGATGGATTTTTAAGTGCACAGTTGGCCCTTATGTCATGAGCCTAGCTTTAGTGCACAAGGAAATGGAATAGCAGGGAGAAGGGATATTCGCAAATAAGGCCAAAACCTCTTGTTAGTCTTTGGCTTCCATATCCTTCCCCAAAACTTTAGCTCAGGTGCTAAGCAGCCCAACATCTCCCCCGTTCCTTCATGGAAGAGGTTCCTGCTGGCAAACCAGTAGCTGAAATGTTGGCAAGATAGAGGGTTGTAAAATTTACCCTAGATAATCTACAAAAAGCTTTGTTGGAGTTAGGTTATGCATCTCTGAATCTGAGTTAGGTTTGTTGGGTCAGTGACCTTGCTCACTTATTGGCTCAAGAATTGACAGAGGAAGTATCTAATAAATGCCTGTTGGATGGATGGATAAACTGCTAAATTATCTTTATCTGAGCCTGAAAATTGCCTTTACCATCACAGAGATAAAGCCCCAGCTGCTTCAGGCCAACACCTGTTGGAAGAATTCCAGTCGGTCAGCCCTAGGAAAGTGGGCAAGAAGAAGTCCTCAACAAGGCTAACACAGAGGATTTCCATCCTCCTTTTCTTGCCCTCACTTTCACTGTGGTGCTAAAAAATCCCATCAAGGCTAGTCATCAAAATAGCAACAGCAGGATACAAAAGAATAACTCTTTGTTATGGCCACTAAGAGTTTCCTGAAAACCTGGCTCTCTCCCTATAGCATTGCCTTGTGAGCATGGTGGTGACGAGCTTGGCCTCTGAAATCAGGAAGCCCCAACTTTGAATCCTGGGTCCTCTTATTAACTAGATGTGAGACTTTGGGCAAATTACTTAACCTCTCTAAACCTCAATTTCCTCAATCTGTAAAATGGGGATAATATTGGGTAAAGCACTAAGAATAATATCGTGAGTATAGTTAGTGCTCAATAAATGTATTTTATTACTCCTGCACTCTATCCTGCCATTCCCTTCTTTCTCCTCCTCTCCATTACTTCTAATGACATAACATTGTCTATGAACAGCCATAGGGTAGAATGACCAGAAAAACTAGGTGGTTTTGGACATCCCAGAAGTTATTTACAAGCCTAAGAGCAATCACTGTAGTCTGACCAACTGCCTGATCTTTTGAAAAGCATGATTAGTAGCTGATAGTGTCCATAAGCCCACATGTATTCCTAAGAATGACAGAGATGTGCATCCATTCATAAAGTAGCTCTTAACTGTTTAGAAGAAAAGTATTTTGTGCTCCCAGCATATCTCACATGGCACCTACAGTGCCAAGAGTCTGCTACTTAATCAGTGATGTCACCCAGAGAGACAAAGGGTGGATTAAGCCTAGGTCTGTGAACTGGAGTAACCCACTTGTTAGTGGCTTAGTCCCCTCATATATAAAGCATAAGGTATTGGACTAGGTGCTCACTGAAGTACCGTTAAGTTTTAAGACTTAAGGTTTAAACAGTTCTATTTTAGTCCAGAGAGGGACCATAGAAAAGTAAAATACAGCTTAATGTCCTAGAAGGGCAATAAAAATGTTTCTATTTGAAGTTAACCTAAAAAGTGGTATAGTTGCATGTAAATGCAATGGCATGGGAAGTCAAGTCTTCTCAAACATTTCTCAGCACCAGATGTGGCACTTGGAACAGACCAAAGGGGAGGCCAATAGATTCTATCCCCTACCCCTCTCTCAAGAGGACTCCATAGTGAGAAAGAGAAAGGGAGCCCCCAACTCTCCCTGCCCCTTCACTGGCCACTCTCAAGCTGAAAGTCAGGGGAAAGGGAGACTCTGAGGTCTTCCATTACTGCTGTAGACACTAACCAAGCCCCTCCCCCTCCATTCCTAGGTTTTGAGACTCTCACCTGCACTCCCACCCCCAAAACAGTCTCCCACTAGGTATTAGGCGTCAGCTGCGCTTCACCTGCAAAAGGTCTTCCTTTGCCAGTTTTTGGCACAAACTTTTGCATATTGTTTGCATAAATTTGCAGGTAGGGTTCAAGAGGCCTTGACTCCAATTATGCAGGAGAAAACATGACTGCATTTGCAGTAAAAGGCGACTATGGGGAAAGCATACTTGATCTGTTGTGGAGTGTTGGGAAAGGCGTGCTAACTATGTTGGCTGGGATGTCCATACTGTAACCCCAACACCTGCCCCGCCCCCCACCAGCTAACACTGAGGTCCAAGAAATTGGAGCTTTCTCAGTGTTGGCTTGAGGTCATGCCTAGTAGGTAGAAAAAAGCTTTGCCCAGTCATGGGGGAAGAATAGAGAGGGTGGGAAGGAGGACGAGGCCCATGTATTCCATCCAAGAGGAGCATTGAAAGATAGCTGAGTGCCCAGGTTCAGAGCTGTTCACTCCAAACTGTGAATGTATGATAACTCAACACAGAAGTTCTTGTGTTCTAGTGAGTCAAATCAGGCTATGACTTCCAAAATAACTGTTCCCAGAACAGCTCAACGAATGAAGGTATCTGGCTGAAAGATGGAAATTGGAATGCTTGCCCCTGCCATCAGCCCTCAGGCCACCTTTGCAGAAATTAATGACCATGCCTATTTGTACTGCATGTCCACCTAACTTAAGAAAAGTTCTTAACTAGAAAAGCAAGTGGGTGAGTACCAACCAAATAAGGCCAATCATTTCAAGTGGAGACCCTCTGAGCAAGCTGGCAAATAAACCAGGCTTTGACCTTCTTCCACGAGGTGTGGGAAAACCTCTTGTGATGACCACACATGAGGAGGGGCTCTGATTACAACCTCTGAAGGGACAAACTTTCCACTGATCACAGGGATCAGTGAAGTGAGACCCACAGCATGGCCACAAAGGCCACCAGAGCAGTCTAAAGTAGACACCAAATTTATTATTTGCCACACAAGGAGAGAGGCCCATTTCTTTAAGAAAGATCAGGAAGCCTGTCCAAACTGAAGGTAAATAAGAAAGAAACAGTGTGGAAAAGAAGTTCTGTCTGAACTTCTGATTGGCTCAAAAAGTACTTTGTAAACTTTGTTTTGGGATTGGTTGCTGTTCTGATTTTGTGTCACAGAGGTGTGGTCACAGGTGTCGACAGATCCTGGGCAGACCTATCATGCATGGCCCTGGGAGGCTGGAGTATGTGCTTGATCTCCCCTCCATGAAATTTTTCTTTGACACCCACTTTGGTTAAGAGTTAGGGTCCCTGGGGTTCCCCTGCCTGCTGAGTGGCTTTGTGCCTATTACTCCCACTCCCTTATCGTCATTGCCTATAATGGATGGACACACCTCTCTCCTGGCTCAGTGGATGATATAACTACATAAAAGCGTTTGGGTAATTTTGTTTAGCAGGTAGCTATATTTTCTAAACAGGAAAACTGAGGCACAGAGGCCCAAGCTCCAGTAAGTTGGGGAATATATGTTTAAAACATGACTGAATCCGAGGTGCGGGGGTGGGGAGCAGGGAAAGCTAATGGGAAAGATCCAACCAAATGTTAACTCTGCTTAATTCTGGGTGGTGGGATTGCAGGTGATTTTTATTTTCTTCTTTTCTGTATTGGTTTTCTACATTATTGTTTCCTGTATTGCTGTTTTATATTCTTCAAATTCTCTACTATATGTGATTTTGAGATCATATTTTAAAAAATTTTTTTTGATGCAGCAAGGATGAGCTCAAGGTCAAGGTGACTGTAGTAAAGGTGTATGCACTCAACAAAATCAGGACATTCTCCCCAACAGGAGTTGAGAATTCAGAGCTTGCAGCTGAGTCTGGAGCCCCCATGCTGGCCCAGCTCTGGGCTCCATCAAAGCCAGACAGGCCTGCCTTTCCTCTCCAATGACTGAGAGTGTGACAGTGCTGGCCTGGGCTCAGAAGCCCCCACCAGCTCTTGCAGAGTATACTCAGATGCTGGTGGAACAAAGACAACAAATAGCATGTCGTCTTTATGAGACACTTCCTCTGCAAGAAAAAAAGAGAAAGAGAGGGAGAGAAAATATTCCTCTGTTCTCTAAAAGTGGTGGGGAACACAGTCCCACCCGGACTCTATTTTTTCTGGCCTTAGTGTTTCCATGGCAGGTATGGTCAGTCCCCAACCTTACAATGTTAGGACCTGAGCTGCACCAAGAAAATGCACGTCTGACCTTTGTTTCTAAAGCCTTTGAGTTAAGAAAGCCCACAGCTTCTGTTCTGTTGTTCACCTACTTTCCCTGCTAGAGGGTTTCAATTCTTCCTGATAACATTCTTTTTTTCCTCTCCCTCTCCATTCAATATTTAGTCAAGGGGGAAGAGATAGTGGCCAACATCAATGTTTCAGCCCCTTGTCATCTGGTCCTCACTGCACTCTCTCCTCCATGCCAAAGCCGCTCAACCCTATAACTCTCCCTCCAGAGTCACCTTCCTGACCATCCACTCACATTCCTTGACTATTTATTCCTGCCCCATTGGATAGATTCAGAAGGATCATCCTGGCCATTTCACAAGGGAAAGACTTTGTGAATTGAGGAACAATTGGGCTAAACAACAAATTACTCACATTGCTAAATTTATGCCTATATGCCCTGACTTTCCATCTGGAGTTTTGCATGTGGATTCAGAGATTCTGGGGGTCCTCTGATATTCTACAGAAAATGGCACAGGTGGATGTGTGTGGGTGTTAATTTTTCTCTTGGGAGGGGGATCCATAACTTCCATTAGATTTTCAAAGAGGTCTTTGATACAGAAAAATGCCCAGAACATTTCATCTAATGGCTCCACCCCCTAGGTTAGACAGAAATTCATCATCCCAGTAGAAATTGTAGCTTGGCCACAGAGGATGGTGAAGCCAGAGGAAGGACAGTCAAGGGAAGGCCACCAAGTATGTTCTCAGAGGAGGTGGTGTGTGGTGTAGTGGCCTAACTAGCATATACTTTGATGTGGTCACTGGGAAATGTGGTTCAAAGGAGGAAGGAAAGAAGCATTCATTGAGCACCTACTTGACGGTGGGGAGTTGGGCTAAACAGTTACTATACATTTTCTTGCTACAACTTCACACATCCTCTGTGAGGTAGGACTTATTATCCTCATTTTACAGATGAGGAAACAGGCTCAGAGAAGTTAAGGAACTTCCCCTATGTCACATAGCTAGGAAGAGACAGAACTGGATTTAAAACTAGGGCTGTGTGGCCAAAGGTCTGTGCTCTCTTTCACTACATTTTATAGCTCAGTCTCATCTCTTGTGTCCCTGACATTGTCATAAGAGGGAAACAGCCATGTCACTTGATACCTTGGAGATTCAGGTTCTCTTTACTGCAAAAATGGAAATTCAGTCTGTTCCTTCCTCCCCTCGCCTGTCTGGCTGTTTGTCAAGGTGCAACTAAGGGAGGCGGAAGGACCTATCCCTATTCAGTTTAGCAGACTCAACTCCACCATCTCTCCCCTCAACCCTCCATACCAGGGGAGGGATGGGAGGTTAAGGCAATGGGCCAGGATGGCCTCAGTAAGCCCGGAGCCCAGAGAGTGGGTTATGTCACTAGCAGCTCTCTGTGAATTGGAGTGCTGGCTCAGCCATGACTAAGGAGAAAGGAAGGGCATGGCAGAGTGCTGGACCTAAAGCTTTCACTGAACAGCCCTCACCTTGCATGTGTGATAGCCTCCTCATGGCTAAGTGAGTAGCAGTTTCTTTGTTCAACGTGGCAAGGACAGAGGAGAAGAGTTAATCCAGTTTGGGGAGGAGGGGGAGGGCAGAAGCAGAAGGAAGTCAGTGCCCCACCTCTCCACCAGCTCACCCTCCTTCCATCCTGTCTGAGGGTCCTCGTCCTCTCCTGTTTAGGCCCCCTCCCCGCAGGCTTGGTGGCACCTTCACCCACCTCCATCTTCCACTTCCAACCCACCAGCCACAAAGTGTGAGTTAGTTAATCATAATGTTTTTGTGAGGGACTGGGAGCCATCCATTCGCTGGAACTTAATCTCCCACTTGAGAAATGTCCAAACGGGTGGCTTTCCCCAACCCCTCCCTCCCTGGCCCCTTCTCCTTCCCTCCCTCAAAGCTCAGCCTGAATGACTTCCTTTGTGGTGGGCTTCCCTTCTTTTCAGGCCCCCTCACCCCTCCTCTACAGCACTTTCACAGAATGTGGTCTTTCATTAAGATCAGTGATTCATTTCCCATCAAACTTTAAATATTCCTCTCTGAAATGAGTAATCCCAACTTTGAAGGGAGCCATGCAGTGACAGCCCCGCCTCTATCTGATTCCCGCCACCTCCTGCCTTTCCCCATTTAAGGCCTTGAAAATCAAGAGGGAGAAGCCTTGGTAAGTGAGCCCTTAGTTGAATCAGGAACCAGAGTTGGGGGAGGAGACTTGATGCAAACATGTGAATCCAGGACGCCCAAGCATCCTAAACCAGAGACAGTGAGGGAGGGGGTAGGTTGCCGGACCTGGAGACCCTGACAATCCTTTCCAGCCCCAATTTTTAGGAATCTGTTATGAGCCTTTGGTGGCACCTATAAGGACCTCTGATAACATGGTAGAGATATCCACAAAGCTTTCCAACACACAAGCAGAGAGGTGTGGGTATGGCTATGTCCCAGGACTTGGTTAGCATTGTCAGAAAGAGCTTCTGACAGCAAGTGACCACTCACTTGGCCCTTGACCACCCACTATGTGGCTTTGGCCCTCGTTCTTAGCTCAGCTCGCTCATGTGCCCCTGGGCAGGCTTTTCTTAAAACCTCTGTTCCCTCTCAAGTACACACCCAGATGTGAAAAAAAGCAGCCTGTTATTCCACATGGGTCACCATGCTTTGTACCCTGTGACACCACCACCCTGACCACAAATGTTTGGACATAGGATTAGTGCCTGAGCTGACAGCAGCCACCTTAAGATTAACAGCCGCCCAGGACACGGCCTTGCTGGGGACCTGGAGTTCAAAGAAGCTTAGAGAGACTAACGGGAGATCAAAACAGAAGCCAAAAGGCGCCCTGGGGGCAGCAGGCATTTGGCCATGGAGATGAAAGAGCTGACAAGGGCTAGAAGCATAGAGAAAGCAAACTCATGGTTAGAGTTGGTGTTTGCACTGGGTCCCCAGGATGGTCAAGTTCTCTATGAGGCTAAGAGCTAGACTGTTGCCCAAGTTGGCTTATTTCCTTAGGTATCCTTACAATAAGCCCCCATTACCTGAGGTGGCCTGAGTATATCACTGCTACTTGATACCTGAAAGAGCCTGTTCTAAATTTCCTGTGACAAACACATGAGACAACATATGTTGAGCACTCAGACAATGCTCCACTAGAGGCTAGACTTAGACTCCATTGCGGGCATGGGGCAGGTGCTGAAAGCCCAGACTTAGGCATTGGTCCTGAAAAATGGAATACATGGCCAGGAGAGTACAAGGGTACCAACCGTTGGGCCACATCAGGACTCAAATCACAGGGGGCCTGAGATAAGATGTGTGGTTGGGACATACAGGGAAACAAGCCAGTGTGGCCAAGCCCCAACACCCAGCTTGACTCCTAGACCAGTGAGAACAAGGCACAGCCTCTGAGTGAGCCGGTTTCAGCCCATTCCTCCCTGACTGTGGAAGGGTGGAGTTCATCTTCTAAAAGATGTCTGTTTACTCAGTGGTCCCCAGGTTTTTACCCAAACACATCATCCCCAACCCTACTTTGAGGTCACTTTGGCATGTGGAGTGTAGCCTCTGGAATCTCCCCATGGAAAGCAAGGTCTTTCCATGTCCTACCCCTCTTGACAACACCAGCAGCAGTAGCCTCCTAACGTCTCGGGCTTTGCAAGGACTTACTAGAAGTCTATATATTTCCAGCACACTCCCTTAACTCCTCCATCTGATACCCCACCAGCTTGTATAAACCACCACCTTTAGGACCTGGCACCAGGCCCTCCACTCAGTGGGAGCTTCATAAACAACCACTGAGGGATGAGGCCTTCGGAGTCCTGGAGATGATCTTTGTACTAATATATGATACCATCCAGGAGTATATTTTTACTTCTCTCCCCTATCAGGTCATATGCTCTGAACAGGCAGGTATGGATTTTTTATTGGTTCCTTGTTGTTTTGTTTTGTTTTTCCTTTGAAATGACCGCTAAACTGATATTCCACCTATGAATATATGGGGCTTATTGAACAATCCTGTGATTGACGTTTCTGGCCTCCCTCTCCCACCAAAGATGCTTGCTCTTCAGGTCTTTAGGTATTTCTACAGCATCCTTCAGGGGAGCCAGCATCTGCCTGAAGTGACCTAGGCTATGGTGCTGACTCTCCTCAGCCCTTTGTGGTCCCCAAGACCAGCCAGTTTTGCAATCCAGGGCTTCACCATCCTAAGAGGCCTGGCCCAGAAACCCCAGTCTAGGGAAGCTGAGGTCCTGGGAAGAGACCTGGAAGATAGCCAGCCCCGTTCCTAAGCCTGAGGGATCTGGGAAACCATGGGAGGGAATTGTTTGTGAAACAAGAAGCTTCCAGGCCACACCATCACCCTTCACATTACAGTCCTCAGATATGGGCCCTTAATTACCAGTAGAAGGACCAGAATGCTGAATGTGACCCAAGGCCACCTTGCCCAGGAGAACCCCAGCCCAGGAAAGCTTCTGAGAGATCACTTGGGACATTAACTCTTGCATCTATCTGTTGGGGAAAATGAAGGACAGAATGGCTAGAAATAATTTTCAAGTTCTATTTCAGACTCTTAAAATTTGCCAATAGGTTCTCTTCCCTTCATGGTGTTTGAATGAAACCAAGAGGAAAGGGTCACCATTTCCTCAGCTCAGCTGTCTGGAAGCCAAGCAGACCTGGCACTTTCTTAAAGAAAATTGCAGGTCACTGGGAAGAGGTTTTCATGCTCACTGTCATTAATAATTTTGACGTGGTGTTCTGCAGCTTATTTATGTGGAGAAGACACATCTTACCTTCTCTGCTCCTCAGCTGCCACAGAAAAACGGCCACAGTTTTCTCGTGAAATGCCATGAGGCACAATAGATCAAAGTGATGACTGGGATCAAGGAAATTAGCAACATCACGGCAACCCAGTTAAGGCACTTCCCATGGAAAATGTTCCAGAGCCTTCCCTTAAGTGAGCCATGGTGCAGGTGGAAACGTGGAGTCCTTAGGTGATCATATTGTGAGGTGACCTAATTGGGTGGAAAAATCCACATGGCCTCTTGGTTAACCAACTCCATAGGGTTCTGACTGCTAGAGTACAAAGGCCTAACTAAGCACCTGCATACACCTGGTGGCCAATTACAATAATTGCAGGCCAAGCAACTGGAGAAAACAGGCAGCCTCCTAGATTTTGGCTGGGCAAAAACAAACTCATAAACCAATGGTAAATAGGACAACAGTAATAGAACATTGCTCACCCCAACTAGAAGACGGATCTTTTTGCAGGTGGGTTTATGTTAGACACCACTCCGAGTGCTTATCAACAGTGGGGTGTGGTTGAAGGAGCACCAGACAGAAATCAGAAGACCCGGATTCTAGGTTTGACTCTGTCACAACTAGCTGTGGGACTTTGGGTGAGTTACTTCCCCTCTCTGGGCCTAATAAGCATGCTGGTCTGGAAAATAAAGGGGCTACATTAGACCACCTCCTAGAGCCCTTCCAGCCTGAAACTTTGAACCCATGGCTATTTCCTTGGCGACTCATGAGTTAATCATATAAATAGAGCTCTTCTCTCAAGACTGGCTCTTGGAGTAGTTTCATTTCCTGATCAAAGTAAAACAACACTGGCGTAGCCCAACAATGGGGTCTGTTCACCCCATTGTTCACCCTGGGTCCCAAAACCCTTTCAGAGTCAATGAGCTCAAAATTATTTTCATAATAAAACTAAGATGTTATTTGCCTTTGTCACTGTGTTGACACTTGTGCTGGTGGGTAAACTGTGCCTTCACACAATCAAGGCAGACCTGGCCGCTGTGTCCTTCCCAGCTGGGGGCCTGCAGAAGGAAACAAAAAAACAAAACAGTTTCACTTAGGAATGTCCTGGATGAAGCAGTAAACAAGTTAATGAAAACTCAACTCCTGAATACACTTTTTAAAATACTCCTTGTGATGATGAGGGAAGTATACCTAAAGCAATATGGCTGTGTATCAGAGTAAGATGCTTGTCTTGAGGAAAAGCACATGCGTGATTGAGCTGCAGGCTGAACTAGTCATTTCTTACATGAAACATTAGTTTTGGAAAGGACAATTTATAGTCTGAATGTGTAGGCTTTGGTATTTGGTGGCCATTTTTTTTTCCAAAAATAAGTAAGCAGTCACTTCAAGGAAGACAGTTAATAGTATTTCTTGCCAGTGACAAAATTTGAGCTTTCAAAAGGAAATCAGACTTTTGGAAAACTTGTATCTGTTATGGTGACCTTGATAGTATCCCAGTACTTAAAACTTTGCTAATAAAATTGCTAATAAAATTAATATTAACAAATGTAATTTCTTTTATATTGTGCAATGAGACATGTCAACATTTAAAAGACCTGCATAACATTTTCCGAATAACTAATGTATGATGTTACAAAATCTCACATGGATAAGAGATCCATTTAAAGTTTAAGGTAAACTGGGGCGCCTGGGTGGCTCAGTCGGTTAAGCATCTGACTGCAGCTCAGGTCATGATCTCACGGTTCATGGATTCAAGACCCGCATTGGGCTCAGTGCTGACAGCTCAGAGCCTGGAGCCTGGTTTGGGTTCTGTGTCCCCCTCTTTCTCGGCCCTTCCCATGTTCATCCTCTGTCTTCTCTCTCTCTCTCTCAAAAATAAACAAACACTAAAAAAATAGAAAGTTATTAAAGTTTAAAGTAAACTAGTATATTTTAACGTAACAGAGTAGGAAAATTTCATTAATATGGATTGAGATTTCCACATTACAAGTAACCTTTAGGAAATCACCACTTGCTGAGTTTTGGTGTAGAATCAAAGAAAACTATGCACACTTAATTTAAAAGCTATTAAAATGTTTACCCCTTTTCCAGCTACATATCTAGGCAAGGCTGAAATTTCACCATATACTTCAACCAAAACAGCATATTGCAATGGACTGGATGCAGAAACAGATATAAGGATCCAGCTGTCTTCTATAAATTAAGACATTACAAAGATTTGCAGAAATATAAAACAGTGGTTCTCAACCAGGGGGATGTTGTCCTCCCCCAACCCCAAAGGGAAATTAGGACATTTTTTTGGTTGTCGTAAGTAGGAGGAGGGGGGTAAAAGCTAACATTCAAGTGGATAGAGGCTAGTGATACTGCTAAACATTGACAATGCACAGGACAGCCTCCTACCATGTAGAATGATCTCGTCCAAGAGTTCAATAGTGCCAAGGTTGAGAAACTGATATGAAATAATGCCACTGTTTTAAGTTTTTTACTTCAAAAACATTTGTTAGCATACAATGGGCTTATTGTCATTTTTATCTTTTAAAATGTTTTTAAATGTTTTTATTTTTTTTTTTAATTTTTTTTCAACGTTTTTATTTTTGGGACAGAGAGAGACAGAGCATGAACGGGGGAGGGGCAGAGAGAGAGGGAGACACAGAATCGGAAACAGGCTCCAGGCTCCGAGCCATCAGCCCAGAGCCTGACGCGGGGCTCGAACTCACGGACCGTGAGATCGTGACCTGGCTGAAGTCGGACGCTTAACTGACTGCGCCACCCAGGCACCCCTGTTTTTATTTTTGAGACAGAGAGAGACAGAGCATGAGCAGGGCAGGGGCAGAGAGAGAGGGGAGACACAGAATCCGAAGCAGGTTCGAGACTGTGAGCTGTCAGCACAGAGCCCGACACGGGGCTCGAACTCACAGACCGCGAGATCATGACCCGAGCCAAAGTCAGACGCTCAACCGACTTGAGCCACCAAGGCGCCCCATCTTGTTATTTTTAAATGAGTTATTAGGGTCTCTTAATTTTACAATTTTAATTTATAATATGGTAACTATCAATAGATATAACCCACATAAACAAAGCTCTGGTGTCTTCAACAATTTTTAAGTTAATAAAGTGTTTCTGAGACCAAAAATTTTTAAGAACTTTTGATACAGACTGAATGTGTTGAGCACCCCTATGCATTAACCACTCTAAAAAATAAGAACATTTTATGGCAGGTGTGCCCACAGACGCGTAGTTTCTACTCAAAAAAGGGAGGTCTCTAGACTGAGGCAAAGTAAAGAGGTCAGTGCAGGGGTAAACAATAGCAATTTAAGTATCCAGTATGTGTCAGGCCTTGTGATCACTGGTAGTCATGCAACCATAACTGAAATGCATCCATTGTTCCCAAAAAGCTTACTGTCTAGAAGGGAAGAGAGACACATTAACATAAATTTTAGCTAAAATATGGGTAAGAAGAGGGAAATATACGCAGGGAGTATGTGAGATCAGTGGGGAGGAGCCTTAGGGTTAGGAGTAGGGCAAGGTTGGGGAGACAGGGAAGTCTCCCCAGGGAAAGTCATGTCTGAGTTGAATCTTGAAGAATTAGTAGGAATTTGGTTACTGAGAGCAGGAGGGGCACTGAGGAGAAGGTGGTGTTCCAGGCAGTAGGAACAGCATTAGCAAAGGCACAGAGATATAAAACAGCATGGCAGATTTGGAGAAGATATGAAAAGGTTGTAGAGAAAATGAAAAAAACACATACTAGATATGCCCCCTAACAAAATAAATCTATGCCCCCAATAAAATTAAGGTATTTTAAAGTCAAAAAATAACAACTCTAATACACCAAGTATCTCTAGTTCTGGAAGAGGATAGGCTGGTTCATAACTTAGGTATACTGCTACAAAGTACCTGTTTTGGAAAACAAAAATGAGACCTTGCTCTTTTATCTTGCTGCAACATCAAATGCTCTGCACACACTTCCCTCCCGTGCACTCTTTTTTTCTGTCTTTACACCATTTCTATCTCTGGCTCACAAGGGCTTCCCAGGAGGCTTATTGTGGGTCAACACATTATGCTGGGAATGGACAAGGAGGCTTTCTAGCTCATTAGCATGAACCCCCTGGAATTGGCTCTACATTTTCCAGAAAGGTTTCCTGTGGTTAGTTTACATAAACACACGTGATACTGTTTTTCCTACCAAGGAAGCTGGTCGAAGTGGTTGAATGTTTATTTCAGAAGCAGTATGTCAACACCATTCTGGAAAACTGGAGCCAATTTGCTGTACTAAAAGCCCACTGGGGTGGGAGGAGTTCCTCCCTCCTTACACAAAATAAAAGAGGAGAGGGAAAAGAAAAGGAACATTTGTAACAGTAATCACTGTCCATCTATTCCTACCAAGAGACTTGGTCAAAGGTTGAACTAATCCGGAGGACACCCTAGCATTTGCCCAGGACCCCAGGGGAGAGCCTGCCCTTTCCATTGGTAGGCTACAGAAGAAGACTGCATGACACGCATCTGGGACTCTTGCTTTCAATAGGAGTCTGATTGATTGACATTCCTTGCATTAAGGAGGGCTACTTAAGTCCCCAGCCCGGGGCCTCGGCTCCCAGGAACCCCTTCAGGAGGCCTGTGCAGGCTGGTGTTGGGGCAGCCAGTGAGGGTTAAATCAGGATGGGCGTTTTCCCAGAACAGCATGCAGCTGAGGCAGTGCCTCAGGAGTGAGACTATGCACAGTGGTCAGGATGGGGGATTAAGGCAGTAGGAAGGAGGGCTGGCTTGCATCCATCTGCAGGTGAAGGTGGTTGTATAAACAGGAGAAGGAAGCTACCGAGAAAAGTAGGAGGCCCAGGGGCATGTTGAGATGGGACTCTTAGAGCAGACTGGGGCAAACAGCAAAGGGGTGAGGATACCAGCAGTGAGTGAGTGAGTGGATCCTTACAGGCTACCTGGTTCAGGGGCAGGAAACCTAACTAAAAGAAGCTCATCCATAGGGACTTTGGCTTGCACCCCTTTTGCCAGTAAGCCAGTGATTGAGAATCACTCTTGGACTCTATGAACTTCTACAGACCAACGCTCAGGAGGGCAGTGAGTGTGCCCGAGGACGTGAGCATTGTGAGAAGGGTGTCATATGTGTCCCCAGGAGGACCTTGGCCTCCCCCCCCATCCAGGTCCAAGATGCAGGTCTGGAGTGAAGCCTTATCAATCGAGTTAAAATCCAAGTGGAATTATATGGGACCCCATTGGTGGGGCCAAGAGATAGATGGCTCTCCCAGCTGGGCACCAACCCCAGTAATCACCACCCTGGTATGCGCTCCACCACGGCAAAACAGTAGGTTCCTGCTTCAATGACAAGAAGTGCAGCTTGCATGCATCCTATAGCACATGCATGGGTATTGAAATCATTGCTAAAAATAGATACTAAGCTGGAGAGCACTTCATTTGCAGAAGGCACCAGTGTCGGATGTTAGGTCAGAACAAAGATCTGTATGCACCAGCTGTTACCTCCACCTTCCACCCCCTCTCCTCTGTGTCTGTTAAACCCATCTGGCAAGCAAACAGAACCAATCAGCACAGCCCTGATCCCCCCTGCCCCCAGCCCCAGGAACCCCGAGAAGAGTTTGTTGATACAGACCACCAGCATTCAGTCATTGAAACACCATAGCTGCAATAGTAACAATTATTTTTTAAATAATAGCTGAGTGCCAGGTATGGACTAAGCTCTTCACAAACATGAAGTCATTTAATGAACAGTAGTTGGTATAGCTTTTTATTAGCAACTGAAACCAATAAAGTGACTTTACCTGAGTTTGGTGACTAAAACTAAAGCACAGGGTAATGGCACCAACTCAGTAGCACTCTATACTCTGTCCCGGCCCCACCCTGACTGGGAAGGAGGCTGCTGGGCTGCCCCCACAGCACCAGGTGGGGTGAGCATTTCCCTCTTTCAATGCTTGTTTTGTGTCAGCAGTAATGACAATGAGAAGACAGAGGACAATGTGGACGCATGTCTGGCTTCATGATTTATACTCCCAATCTGATTCAAAGCAGGAGTGGGAGATCAGCACCCACATGGGGGCTTTCTCCACCCTGAAGCACCAAATAACCCTGTTAGGGTTCCACTTCACTAAAAATGCCTCTTCAAAACAACCACTCCTTTCAATGGTACAAAGCCTTCCCTCCACTATCTCCCTGGTCTTTCCCCCAAAGAGAACTAGCGGGAACCACCGGTGGCCATGCTTTTAAAGACCATGTGTTTCCTTCACCCATGGTCTTCCCTTCCAAAGCCACACTATGGGGCAGAGTCCGTTGCTGGGACCAGCAGCAGGGAAACTGCACAAGGCAGCTTCAACATTCCTTCTGCCCACCACATTGGTCCTCTTCACTGTTGCCATTGGAAGAAGGCAAACCCGCCACTCAACTGCCTGAGTTTTCTCCTTGTCTTGCTCTCTCGTTCCATGAGTTCCCGCAGCCTGCACAGTTTCCATGCTTCAATCAGAATTGTGCTAGCTGTAGTAACTGTCATGCCTTTCCCTTCCCACTCATAGAAAGCTGACCTCTAAATTTCCCCTCTGACCAAGACTTTCACTCAGCATTTACTGATCACAAGACATGTCTAGAGAGAACTGAGAGCATGACTGGAAAATCAGATTTTGCAAAAGACTTAAAAGTGGCTGATGTTGGAGAAAAGCTGCTTGCCTCCCTAGGATTTTTCCCTAGTAAGGCTAGCTCTGGGGCTGCCAGAGACCATGATCCCAAGATATTTATCTGAACTAGGTATTCTTCCCCTTGTCCCCATCCCCTTAGAGGTCCACAGGCCAAAACAGTACAAATAGCAACATGACAGAGCCAGAATGGAGAAGAAGTCTGGGAGGACGATGGCCGGGTATAGAGACATGAAGTCCAGGAAGGTACTGCAGGAGTAGGGGTATTTGCCAACATCTGGGAACAGTACTTTCCTTGATCCAGAATGGCTGCAAAAAGAGCGCCATAGCACCTCTGATAAGAAAGGAAATTAACCCAAATCCTTGTCTGGGTTCTAGGCTAAGAAGGAATAGGACAATGAACCACTCATTACTGGCTATGTCCATAGAGGTATGGGAGTGCATGAAGACTTTTAGACCACCCTTTACACTATATATTGAAACTATAACAGGGAGATGTGGTAGAGTGAGGGGGGGTGTACCTTGAATTGAGTTCAAAAATATGTTTAAGCTGAAATTACACCTTTAGAAAAGATTCAGTTATAGGAAGATTTGGGGAGCGTGCATCACAGGAAAAGATGCTAATTCAGGTCTGTGAGGTAGGAATAAACTTGGAGATCAGAGAGAAAGGCTATTGTGGCTGAAGTGTACTGTGAGGAAGGAGAATGGCAAAGGCCAGCATTGAAGAGGAGGGCAGGGGCCTGGTTCTTTGGAGCCTGTAGGCCAGGGAAAGGTATCTGAGTTTTATCACAGATCTGATGGACAGCTCTTGGAAAGCTTTAACCAGGAGGGTGATGGGGTCAGTCTCCACTTAGAAAGATAACACCAGATGGTCCATGGAGAACACCCAAAGGGAGAACAAGCAGAAACATGAATCCCATGTAAGAGACTACTGCAGCATTTTCTCGTGGGCAAGAAATTATGGTGGCTTTGACCTGGGTGCAAGTAGTGGAGGGAGAGAGAGCACCGCGTCAATCTAGGAAGCGCTTTGGAAATAGTCTTGACCAGACTTCATGTAGACTGAATATGTGTCAGGAGGGGAGAAAGGGAATCAGGGATAATCCCTAGGATTCCAGCTTGAACAACTCTAGGCACATGGTGGGGCTGTTTAGTGGGACGAAAGAGGTGGTGTGGTGAAGCAGGTCTGGGAGTCGTTAAGAAGTCTGGTTTTAGACATGCTGAATTTGAGACTTAATAGGTTATAAAATAGAATGCTATCCTGGACCCAGAATGCCTCCTGAAGCTGTGGCTTTTTCCCCAGGCTTTTAAGCTCTACCAAGAGGATCGCCTGCAGAGTCCACAGGGTTATTTGTCCTCTTCAAGGTCATCAAACAATAGCTTTGTCCTTGGTCCATTCATTCATCCATTCATTCGTCTCACACACACACACACACACACACACACACACACACACACCTGTGGAGTCCCAGAAGGAAGGTCTGCACTTCCCTTCAATCTGCATAATAATTCAACCTATAGAGGCCTTTAAATCCAAAAGCTGTCATTATACTGTTTAGATACAGGCACAGAAAATTACAAATGAGGCCGAAGCACAGCCTCCAGTCCTCTAGTAGAGAATGCCTCTCAGGAATGACCCCAGCCTGGTTTGCTTAGACTCTGCCCCAGGCCCGGCTCCAGAATGCCAGCCACCTTGTGGTCTGGATGGGATTTCCTATTTCCCCTCCTGAGGAAACCAGATAGGCACAGCTGAAGGGACTGGGCTGCTCATTTGGAGGGGTCAACAGGTCTGGAGCTAAAGATTGCTCAGGAGCCTAGGCTGGAGCTACCATCAGCTCCCTGTCTCTCCACCTCCCTGTACAATGTTCTAGAAGATAGGCTCTAAGAAGTCACTTTCCCCTATGTCTTTGGGGACTTTTTTTTCATTTTCACTTTTGTATTTCTGCTTTCTCTGTTTAAAAAATAATAATAGCTGTCCTCTAATTAGCTTTTTGATGATTTTATCAAGTTTTCAGATTTTTCCAAGTTCCAAAACATTTGTTTCAATATTATTTCCATTATTCTGCTCTCCTTGTGTTTCTTTCTTCCATTTCTAACTTTTTTAGCTAGATGCTTAATTGTCCAATTCACATCCACACTTTTGGTTTAAGCATTAAATGCTACGAATTTTCCTCGTTACATAATACTGGCTCTATTCCACAGATTTTGATATAAAGTGTCTTCATTGTTAGTATTTTCTAAATAATTGTGCAGTTTGGGTTTTACAGTGATTTTCTCACTCAAAATTTGTTCAGGGGAGTTTTAAAATATCCACAGTTGTTTCCACTTTGATTTTTGTGACTTGTTTCCAAATTTCCTGAAATGTAGATACAGAAAATAATCTCTATCAGATAAGTTTTTCAAACAATCATGAGGTCTTTTTTGTAGTTCAAAGGGTGAATTTTGAGGAATGGTTCATGTTCACCCAATGTTGAACATGTGTTAAATATTTTTAATGACATTATGCAGATATTTTACACCCTAGGAATTTTAAACTCCTCAAGTGGAACCATATGCTGAACCAGCAGACCTTTGTGTGTGAGTCTTGAGGGATGGTCAAAGATGACTTTTTCCCTCCTTCACATATTCATCTCACAAACATGTGGGGCACCAAACACCTACTCTGTGCCAGGCCCTTCCTCCGGGAACACATGAGTGATGCAGCCCAGTGGTATGGATGGGCATGCACTTGCCACATGGGCAGTGAGAGCAAAGTCTTTCCAGGTGGAGGGGGCAGCAAATACAGCAGATGGAGTGATTGGTTCCTCGAGGGCCACTAAAGAAGTTCAAGTAGAAGAAAGAGAAGCCCCTGGCAAGGTTGAGGATATGTGAGTCTTTCATTGTTTCTGTCCTCTCCATTCCCTTCCCCACTCTGTCCTGGCATGTTCAACCCTACTTGCCTGGTGCAGGTGTCGCCTGGACAGATGTGGCAGTGCAGCTGGCCGTGGTGGCCACAAGGCACTCCCTCCGTGGTACCTGGAGCCCCGGGGCAGAACTTCGTGCTGTGGATGAACTCAGGAGACACCACACGCGAAGCTTCGTGGAAGAAGTACCTGACAAGGATGTCTTGCTCTCTGGGTATCAGTGACAGTGGTGGAGTGTGCCATGGTGGTTCCTGTGTTTCTTGGTTATAGGCAGAAAGATCTTCCGTACAGAGAGACAAGGAACACATCATTAGCAGTTGGGCAGTTATTCTAGTAAAACGCAAAGGTCTCGAGTTTCACCCTGTGATGAGAAAACACCAGGGCCCTGGACACGCCCAATCCTGTGATTTGGCCTGTCACACACTTCATAGCACACCAGCTAGCAAAAGAGGAGCCTCGATGTTCAGATCAAGAAGGGCAAATGTCTGACTCTTCAAAAAAGTTCTACGTTCTGAAAGAAGCTAAATCCACCAGAATAAGAAGCTAAAACATGCTTAAAATTGTTACAGGCAACTGAAGAATACTCAGGCTCTCCTTATTGATCTATAGGACCTGCATGGAAAGGCAGACAGAGTGAGTCCCTGCAGGAACATTCTCTAATGATAAAAGCACCGGCAGCTTCCCTTGGAGAGGAGACGCAGGTGAGGACTTGGGATCAGGAAGTGAAGAGCAGAGATGACTGGTACTCCCCTCCTCTTGGAGCCAGGAGGAGACTGACTGAGGTGGCAGAGTCAAGTACACACCAAACACCAAGGGCAGGGAGAAAAATCCATTCTGTACCAACTTTGCTGAAGAAGAGGACAGGAACTTCAAGCCTTGATTACAAGTGCAGAATGTTTGGGAGACAGTAAATGGAGTGACTTAACTTTGTCAAGAAGAAATGGAGCTTCTTAGAATGCCATCTGTGAAGGCAGACCATGACTTTGGAGAGAGGGGAAGAGTATTCAGAGCAAGTGACAAGATAAGCCATGCAGATGAAGAGCAGGAGACCTGCAGAAAGTGATTCAAAGACCTGGGAGAAAAGCTGCAAAGAAGCATTTCTCTTCTCAAAGCCAGATTCTGCCCCTTGAGCTGACAAGCTCTTGCTCATGGGTTGAAAGTTTGGGGGGCTGACAGAAACCTCATCGCCTCCAAACAGGAGGCTGCAGACCTGAGAAAAAGAGTCACTGAAACAGTGGCTAAAGTGAAGCTTCTAGAAGTGGATTTCATAGTCCAGGTGGAGCATCCGACAGAGAACATTGCTCCCTGTTCCCTGAGCGTGGGGTGGGGCTTCCTCTGAGACTCTCCTCTCCTCTGCAGAACCCCTCTTGGCCACCACAGTTTCTTCCTCCAGCTTCTCCCCTCCATTCATGCTCAAATCCCATATTTCCAGTGGAGACAAGCAGGGAGTTCACTAGTCAAAATTGCAAAACACGGAGGGGGCCATAGGACACTTTGTTTCTCAAAATATTGTTGAATCATTTACATTTATTTTTAGTTGAGAAAACTTTTTTTAATGTTTTTATTTTTGAGAGAGGGAGTGCAAGCAGAGAGGGGCAGAGAGAGAGGGGGACAGAGGATCCGAAGTAGGCTCTGTGCTGACTGAGCTACCCAGGCACCCCTAGTTGAGAAAACTTTTAAAACAGCAATTGTACTTTTGTTCAATTTACAACTTGATTGCATTATAAATTCAGGACAGTTTTAGAAAATAGGTATCATTTAAGTTGCTTTCATTATATTAAATTTTTAGAAAACATAAGCAGTAAATTCTTGTTTAATGATTCATTCTCCTACTGCCTAAAAAGTATGTAGCATTTGTATATTGCAGTTCAGCAATGAGGGGCATTTGAAATAGCAAAGACGGTATCCCTCTGTTAATGTTTCTGTGGTCTATTGTGATAAAAATGTGGAAGTTATTTGTTGGTCTCCATGAATTATGAGTGATCTTTTAAAAATTAATACTGGATGTTAGATCTTGACATGTCTCCCAAACATTTCTTCCTGTAATTATGACCTGGCCTCTGGAGGAAATCCTATGGAAAACAACATGGCCAGAAGATTTCTCCGCAATTACCCAATCCACATCTTGACTCTTCTTTTATTGGATATCAGTAAAACACTACAGCACACCCCAAAATACGCATGTCATTATATATAAATTACATGGATATACTTCTGTACTAATATATTCATTACAAAACAACCAAAAAACAGACTTTTGGGAAAAAATGCCATAAAACTTTACAAATGTTCCCAATATACTTACATCTAGTTAATTAGAGATTTTTATTCTCATTAAAGTACTGTCCATTATATTTTTAGTGAGAGCAATGTGGTAGAATTTGCATCATTTTTTTAAAAACTTTAATATTATACTTTAAGATACATCAAGTTAAATATTTAAAATATCAAACTTGATACATCAATTCATGCTTCTAATGATCTTCAGAGCTTAGAAAGGTAACTCACAAGGGCACAATGGATACACCACACAGAGTGTATCATTGACGAGAAAAAGTCCATGTATTGAAAGTCTAGAAAATTTGGGGGTTTTAAATCAACGTCTTACCTGATCTGGTTAGATCTTTCATTGTTTTTAGCCCCTAATGATACTGATGTACTGTTCCAGATGCAGAAGGGTGGCCTCTCTTGCTTTTCTTGCTATTGTGCTTGCAAAATTACCGTTATCTTTAATCCATGCATTTCTTTGCAGGAATCTTTTAAGTCACTCATCCATTTTATGAGGGTTAATTTGGTTCACACTATCTAATACATGGTAATGAGGCCTGGGCAGATTGCAAAACATTACAGTGTGCTGAGAACCCACCCACCAGTGAGGAGCCCACTGTCAACAACCCTGTATAATGAACCTGCCCCTTCTCTCGGTACAGTGGTGGGGACATGGGCGCCTGTCCCCATGACAATCTCTGTCCACCATACTGGAGGTGTGAGCACCTGACATAGAGCACCTGTCACTATCCAGGTAATTTGAAAGACCAAGTATCAGTACAAGGTCTAATATCTGCATTTTGTACCTCAGTGGTTTGTGTGGGCACTCCACATAGAGGCCAACCTATTTGTTTTCCAGATGAAGAAAGGTGGGGCAAGGATTTATGACTTGCTCCAGGTCACACAAACATCACAGGATAAGGGCCTGCTAGACCAGACACCCAGTACTCTCCCCACACTACCATGATGCCTCAGTTATACTTCTGGCACAGCCAGCCTCTCGGTCCCTGGCCCTGTTTGAGACCACTAATTCCCACTGAAAACAATGAATGCTTCAAAATTAAAGCAACAACTTCACGCATGAGAGTAAATGGGTAGATGAGAACAAGTTTATCTAGCAAAAAGGGTGATATGGAAGGCACCATTTTTATCACTATCAGATTAACGTCAGGTCCCAGAGAGTCACCCCCGTCTTTGTTTCTCATGTGAATCACTCTCGAATCCGATGGTAACAGGAGTCGCAGTAAAGGGGAGTTACAAAATACTGAGTTAGAGCCTACTGAAAAATGTAAGTTGTAACTGATAATGGAGAATGAACATGGTAACCATGAGCTAACAATGGACTTTTATGCTAACAAATTAACCAGGAAAGACACTGAGCTGTAAGCAGAAAAGTAAATCTAAGGTGTTGGAGAAATAAGGAAGTTATGAGAAAGTACATTTTTTTAAATTGAGCACAGAATGATAGACCGTGATGCCAGCTGTGTTGGTGACATCTCTCAAACTTACATGGATGAGCATATTCCATTGAGGCTGGTGCTACCCACGAGAGGTGGGAAGGGGAAAAACCACCTACAACAGTGTTCGCCACTGTCAGATTTTACAGATAATGAAAACTCTAAAAGTTTGGGACTCCGTGTGGGACTGTCTATTTTTTTAAATCCTTGAAATAAGGACATAAAAACAATTAGGGGAGAAACCAATAAATTTAAGACTTTAATGACGTTGAACTGAAGAGAAGATTGTACAAATTTGAAACAAAGCATGGATTTGTTTTTCCACTGCTCTTATTATCCAAATTGCAAAAAGAATTGCATAGGAGTGCATAAAAATGTAAACTGCACATGGAGAGCATGATACATAAAATTGACATGTGACAAATTATGATGTTTTTGTGAATATTTTCCTCAGGGGTTAATGTTTTTAAAATGTAGAATACATTACAAAGCAATATAAAAACCATTAACACCCGGTGGAAATACAGGCAAAGTCCATGAACAGAAAATATCATTGCAAATTAAATGTTTCCATTTGTCCAAAAAAGGACCACTGTTTTGAAAAGGACATTTTAATGCCAAGTAGGTAATCCCCCAATCTCAAAGGGTAAAGAGCAGTCCTTTAAATATGCATAGCTTTATGAAAACTCACCACTCTGTTATTTCTAGCATTTCACTGTGAACCAACTCCTGAAACCAGTATACACAGCACTATTTGAGTCACTGATCTAGAAAATTCTGAGGACATAGATAAGCTTGTGCAAATTGTTGGAGGTGCCTAATCTGCATAAACACCCAGGGATTGCTGGGATATTAAAGGAAGCCATCAGGGATGCATTTGTCTGATGGCCCTGGAGCCTCCAGAGAGAAATAGTGAAAAGACTTTGGGACTATCTGACTGGTCCCTGGCCCCTAGAATGAAGAGACTCAAAATAAAACCATGTCAACATCTTGGAGTCTGGGGGGGCCAATCTATGAATGTGGGTGTACTAGGAGAATATTCCACCTTGAGGCCTGATTTGTAGGATGCAGGGGGCTGACACCCAGGTCCCATGTTTTCTACGTTCTTCAACAAGGCGAGATGATGGTACAAGACTAGCTTAACGGTACTAGTGAGTTATAATCACTAAGAGTTGAGGCCATCTAGATGAAGAATGATAGCCCTTAAGGAGAATTGCCAGTGGCTCCAGTCATTTACACAAGTGGTGGCCGTGGCATGGCAAAACACCAGGTGTCTGGCATCATGACTAAATCGTAGAAGGTCCTTGCATGAGGACCTTGCATAAAACCCCTTCACTTCTCTGAGCACAATGTGCCCACCTGCGGTAACATAACCCTCAAAGGTGTGCAGCTCACAGAGCAGAGGCAGGAGACCCACCTCCTTTCCAGGGCCTCCCAGGGACTTCCCCAGGCTCCACCTCTCACAGGAGATGGCATCTTTATCTGCAGATCCTGTACAGTTGGCATAACCTGGATCTGCATTTCTCCAATCTTCCTCCTTAGAATCCCAGACCATGTAGAGCTCTATCCTCTAATTACAGCAGTGAGAAATATGCCAAAACAAAGGAAGACTTCTGAACGCAAAGTTACCACTTACATTTATTGGATGCTCACGTGTGTTGAGCCCTTCTGACAACACATGGATCATCTCATTGAAGCTGTTTGCTGTCTCCACTTGTCAGTGCAAGACTTTGAGCATAGAGGAGCTTGTAAAATGTCCATAAGGTTACATAGTAAATGGCAATGCTGAGATTCAAACCTGAGTCTATCTACTCCCAAAACCCCTGTTTTTGGCACACTATATTCCCAGAAAGAGTACCTGGGCAAAAAGCTAGAAATAACCTGAATACACATCAGAAGAGCAACAACTAAAGAAATTATGCAATCCCCATTGTCCGTAATTGTATGCAACTGTTGATAAGAAATGAGCTAGATTTGTATGTGTATTGATCTAGAAACTTTCTATGATATATGGTTAAGCAAGAAAAAAGTTGTAGAAAAAGTGTTGTGCCATTTTTGATGACATTTCTGCACCTGTGAACATGTCTATATAAGCATAGAAAACCTATAGAAGCCTATAGCACAAACTCAACATTGGATACTCCTGGAAGGTGGGGTTAAACGCGATGAGAGTGACCTTCTAGCTTATCATTTGAATTGTTAGAACAAGAATATTTAATGATAATTTAAAAGAAGGAAGACCCTTGCTCTTGTGTACTTTGAGCAAACAGTAAGAGTTGAGTAAATGTTTGCTGAATTGAATCAAACTGAGACAGTTGAACCTTCCCCATCCACTGGACCCCCAACAGCAAGGCAGGCTGCCCAGAGCAGAAACATGAAGTCTCAGCTCGGGCACTGGTGGAGAGAAGGAGCAGCCTTCCCTGCTAAATCCATCTCTCCCATCACCCAGACCTCAACGCTGTTGGGGAGATACTGCAATTGATCAGCTGGAAAGAACTCCACCTTGATGCTTGACTCGTGGATTTTGCATTTCCTAGCAGCACAATCATATCAACAACCCCATAACCCAATTATGGCCACACACCCAGCGGAAACTTCCCAGTGCAAAGTGAGGCAGCTAAGCCTCGTTGGCTGCACTACTGCCTTCTTTTAGAAACATCACCAGCAGCATGTAATCTTTAGTCTATTAACAGAGATCTCCTGCACTCTGATAACAGCAGCTCAAAAAGAGAAAGCGGCTACCTGGGTTCTTATGGCTGAAACCAGAATCTTGCCACAGTAGCTCAGCCCCTGTCTTACCTGGGGCTGCTGACATTGAAAAGGTGGAGAGCTTTTGCCTTTCAAAGGCATGAACTTGAAAGTTACCCAGTGTTCCTACGGTAAGCGTATTAAGATGTTTTAAAAGCAAGTGAGTGTCAAAGACAAATGTGCTAGAGATATGTGATAGGAAAAGCCAAGTATATTTCTCCAGGACTTTGAGATGAACTCAGTGCATAATTGGATCCTACCCATCCTCATCAAATCATGACTTTTTTTAGAGGTAGGTAGATGCTTTACCAAGGCACCTGGGTGGTTCAGTCAGTTAAGCGTCTGGCTTTAGCTCAGGCCATGATCTCATAGTTCGTGAGTTCAAGCCCCACGTCGGGCTCTGTGCTGTCAGCTGGGAGCCTGCTTGGGAGTCTCCCTCTCTTCCTCTCTTTCTGCCCCTACCCTGCTCATTCTCTCTCTCTCTGTCTCTCTCTCAAAAAAAATGAATAAACACTTGTGAAAAAAGACACTCTACCTGGGACACCTTTGCCCTGCTCAAGAGTGAGTAATTCCTCCAGCCACAACAATCCAGCACTGAATTTGGGTGTTTTCCCTAAGGGTCAATCCTGAATTTTCATCCTGGCTTCACATAAACCTTCAGTCCCTGTGGAAATCTCAGCTGGAATGTGAGTTATAAAAAAAAAAAGGATGGAAATTCACCCATGTTCACCATTCCCCCAACATATACCCCCAGCCTACCCCCACACACACCACCCCATCATATCTGAACACCTGATGCTACACATCAGTGTCTGGACACAACTCGTGCCATTTGCAAAATTTTCTGGGAACCTGATACATCAGCCATGCCCCACTGTGAGAGGGAAAAAATGCCCATGAAACTGTAGGAATCTGGAAGTAGTGCCAGGTGTGTGTGTGTGTGTGTGTGTGTGTGTGTGTGTGTGTGTTGAGAGAGATTTTAAATAGCTTTTACTCCCTAATTTCATGTTGCTCAGGGTTATGTTAAAATTAGTATATCCAGGAAATAGCAGTGAGGAAAGGTGGCCCAGAAACCTTTTAAGATAGCAGGGAGAATGTTGGCCTGCTTTTAATTTTGCACATGTGGATAAACTACAAACTGAATGGTAATTGACAAAATCTTCATTTCCCTACTATCTTTTCTTGTTTGTGCCTGGTAGCCCTTAGTGAGTAGGACTGGTGTAGGGAGGGGCCTCTCTGGGATACCTCCCTGTCGGCCTTCTTTCTAAGCTACATTGTCCTTGGTTCTTCAACCATCCCAAATGGGTTTTTAATGTCTGGATCTAAAGTACGGAGTTCATCATGCCCTCCATGTCAAGACAGATGGCCATCATTGGTGTGTGCAAGGCCCCTCATTTTTCCTTTCATCCTTCCGTGTCCTCGCTCCCACCTATAGGAACCCACTGAAATAACCCTTCACTGAAGGGTAGCTGATATTTTGGGTGAATGTATGTGTCTATTTTACAAAAGTGGTATCATGATATGCATCCCACTTTTTCACTCAGCTGTGTTTTTTACAATCTTGTCCTAAATCTAGTTCCTGGTTTCTGACTACCACAGGGTGTTCCACTATATTCACCTACCATATCCTGGCTCTTCCACTTGCTAGCTGTGTGATCTTGGGCAAATCACCTAACTGCTCTGTGCCTCAGGTTCCTAACACATAAAATGAGATACTAAGAGTGACTACATCTTCAGGTTATGAGGATTAAATGAATTTTTGGTTTATCTGAAGAGCTTTGAAACACACTTGGCATATCATAACTGCTAAAAAAAAACAAGCTAATTAATAATATTACTATTATTAACTAGTTCCCCATGCCTCTGATGTAGGGTGTGTTGATTAGACAGCTCTCTGATACATAAACAATGCCTCATGCTTTCTCCTAGAATTATTCATGAATTTCTCTGGGGCATATACTCAAAAGGAGGATTCCCAAATTATGGAATAATTTCACAAAGTAATGCCAGGACATGGACAATGGACAGCTCTCCTGGATGTCCAGCTTTACACTCCTACCAGCAGTCTTGAGAGTCCTCATTTCCCACATTCTCTCCAATACTTGGTAGCACCTCATTTCCCAATGGTTGCTAATCCAATGAATGCAAAGTGGTATCTTGTTTTGTTTTGCTTGTCTTAATCACTAGTGAGATTGGGCATCTCTTCATATATTTGTTAGCCTCCTGTGAATTCACTTAATTTTCTTTAAAAAAAGTTTTCTATCTTTTCCTTCTTGATTTGTGCTAGTTCCTGGCACATTCTAGAAATTAATTCCTTTTCATTTTAAAACTTGCAAACATCTTCAGGTCTATCACCAATCTGTCAACTTCATCTATGGTATCATTTACTGAACAGAAACTCTTAATGTGGTCACATCCATCAAGTTTTTCCCTTATGATCTGTGCTAGTTAAGTATCACTTAAAACTCTTTTTCTACCCTAAGTCACACACATACAAAGACACACAAAATTTTTTCATCATCTTAATACTGTAATTTTACCTCCACATTCAGGTCTCCAATCCTTGGCCTTCCATGGATCCATTGAGTCTACAATTTATTTAGAGTTTATTTTTGTATGTGTAGAAGTAAGAAATCTGAACTATTCTTAATAACATATATAATAATTTCATGCACATTTTAAAATTGTTTGTTAAGCTAGTCCCAAAATTCTCTCTTCATTCTTGCTGTAATTTCATTGGATTTATGGATTCGCTTGCAAAGAGTTTACATTTTCATATTAAGTCACGAACACGGTATACCTCTCGAGTTACCTAAGTCTTATAATGATCTTTAACAAAATTTAAAATTTTTGTCCTCAAAGGTCTTATACATTCTTTGTTAGACACTTTCCTAGGTACTTCACAATTTTTGTTGCCTCTGAAAATATCTTTTCCTATCCAGTATTCCAGTTGGTTATAAAAAGACACTATTGATTTTTAGAAGTTGGCCTCATATCCAACAACTCTGCTGACATCTATTATTAGTTCTAGTGGTTTGTCTCTTGATTCTTTTGAGTTTCCCAGGTAATTTATCAGAACATCTGCAAATGACTTTTTGTCCCTCTCTATCTTTATTCTTTTTATTCATTTTTCATGTGTTGTCACATTGTCCAGGATCTCCAGTAGTAAATTGAATGGTAACAATGTTTTTGTAAGCATTTTGTCTTGTTCCATATTTCCAAATAATTAAGTTTCTCTGTTAATATATATGTCTGCCATAAATTCTTGGTAGATAGTCTTTATCAAACAATTTCTACTTCTAGTTTTATGGCCATTTACTTTGAGGGCCTTTATGAGTTTTAGTCATCTTTGCATTTTTGGAATAAATGTACTTGTCCATTATCATTTTTAATACACTGTTGGATTGAGTGAGTTAATGTTTAATTAGGGAATCCAAATGACATAGGACCATAACTTTCTTTAATTTTATTGTACTTACCTGACCTCAAAGCCAAGGGTATATACTAGCATCATAAAAGTAAATCGGATGGAGTTCTCCCTTGTTCAATTTTCTGAAACAACTTGTATAAGAGAGATTCTTGGTTCTTTGTCTATAAAACTGTGTATTCTTTTCTTATGGGTGATAGGGATGGTTTCAATTAACTTTGCAATTCTTCAGTGGCTGTATTTCAAATTTGGCATTTCTTATGTAAATGTAAGCATATATGTATATATGTGTGTATGCATATATATATGTGTATATATATATGTATATATATATGTGTATATATATATGTGTGTGTGTGTGTGTATATATATATATATGTTGTGTATGTGTGTGTAATTCACAAAACATCCAAGTCATTTAGGTTTTTTTGTTTATTTTTTAATGTTTATTTATTTTTAAGAGAGAGAGAGAGTATGAACAGGGGAAGCACAGAGAGAGAGGGAGACACAGAATCTGAAGCAGGCTCTAGTCTCTGAGCTGGCAGCACAGAGCCAGATGCAGGGCTCGAACTCAAGAGAGTGAGATCATGACGTGAGCCAGTCAGATGCTTAACCAACTGAGCCACCCAGGTGCCCCAATTCATTTAGGTTTTCTAAATTTTGGCCTTCTAATTCACAATATTCTTTTTGATATTTTAATCCATTGCTTAGGCAGTTATTTTCCCTTTCTAAGCCTTCATTTTGTTTACATGTCATTTATTTTTAGTTATTTTTGCCAGAGATTTGCTTTACAGAGAATGAGCTTTAGATTTGTTAATCATTTTTATTGTTACTGTTCTCTATTTCAACATTATTATTTTTTATATTATTTGTATCTTGTACAAATCTGTTGCTTCTTTTCTAAATACCTAAATTGAATGCTTGACTCATATGTTTTCAGTCTTTATGGTTGGGTAATAAATGTATTTTTTTTAAAGCTACACATTTTCCTCTAAGTATTGCTTTAGTTATGTCTCTCAAATTTCAAGTCACAGTGTTTTCATTATTGTTCATCACTATTTTGTATTTTTTATATGGATTCATCTTTAAATAGGAATTATTTCCAGATAGATGGGAGTTTTTTTAAGCTACATCTTTACTAGTAATTTTTCAATTTCATGGCACTATGGTCAGAGAACAGTCTCTCTGCAGCTACCCAACCATGTTGGCATCTTCTATTGTTACAGTATTAATTGCTATGGCTTGACCTCTATATTCTAAGTTCCTTTCAATACTTTGAAAATATTAGTCTGTCTTCTTCTTGAAACTAGTGCTCCTATTGAGAGGATGGATGTCAATTTGATTCTCATTTTTTATAGGTTTTTTTCCTCTCTGAAAGTTTTGATATTCTTAATTTTCACCATTGAGATGTCTTATGGTGATTTATTAATTTTTATATTTGTGCCTATATTGTCCAGCATTCGAAATAAATTGTCCAGTTCTTCCTAACTGCTTGTTTCTACTTCAGGCTTACAACATCCTCTTATATTTCCTTGAATATATAATGTTTATTTTAAATTTGTGTTCACTTGCTGTACTAATTTCGCTCACTCCAGCATAGTGTATTCAGTGTGTTAAACATTTTGCTCTAGTGATTACTCTCTTTGGACATCTGAAAATTTTCCCTGGAAGTTAATATTTCCTTAAGACTATCAACTTACTATTTAGGCAAGTGATATAAACTCAGGGAAGAAGTGGGATCATGGGTTCTAGTTTGTGTTTCTCCTAGTACACTGGAGGGAGGAAAGCCTTGCCTCAAGGCTCAGAGCTTCCAGCAGGACAGTCTGGACTCAGATTGCTCCTTCCCAACCCAGCCAGGAGACCCTTCTCCTAAAGGAATCTCCCAGCTGAGCACTTTCCAAGAGTTGATTCTTCCCTTGGCTGATTGCCTAGCCCACTCCCCTCTATGGCTGAGGAGGGGAGAAGGCTACTCTCAGGAGGGATTTAACAACCACCTTTATCTTTTACCTTCACACCAGCCTAAATCTGGTGTATCTCTGTCCTAATGGTAGCCTCCCTCTTCTGGCTGGCACAGGGTGGGGTGTGCCATTTTCACACCTCATGGCAAAGCAGAAGGCAATGATGCAACCAGGACAACAATCGGGAGATAATGTGACTCATCTGAAAAGTCTCCTTCCCTCCTATCAGTGGCGTCTGACCTACCTCCTTTCTAACCATCCTTTCCAACTTCTCCCCCAACTGACATCTAAGTTTCTAATGTCTCCCCAGAATTTCTTGGAGCCACTCACCTCCCCCTGGCTTCTCCAGCATCTCCAGGTTGGCTTTGGACAGGAAGCCAGCATCTGTCCTGCTTGACCATTTCTTCTGGGAGTGGAATGGTTTCTTTCTATCTGCTGATTCAGTGTCCCTGCTCTATTTCTGATCCATTTCCATGCTTTCACCACCTTACTTCATGGCTGCATCACTTTAAACAAAACAAAATGAAAAACAAGAATTCTTTCCTGGAATTAGAAATGAATTAGAATCATATGAGCAATCTAGAGTCTAGAATGGAAGGCCCAGTAGGCCCTGAGCCCTGCAGACCCTTTGTCAGAAGAGCCTTTCTCACCCCACTCCCAGCCCCTCAACCCCCTGAGCAGTTTCCCTCTCTCCAACCCTTTCTTCCTCCCTCCACCAGGTCTTTCAGGAATCTCAAGTGTTCCCCATTTTCTTAGGATTAGGTACAGATGTATGTCACTTCCTCTGCATTCTGACCTTATTTCCATCTTTCCCCTGGGCTGCACCATACATTGGTTTGAATGGTTACTTCAAAGTCTTTCCATTCTGTGCCAATAAGATTCTGCACCAAGATGGTAAGGTCCATGAGAGCAGGTCTTACTGTGAGGTCAGCCAATATGTTGGATGACAGAATCACAGTCCAAAAGCATCTCAACAAACTGGAGTGATGATGGGTTGTCTTTTGCTTACTTCAAGATGGAAAGTGAAACCAAAGGAAAAACAGGAACCTAATCTGGTAGTGGGGCCTACCACAAACATCCCTGCCACCTCTGCTACCACCATCATCTCAGCTATATTAGGCCTTTGTCCAAAGGCCCCTTCAACTTGGGCTTTCTGCTTCAATTGGGAGACTTCTCTGTAACCTAGAGGATGGCACATCCTTTGGGACCCATGCTAGGGACAGCTACCCACAGCCTGTGAAGGAAGCTTCTGCATTCTTTAAACTCTACAGCCCATTCCAGACTCCTCTGACCTTATGTAAAAATTCCTTCTCCTTTAATGCTCACACAACCTGCCACGAGCATTCTCTACCCCTCCTCATTGCTGCCAGCCAGCAACCTACTGCTCACTCTAATTTCTTCTGGTTCCTCCCCAAGAACATCAATATACTCGAGCCTCCTGCCTCTGCCCCCACCGCAGTGAGCTCCCCTGTGTGCGGCCTCATGCCTCACTTTCTCCCAAGAAACAAGCTTCTTGATAAAGTAGACTGCAAATTTCCCCACTCGCTCACCCCTATTTACTACACGACTGTTGGCTCAGACTGCCCAGGGAAATGGTTCTTGCCAATATCATTGGTGACCTTGACTATGATCATTTAACATGTTTCAGCCCTAATCTTGCTGCAGCCTTTGATACTATGTACCTCTACTTCTTAAAGTTCGACCTTTCCTTGATCTCTGGGACACCACTCATTGGTGGTTTTTAATCCTCTCCAGTCTGCTCTCCCCTGCCAACCATTAAATAGAAGTGTTCCCCAAATCCCAAACTCAGCCTTACCCCTCTCTGATTCTTTGATCCTGACCTCTAAAGTGGCTCACCATGACATCATTTGCCACCCAGATTCAGAAGCCTCTGCCTTCTGGAGACTTTCTGAGTCTTTGCTCTTCCATAAGCCCCACATTTAAATGGTCACCAAGAGCTAGCAATTCCACCTTCATGCCCTCTCTGACATCGGCCCCTCTCTCCCTGCCCTCTGTCACTGCTTTGATCAGAACCCCATCCTTGTCAAGCTGAACAATTGCTGTGACTTCCCAACTTGTCCCTCTGTGTCCAGTCTTACATTCTCCCAACCCATTCTCTGACATGCAGGCAAAGAGATATTTCTAGAACAGAAATCTATGTCAGTCCTCTGTTTAAGGCCACCCACTGGTTTTAAAATCAAATCTAAATTCCTTGGCACACAAGGCCTTGCAGGACTGGGTATTCTTAAAGGCCTCAAGTCTCTCTGACTCATTTCATCCCTCAAAAGCCAGACAGCCCCACTTCCAGGACACTTTCCCTGCACCACCCTTGTTCCTGGCTAGGAGCTCTTCCCTCATGCTCTGGGACACCATCTGGACTTACCACTTTCCAGTACTTCTGATGTTATGTTAGATTGTCTGCCCCATGAGGCTATAAACTCCTTGTCTTTTGTTTCTGTGTTTTTCCATGTGTATTACAGTGCCTGAGTCCTAGTAATTGCTCTGGAAATATTAGGTAGATGGGTGGAAGGATGAATGAATGTTCTATCCTGCCTCGTGTATATTATACCATGGTTAGTTCTTTGTGCAAAACTGGAAAAGTTTAGATAATGTCAACCAGTGCAATGAAATGACTTAAAACCATGTCACTTGACAAATTTCAAAAGGGTGGGGAGGGGGGTAAGGGAAAGGGACCTAATGTTTATTGGGTAATTATGACTTCCTAGTGGGCATTTTAAAAAATGTTATCCCATTCAAACTCCGTAAGAATAATCTGAAATCAATATTATTTTCATTTTAGAGATCCATTAATAAGGCACAGAAAAACTAACTTGGCTGAGGCTACCCAGCTAAGTGGCAACACCCAGATTTAAACACAGGTCTCTGTCTGATTCCAAAACCCATGCTCTCTCCACCACAATTTTGCCCAAGGACCACTGGTACCAGTGAAGGCCAGAACCCAGGGAGAGGAAGGCTACTGTCATGGTCCTGGTGAGAGATGGGAAAAATCTGCACCAACGTGGGGATGGTGAGGTAGACATGGATTTTAGAGGCTCCTACAAGGAGCATTACACAACCTGATGTCCAGATGAGACAAGAAGAATCAGCGTGACTTCTGGAGCAAGCGGATGGATGAAGGTGTCATTGCAGAGAAATATTTGTTTTCCATGACTTTAGAGAAATGTGACCGGGTAGCAGATTCCTGTTCTCGGCAAAGAAGGATTGTCTGGCCAAGGTGAAAGGTGCTGCTTGCAGAAGTGGAGGGCAACAGACCTCAGCTCATTGCCCTTTGGCAAGGATGGTGGACAGTGAAGTACAAGCATCCACAAGAGGTGACTGAACTGGAAAATCTCAACAGGCACACATTTCCCTGCAAGTCCATGGTCTGATTCACTCCAACAGGTGTTGAATGGTCAACAAAAGCAATGCTTTTTCTTTAGCTTTTTCTCAACCTACATGAAGGTAACAAGGATGGTGGGGGTGGGGGGTGGAGGTGATTAATGCAGTTTGAGAGGATGGATGAATTTGAAAGGTGAGCTACCAGATCTCAGGCAAATATGGCCATGACTTCCCTTCCCCTTCACATCTACTGTCTGTCTGGCACCAACAACATGCTTTATATCATCTTGCTTTTTGCTTGGAAGGAAACATATGAACTTTCACATTAACTTCCTTCAAATTCAATCAAACAAACTTATTTGGTTAAAATGACATATTTTTGGAACAGCTTCTAGAGTTTTTATTTCTGCTGTATTTCTTTTTTTAAGCCATCAAATTGCCTTCCTTTGCTGCTTTGCATTTTGATGGTCTAGTGTCTGGGATCCATGGTCAGTGTGACTTTGCCCCAATCCTCCCATCACTCTGGTTTGAGATAATAGTAGGTGGCCAGTTAATTTCCAGGTAGGACAACCAGGGACCTGTTCCTCCAGCTTTCCTTGTTTCCTACCAAGACAAACCCATGCAATTCCAGGGAGGCATTCCCCTTGAGGCAGTGGGACATTTGTCCACTGATCCATAGGGGACAGCAGCTTTTGCCCATTGTAATGGATGATCAGCAAGAGAATGATTGTGGCCCTAACCCCTGAACCTCTCAGCCCAGCTTCTGACACCTCAGAGGCTTGGGGGAAATACAGAGCCACCAAAGAAAAGCTAGTTAGAAATGAGCTTGGCAATCATTGAGCCTCCCTCCCTTATTTTACAGGTGAGGAAACCATGACCCCAGGAGCTAAAGGGAGTGCTGGCTGTGTGCTGCTCCATAACTCCAGAGCCACAGCTCAGACCGCGGCTCCTCATAGCCTCACCTAGCCCTTGGCCCCTAAAGCCCCTGAAGACTCTTGGAACTGGCAGAGAAAGCACAAAGGAGGGACAGCACATTGCCCTGAGCAAGCAACCACCCCAACAGCAGGCTAGCAATTGGTGGTATTTGCCTGCAGAGGCAGAGAGAGAGTGTGCAAACTCCTCTCTGCAGCAGCTTTGGTCTGGGTCCGCTTGGTTATTGCACTTAGTTCTTTGTGACGGTAATGGCTCTGCTTTCACATAAGCCTGCCTGACAACTTGCTCTTTCAACCTCAGAGGGGGGGGTGAATTAAACGCTATAATTAAGTACGGTGCCTTCCAAGTGCCTCCTTTGCAGAGATGGCAGTTAAAGGGGGGATGGGTCCCATGGGTGAGGACCAAATAGCACATCCTTTCTGTCCCCAGGTGCCTGTTTCAGGCTCTTGTGCTTTGGAATGTTTTCCAAAGTGGAGGAAACAGCAGCTTTTGGGCAATGGGGGTATGAAACTGCCACACCTTTCACATCCAGCTCAGACCAGTTAACATGAAAGATTGCCTAGAGCCTGGTCTCCCGCTGCCCTGGCTCCTGCTTTCTGAGAACCGAGGAGCAGACCGAACAGATGTGAGCTCAGGGATCCTCTCTGGGCAGGGTGGGGAGGGTTGGAGACCAAGTAATTGAGGAGGAGGGGTGTCCCCTCAAGTGAAGCCCAGACGTTAGCAGGCAGCTTCTAAGGTTTCCATGGCCAAAAGAAGCCTAGAGCCACAGTTTGCAAGGGTGTCTTTCCAACCAGAGAAAATGACACCACAGGCTGCCAAAACTGGACTCTACATCCTGCGAGACTGGTTGCAGAAAATAAATGTCTGCTCCTCCGTGCTAACAGTCTATCGAAATGGACCTATGCCTTTCTCCATCTTTCTCAAACAATTATGTTTTTAAGTTAAATTTAAGACATCGTGGAGGAGGAGTGGGAGGGCTCTCTACTGGTAAGATGAGGAGAATGTCTTAGATGTTCCTTGTCCTTTACAAAGCTTATTCACAATATCTCATCCCCACAATGATATGCATGGTATTTAATATGGTTTTGACCATTGTAACTTCAACCTTTTTTTTTAAATATGAAATTTATTGTCAAATTGTCAACCTTTTTTTTAAAGCATGGGTGCAGTAAGCCCTATTATCCCAGACCTAGACCCTCCACCACCTCCCCCCACAACAAAGACAAACTCTACCTGCTCTGAAGTCCCAACCACAGTCCTGCTTTATCCTGGCCATGCTGTGAAGTAGGTGAGGTTTTGAGTGAAGCCACGGTTCCATCACCAGAAATTAATTGGCCTAGTGAACATGAATGGAATTCACTGAGAGGAGATCAGACAGCTGCCAGCATTGACTAAAAGACAGAGGATAAAGGTGAGTTGCAAGGAGAGTCCCGTCTGGACCCTCCAAGGCCACCTCCATGGTTAGTGTCATTGTTACTCCACCGCCTCTACTGGAATGATTCTCAGCTGTGCCAGAGTATTCACATTATTCTCAAGGTACAAATACCTGGACAGGAGCATCTCTCCCTCGTAGTCAGGGGCTGGTCACAGTATATGGCTTTTTTAGTTTCCCAGTAAGGGCATACCTTCTCTTGCACAGAGGCTCACACGGTAGAGGATTTCCCAAAACAAGAAGGTAGTGCGCATGCTGTATAGCCAAAGAAAAAAGACATCTACACTGTAGGACAGCTGTCATCCCCACTTCACAAATGAGGAAACCAAGACTCACAGCCTCATGAATTTAAGTGGCTAGCTCATTGTCACTTAGTAAGAAACGTCAAGCCTCTTAGGGTGATTGTGCCTTGCTCACCAATGAAGATATACTGTCTGGAGAGAGAAGGCTTTGAGTTTGCAGTCTTGCTTTGATAGATCCTACCCACCTTTGAGTCTGACAGCAATGCTCTGTAGGTTGAGAATATCCCATACAAAGGCAGTGCTTCAATGAGGGCAAATGGTTCAGTACAGCCCAGACCCAGGTTCTAAGGCTTCCTCTCTCTCCCCCTACTCATCTCTATGATCTTTGTCTCCTTCTGGCCCTCTTGCCAAAATATCCACAGCAGGATGAGCTCAGGGAACACAAGTTCATTCTGGAACTTGGGGTAGAATGTAAGGCAGAGCAGTGGATGAGTCTAGAGAGATTGAGAGATAGCAAGGGTTTTGTATTAAGGTTTCTGGGCTTTATCCTGAGGCTGTTGGGAGCCTTGGCAGGGTTTTCAGCAGGAGAGAGACCTGAAAAAGTTTTGGGAAGTAGGGGAGTGGATATGAAAGAATAAAAAAAGTGGGTGTGCAGGGAGCTAATTAGTAGGCCAATATGGTAGACAGGTGGCCAGAATGGGGATGGAAAGAAATGGGGAGATTCAAAAAATATTAAGCACATGGAATCAAAAGGTCTTGGTGATTGATTAAACACAGTGTGGGTGACAGCGAGCAAAAGAGAAAACCCAAATTGCTCAGGCAACTGGGTGGTCAGTGGGGCCATTCTCCAAGAGAGAGGACACTGGTGGATGAGCAGGCAAATTCATGACATGAGGCTCCAGGCATTGAGGACCCAGGCAGGAGGTTTTGAAGCTGAAAGGCCAAGTATAGCCTCTTGGTTGGTCAGTGTGGATCACGCACCTTCCCACCTCTCTAGTTCTGTACCTGAAGGCTGTGACCAATCAGCTTTGATACCCCTCACCAGGTGTTCAAAGGCAAATAAACCAAGCAAAGTGAAAGTCCCTTGCAAGTAGCAGCGTGATGCATGGAGACCTGGGATCTTCTGTCAGCTCTGCAGCAAACTAGTTTTGTGACCTTGAGCAAATCACTTGTCCTCCCTGGGTCTTGGTTTCCTGGCCATCACTAACACTCCAGGGTTTATGGATGAATATTTGAGGAGGTGAAGTGCTATGTAAATGTTTACTGCTAATAACAAATCAGCCACAAAACGTCTGCGTATTGCCTGGGCAACCCAACGGCTTTACAAGTCTTAAGTGGCTCTTGTTCTGATTCATCACATTCTATGCATTTAACTTCCAGAACAAATTTAGCCCTCAAAATATCTTGGTACATTTTCTACCCACCCCTTAACATTTAACTCCTCCATCTTCCATACCACTTCACCATTTCTGTATCACCTGTTTCCCCAGCACACCCTCATCTTTTTCCTCTTCAAGCAAAGAGCCCAGCCCCACCCACCCTTCCCCTGGAGAAGACAAAAGCCACCTGAGACACTGCTTCACTGGGTCTGCACCAGCCACCTCCAAAAAGAGAAACCAGCAGGGCATCTAAACAAAAAGGAGCATGGGCAGGAGAGGGAAGGGGAAGTTAGGACCCAGTGAAGGGAGAGGCAAGGGAGTTATATTCAAACTTGACCATTACAGTACCTTCCCCCACACCTACTACACACATACATGCATGCTATGAGCTTGAAGCCACAGGATCTGGGGAAGGTCTGCACAGGATGCCAATTTCAGCAGACATTCCAAGCTGTGCTGGTCACTGGCTAGAGTGCTGGTATCATCATCAGTGACACTGGACCAGCCTGGAGTTGCAGCCCATCCTATTTGTTCACTTGGACCAGCTGCTCATCAAGGAACAACAGAACCAAGGTTTGCACTGTCAGAAGCATTTGCCTTAGCCATACTCAGTTTGTGCCACCTTTTTAAAGCAACACTGCCTCTACAACATCCAGCACTGCCAAGATCTTAACCACAGGGTTATAGGACGAGCCATGAAGAGAGGTAGAAGTTCAACAACCCCCTGATTAACTGATGACCAAATTTGATGTGCAAGCTTTTGTTCCAAGGAAACTTCTTTTAAAATTACCTAGTCCAGTTTCCCTTATCCTATAACCTATTGGCTTGCTTGATTTTCCTTCCCTGTTCTGCCTCCTTACCCCATGTTCCCATAGTAATTTTCCATTATAAGGGCCAAGGGATGTTTCAAAGACATTTTGCAGTTGAGAATTGGAGAACTGAGGACCGTTGGCCTCCTCTCACAGCCTCAGCCATGGGCACCTTCACACCTGGCTGGGAGCAAGATGGGCAAGTCCCTTAGACCAGCAGGTGCCACCATTCTGAGAGCTGATGAGAATAATGATAGAAACATTTGCCAAGCCCTCACTGGGCTCCAGGAACTGCTGTAAGTGTCTTACATGCTTCAGCTCCTCTAAGCCTCACAACAACCCTGTGAAGTAGATACTGTTCTTATTTTCATTTTACAGGTGGGGAAATCGGAGCACAGAGAAGACAACTAACTGGCCCCAAGTCCCCCAGCTAGTAAGCTGTAAGCTGCAGAGTTGGGATTTGAGACCAGGCAGGCAGCTACAAATGAGGCCTCTCTGAAAACAAACCACACCCAAGATTGCTCTTGAGGCAAAAGAAGTCATGTGGGTGGAATTTTTATCTTCTGTTCCTACCTTTCCTCTTTCCAGGTAAAGTGATGGGAAAGGGATTCTGTAAGCCTCACTCAAGTAAAGTGGGGGCGATGGAATGGAGTGCATGCCTTATGGTGAAATTCAAGCCCTGTGGCTGGGATTATCTGAATTGGGATCAAATTATCAGCCCCCTTTAGATTATGCTACTTCTATCATAAGTAAAGTTCATCCTGCCCTAGTGCCTCTTCCCTCACCCTCCCCAAACATATCACCAAAATGGAACCTTTTGGGTACCCTTGAAAAGCCACTTCCAAAACCCACAGGGACCTCATTTGTTTGCAAACACCATGAAAACTGAATGCTCTTCTACATCCCCAACAATTTATCGAATTAGTTTATGTTGCATGACTAGTTTTCTGAAAGTTAACTCCTTTGAGTGTAGCCTCTGAGCATCTGTCCAAATCCCCCAGGCAAGGTGAAAACAAGATTCCCCCTCTCACTTCTTTCCTGTGCTACAGTCTGACATTTGATTGTTACATCAGCTAGTTCTAATATGATAGATAGACTACAAACCCTCTCCCCCCAAAAAACTCTGTGCTCCAAAGAAGAGACCCCAAAATTTATGAACTTCAAGTCTCTCATTCAGACGTCTTTGGTTTGTAAGTCTCCTAGACTCCCCATTCAATTACACGCCTCTGCTCAAGTACCTAATGTAAGCCATCAAAAACCTGAGATACTCTGGCTTCAGATCAATATAATAGTTCCCTCGGTAAGGTTCCTTCTGCAAAAGAACTGGAAGTATCCCTCTCCCAAACTCCCAAACACATTGGCTTATCATTATTATTTGACACCAAAACTCACATTCTGTTTGTTCTCTGCCCAAACTCATATTCCAGTTCTTTGTTCATGAGGCCAGCCCACCCCACCCCTGAGAAAATGTGTTCAAACTGCAGGAGCACCTGCCTTTACAGGTGGTCTCCCCACCTCTCCAGACCTGCATCCCTATTACATTGCTTCCTCTTTAAATCATCTTTACCTCAAACAGTACAACTCGTTTTTCTCCTTTCAATATTTGTTCCCTCCCGACTCTGGGTCCGCTCATGTCTTTCTGAAGCCGACACCAGAATCAAGGGAAGAAAGAAAAGCCAGCAGAAAGCCTTTGCCAGGCTCCAATAATGAGCTCTGTACTGCCTGCCCCTTTCCTGGCTGCTCATCAAAATTCTTTGTCAGTTCCTTCTAGATTTTCCCCAGCCTCTCACAAACACATTTCTTTCAAACTGTTCACCCCTTGTTCCACGAGTATTTACGGAGTGCCCACCTCATACAAGACCCTGACTTTTGAGCCAGGGAGGATGCCAGGATTTGGAGAATAGGTCCCCACCTTCCAGAAACTTCCAGAAACAGTCTCAATAAGGAGACCTGACAATTATCAAAAGAAATGCTACAGAATCCTTTCCAAATGAGAGGAACAGGCTCCACTAGCTGCAAAAGTTCATGATGGGAGCTAAACCTGGAAGGGCAAGTGGAATGAGGGTAAGAGAGGGGAAATGGGAAAAAGGCTCTTAGTAGGGGGCCATGTGAGCAAGGACACAAACATATTTGAGGACAGTAAGTCCACTACGCAGCATGGGATGGCCAGAATAGGACCAAGGGAGTCTAGAGAAGGTGTACAAGAGGTCAGAAAAGTATGTGGGGCAGGGAGATCTGGATAGACCCAGGAAGCTTCTGAATACAAAGCTCAGAAATGTGTCTTGTAGACAGGGCCATCCACTGTGAAGCTAACCACTCCCCAACAAAACCAAAGCCAGGGGAAAGGTAACAGAGCCTCCCACCAACAGCCCTGGTGATTCCTCTGCCTGAGGAGGTCCAGCTGAGCCAGGCTGACTTCCTTTCAGTCTGTGGTCCCGGCCAGCAGGGAGAGCCATCTATCACTTCAGCAGCCCACGTTTATTTGACAAGGTCCTCTGGAAAGAGCTTGTGCCTCTCAGGCAGACCCAGCTGCCTGACCATTGCTGTCTCCAACTAGATGGCAGGCCATGCTGTCTCATGGGCCTCAGTTTCCTCACCTGTACAAGAGGGGTTTAAATAAGATGAGCTAAGTTCTTCTCAGCTTTGAAATGCTATCTTGCAATCTCTCTGGGGCCCCACATTCCTTCCTCCGTGATTCTGGGGTGTCATTTTTTCCTCTAATGTTCTCCTTCCTCTGCCTACTGCTTTCTGGCCATTGCTTTTCTCTAAAATAGCAATTTTTTAAAATATGAAAGAGTTCATTTATCATAGAAAATTTGGAACATACAGAAAAGCATAGAGACAATATGAAATCATCTATAAACCAGTCATCTGGAGAGAACTATCATTAATGACTTGACCTATATCCCTCTGTCTTTCTACATATATACCTAATCACATACTTTTATTTTTAACGAAGGTAGCACCATGCAGCACATACTGTTTTGAAAATTGCTTTTCTTTTCCACTTAAAATATATATATCTCGTTGAGAGTTCCATTTCCATTACTGATTGATAGGGTTGGGCTTGGACCAACTCTCCCACTGGGAACTAGCTGGAAGCATATAACAAACTCTGAAGGCTTGTGAATGATGATCAAGGCAGAGGAATTTTGTCTGCAGTCATCTGAAAGAGAAAAGAAATCAAGAGAAAGGAGCCCAGAATTTGGGGACTCTTTACCCCCTCAATACAATAGCTAGTCTGTAAGCAAAAGCAGTGACAGAGAGGCAGTTAAACGAATGAGCTTTCGGCAGTCTTGTGGGATCAGTATAACCAGAATGGAGTCCAAGTCCACTAGGAAGGAAAGAGCTTGGTAAACACCCCAGGAATTCAGAGAGGACCCCAAAGGGCTACGCTCTGATGATGAAGACGGAAGCCCAGCTTTGAATCATATCAGTTCTTGAGGGAATCAAAGTGACCTACTCCCAGATGAACTAACAGCCAGCAGCAAGCCCATATCCCCTCTGGAGGAAGATAACAACACCCAGAACCTCAAATTATCTCTATAGTTTTTCAAAACAAAATGTGTAGCATTCAGAAACATGTATATGGTAATGGGGCCTGGAGGACTTTCACTACCAGGTAGGATGGAAAGCTGTGGCAGACCGATGCCCCACAGAGTGCAATTAGAAAAGCAGATAAAATGCAAACATCTTGTTTAAAGGCATCATAGAGCCTGTGGGCCAGTAAGAACTACACAGGATACGACTCCAGGGAGGGAAGTGGCTGACCTGCAGGTGCTGCTTCTCCAGGGGTCTTTGTCAATTCTGTGGACAGGAAAAAGCTGAGAATATTTTTCCCAGGTTGCAGGTCACTGATTCAGAAGTCTCATGGAGTTTAAGTGACAAAAACTGGAGACCTGAGGATCCTAAAAATATGTCTGATTTTTTGCCACAATACATTTGCCAAATTCTATAACTGCACAAGGCAAAAGGTTAAAATTCCCGGCACAGAATTTCAGGCAGTTTTATGGAGCTAGAGACAAAGATTAGAGTTTGGGAAAAAGGGCCCCAGTGAACATTCTGGAGACTCAATTGGAAACCTTGGAGGTCTAAGCCCCAGGGCCAAGAGCAAACCAGGGGCAGACAGAGCCTTACCAAACCACAGCAACAGCCTTGACTGGTGACTCAGTCTAGTCCCTGGGTGGACCAGCTCCCCCTCTGCCCTTTCCTAAGAGAGGAAAGGGCAAACTCTTCCTAATGTTGGTAACAGCTTCTGGGGTCTCTAAATAGTGTTACATGTAACAGTCCAGACTTCAATAAAAAATTATAAAGCATGCCAAGAAGTAGGACCATAGCACCAAAAATCATGAATAAAACAAATGAGAGAAACAGACCTACAGTTACCCAGATACTGGAGTTAACCAACAAAAACCATAAAATAAATATGATGAGTGCCTTTAAGGAAACTGAAGGGAGGATGGGGAAAATAAATGAAAGGATAAAGAATTTCACCTAAGAACTAGAATCTATTGTTTTAATAGAATCAAATAGAAATTCTAGAACTAAAAAATACAATATTTGAAATTATGAACTCAGTATCTGACATGAAGAACTCAATGGACTTTTTAACAGCAATTTAGAGGAGGTTGAGATTATGAACATAAAGACACATCAATAGAAAAAATCCAAAAAAGATAAATTTTTAAATGGAAAATGTACAAAAGAGGATAAACCACTAGGAGCTATGGTCAGAAGAGTTAACATACATGAAAACATAGTCCCGTGAAGAAAAAGAAGAAGAAGAAATTGTTTTTGAAAAGATAATGGCCAAGAACTGATAAAGGATATCAACTCACAGGTTCAAGAACATATTTGAATCCCATAAGTAAAATCATTCCTAGGTGCACTGCAGGAAAACTGCTGAAAACAAAAGAGGGAAAAATCTTAAAAGCATCAGGCACATTACCTTCAAAGGAGCAACAATAAGATCTATATCTGACTTCCCACAGAGATGATGGAAGCCACAAGACAATGGAACGCTATCTTCCAAGTGCCAAATGAAATTAACTGCCAACCCAGAGATCTACACACACCAAAACTAGTTCTCAAAAATGACAGCAACATAAAGACATTTTTCAACAAATAAAAATGGAGAATTCATTACCATTGGGCCTGCCTTAAAAGAAATCTAAAAGGAATTTATTCAAGCAAAAGAAAGATGATCCCAGATGAAAATACAGAAATGTATGAAGGAAAGAAGAATAACAGAAAAGGTAAAAATGTAGGAAAACATAAATGAGTGTTGACTTTATGAAACAAAATAATATTAACATATTATGGAGTTTAACATAGATGTAGAATTGAAATGCATGAAGACAATGACATAAAAGGAGGAAAGTGAATAAAGATAAAATACTCTAAGGTCTAGCATTATTAGGGATGCGGTGAAAATAATAGTTTCTGTTAGACTGTAAGTCAAGGATATACATTTCTAGCCTAATTACTATAAGAACAGTAAAAGAATGTATAACCACCAAGTTAATAGAGGGGGGGAAATGAAATACTCAATATTTACTTACTCAAGGGGCGCCTGGGTGGCTCAGTTGGTTGAGCTTCCGACTTTGGCTCAGGTCATGATCTTGCAGTCTGTGAGTTCGAGCCCTGAGTCACGCTCTGTGCTGGCAGCTCAGAGCCTGGAGCCTGCTTCGGATTCTGTGTCCCTCTCTCTCTGCCCCTCCCCCACTCATGCTCTGTCTCTCTCTGTCTCAGAAATAAATAAACATTAAAAAAAATTTTTTTTAATATTTACTTACTCAAAAAGATAGTATACAAGGAGAGAAAAAGGAATATAAAACAGGTCAAATAGACAGCAAATATAGCAAATGGTAGATAAGAACCCAAGTATCTCAGTAATTGCCTTACATGTAAATGGGCAGATTACTAACTATAAATAGGTTAATGCAAATACAAAGGTACTAAAGATGTAAAAATGGATTTTTAAAAGCCACCTATCTACTGCTTACGAGAAGTACTCTTTAAATATGAGTACACAGAAAGGAAGTAAATAAGAGTGGAAAAGATATGCAAGCATTAAGCAGATGAAAGGTAGGATAGCTATTCTAATAGCAGAGAAAGTAGACTTTACAGCAAAAACATTACCAGGTAAAGATTTATTTAATTAGAAAGGAGTCAATTCACCAGACATTTACCACAATTCTAAAGCCATATGCATGCAATAACATAGCTTTAAAATATTTAAGGCAAAATTTGACAGAATTAAAAGGAGATACAAAAAATCCACACTCAGAGTGAGTTTGATACATCTCTCTCAATAGCTAATAACAGACCCAAAACATCAGTAAGAAAAGAGAAGATCCAAACCACATGATTAATAAATGAACTGATTGGCAAATGTAGAACACCATGCTTCCTTTTATATAATGTTCAAAAACAGGCCAGGTGATGTTATTAGAAATATGAGAGTGGCTACTTTGGAAGAGGGGAAAAAAGCTCATAGTTGTTGGAAGTGGGCATGGAGAGTTTCTGGGGTACAGGCAATGCTATTTCTTGACCTGGGGGTTAATTAGATGGGTATGTTCGCTTAGAGATAACTCTTAGAACTGGTATAACTCAATGAAAACAGTTGAGTAAATATATTTGTGTAGTTGGAACACTACCTAGAGCAATAAAAAACCATCTCATCTATTTCATCAAAATGGGTAAATCTTAACAATTGTGGTGCGTGAAATTGCACATTACAGGATATTGCAATTTTTATAAATTATAAAACGTAGGCTTTATATTTTTATGGAGATATATATAGTAAAATAATAATTTCTGGATGAGAAGGTATGTACCAATTTCAGAAAAAGAGTCACCTCTGGGGAAGTAATGAAGGGAAGAGTCTAAGAGGCTTCAGCTATACCTGTAACCTTTTATTTCTTAAAACGTTCTTAAGTAAATATGGCAAAATGTCAACATTTGTTAAATGTGGCTGGAGTGTATATAGATATTTGCTTTATTTGCTCTAATTTTCTGTACCAAATATTTCATAATTTCTGAAAGTTTTAAAAATTGGAAATATGTTATGCCAGCAAATATTCTGAAACAGCAATTTTTATTAGTTTTATTTTTTAACGTTCATTCATTTTCAGAGAGAGAGAAAGCACGAGAAGGGGAGGGGCACAGAGAGAAGGAGAGAGAGAATCCCAAGCAAGGCCCCACGCTGTCAGCACAGAGCCCATCGTGGGGCTTGATGCCATGAACCAAACTGTGAGATCATGACTTGAGCAGAAATCAAGAATTAGACACTTAACTGACTGAGCCACCCAGATGCCCCTGAAATATCAATTTTTAATGTTTTTTTACTACTATAAATAGTACTGTGATAATAAATATTCTTATTTTAAATATTTGCGGTATCTCTAATTTCTTTGGAGACATTCCTAGACGTCAGATTCTTAGGTCAAAGGTTACAAGCATTTTAAAAACCTATCATGGATCTTGACAGTCATCCATTAACCCTTACAGAAGAATAGAAATCAAAACAATGCTTTCTTTCTGAGAGTGGAGAATAGTCAGAGACCCATTCTCAATCCAACTCACATGCCCACATTTGGCTGTATCCATTACCAAACACTTTTAGCTAATTTTCTTTTTTTTTATTATTTAATTTCTTTTTTAAACTTACATCCAAGTTAGTTAGCATATAGTGCAACAATGATTTCAGGAGTAGATTCCTTAATGCTCTTTACCCATTTAGCCCATCCCCCCTCCCACAACCCCTCCAGTAATGCTCTGTTTGTTCTCCACATTTAAATATGTTTTGTCCTCCTCCCTGTTTTTTATATTATTTTTGCTTCCCTACCCTTATGTTCATCTGTTTTGTATCTTAAAGTCCTCATATGAGTGAAGTCATACAATTTTTGTCTTTCTCTGACTAATTTCACTTAGCATAATACCCTCCAGTTCCATCCACGTAGTTGCAAATGGCAAGATTTCATTTGTTATGATTGCCAAGGAATACTCCATTATATATATTTACCACATCTTCTTTATCCATTCATCCATTGATGGATATTTGGGCTCTTTCCATACTTTGGCTATTGTTGATAATGCTGCTATAAACACTGGGGTGCATGTGCCTCTTCGAAACTAATTTTCATAGTCTGAATCCATGATGAGAGTTCTACTGGTTGCCTGGAAGGAGCTAATAAGGAAAGGCCAGCTGTACATAATGAGGCTGGACTACCAGGGGACCCTGAGAGAGTGAGAGAGTGGTTATTCCTAACGGCACTGTGAAGGAGGCTACAGTTGACAACCTGGACTCTGGACTCATCCCAGTGTGTCATTCCACGTAGAATTCTGCTTGTCATATGGTTTTCTGCACATGGCAAGTTCATGAAGTCCCTGGGGCCCAGCTCCCTTCCACTGTGGCAAACCAGCTATTTCTCAGCAGAAGACGACTGCTTTTCTTTCACTCAATGCAGTGGAAAGGAAACTGAGAATTACTGGTAGAAGTTTCTCCCTCCACCCCCACCCCCAAATTCCCTGAAAGTTTGATACTGGATTTCTCTGAGCCACACCATTCCTGCCCCTGCCCCAGCTCCGCCATTCCCAACCTTGAAAACTATGTGCTCTTCTGCTCCTGTGTTTTGTGGGTTCCAGAAACCTAAGTATGCTGTGCAGGGATGGTTACTGATGGGAACCCTATGTGGGGAGCAAGGAACCTTTGCAGTTAACCTGGAGAAACTTAGTTGGGGCAAAAAGGTTAGTTGGAGTGAACAAACCCATTCCCTCAAAGGAATGGCTGACAACTCTCAACTCCACTGGACTTGTCTCCATTTTAAAAGAGCTTCCCAGGGGTGCCTGGGTGGCTCGGTTGGTTAAGCATACGACTTCTGCTCGGGTCATGATCTCACAGTTTGTGAGTTTGAGCCCCATATTCGGCTCTGTGTTGACAGCTGAGAGCCTGGAGCTTGCTTCAGATTCTGTGTCTCCCTCTCTCTGCCCCTCCAACACTCATGCTCTTTCCCAAAAATAAACATTAAAAAGTTTTTCTTAATTAAAAAATAAAAATAAAAGGGCTTCCCAGAAGGCCATTTCCCCATCAGCAGCAGCACCTCTGCCACAATAGTTAGAGGCTGGAATAATTCAATGCCTGACCTATCAGATGGTGCCTTTGCATGCCCCTCCTGGGTGAGAAGTAGAAGCCTCAGCTCCTCCTTCTAGAAGAAATGCCTAAATCGTCATGACTGACCCCCTGCTTTGGAACTAGATAGCTTTGGAGCAACGCACCATGCACTGGGCAGAGCAGGTCAGGTAGACTCCAACAGCGTCCTCCCGCACAGGGGAAGAAATTAAATAACCCCAGGAGCCTCGTAGCTGATCGATCTTACATAAGGGCAGGCAGCGTGGATGAGCAGCATAATGAAATCATAGCTGGTACTGAACTGGACACAGGCACCTATGGAACATTCCTGAGTAAACCGCTACATTTTTCATTGCTCAATGACAGGGGGACACGCAGATGGACTCCTTCCTTCTGCACATGACAGTATTTCTACACATATAGCCTGCACTATCTATAGCACAACATCATGGCACTGTCTGCCCCAACACCATTCTTCGCATGGCCTGCTGCCTGCTTTGGCTATAAACCATGGCTGAGCTAACAGCCAAAACCTAATGGGCTGAATCCCACCCTCCAAGATGGACACACACACTTGTAAAATCCTGCCATGGCTCCCCATTGCCTGCAGCCCAAAATCCAAGCTTGTTAGCTGGACATGCAATCATTTCAGGATCTGGCCCAAGTCTATAATTCTGGCCTCCCATCCTGCTGTGAGCCTCCTCTCACCCTGTGCTCCAGAAACATTTATCTACTTTCTCAATTTGCCCAGCATGCTTATGCCTCCAAACCTTTGCTACTGTCCCTTGCTCAGTCTAATATACTTTTTCCTTTCTCTCAACCTAGGAAAAGCCTCCCATTCTTCCAGGCCTAGATGAAAAGCTACCTTCCACATAAAGCATCCCTCTTTCCTCAAGTTTAAATGTATCGGTCCTTCTCCTGGGCCTCTATTTGCACCCTGGTTTAGGTTGTTTCATTCTGTTTTATGTTTTTGTGTGCTTATTTATTTGATAGTAAGGCATTGAAACATCTGCCATATATCAGGGACTGTGCTCCGCGTTGGGAATATATACACAGTCCCAACCTTGGGATAGAGAGGGGGAGATAGATATTCATATGGGTAACATTAAGGAACAACAGGCAAGTCAGATATGTCCTTTGTCTGCCAAAATCCTCCAGTGGTCTCCCACATCACTCAGAATAAAGGCCAGGGTCATCACTTAGACCTAGACAACCTTACACAGCCTGCCTGTGGTTGTTTCTTGAACCATCTCCCATCACTTTCCTCTCACTCATATCCCTTTAACCTCTGACCTTTCCATCATTCCTCTAACATCCAGCAAGATTTTTCCCCAGGACATTTGCTCTTGCTGCCTGGAAACTTCCTTCCTTCAGTATTTGTAGGCCTTGCCTCCTTCCTTCCTTCCTCCCTCCCTTCCTACCTTCCTTCCTTCCTTCCTTCCTTCCTTCTGGTATTTTGTCAAATATCACCTTCTCAGTGAGGCTTTTACTGGCCACCTATCTAAAATTCTCCCTCTCTTCCTGACACATTGTATTCTCCTTCCTGAGCATCTATTCCATTGTGCATATGCTGTTATGTGACTTCTTTATTGCTTGCTTATCGTTTGTCTGCTCCATTGGATTGCAAGCTCCACATGGGGTGGAGGTTTTATCTGTCTTATTCACTGCTCTGCCTGGGACAGTATCTGGCATGTCATAAAGATGTGTATTAAATACCTATTGAATATATAAATCAAAGCATGAGTGGTTGCTACAGGAAATGAGAGCAAGAGCAAAGAAAGGAACAGCTCTGCTAAATCTCGCCAGAGGCCTCTCCACGGAGCCCAGAGAGCTCATACCCTGAGAAACCCAGATCCAAAGAAAAGCCTGTCTTCACTGGCTTTTCTTGCTAGTATAATCGGCAAAATATAAAATAGGTTCCGTAACCTGATCCATAGCTAGTCAGTCAGCCCCAAATACATATTAGACCTCTCCAGTGGGCCAAGGACAGTATAGGCTCTGAGGGCCCAGCGGTGAACAAAACAGACATTCCCTGCCTTCATGGACCTTATCGGCTAACGAACAACAAATAAAGTGAATGAACAACATAATCGCACAGTATAACAAGCACCGGAACTCCTGCCTGAAGCACATCTTCCTGGAATTAAGAAATAATGTGGCTGAGTGGGCATGGGTGTGGGCTTCGGAATCACGCTGCCTGATTCAGTCCTAGTTGCACTATTAGCTGTGTGGCCTTGGGCCAGTTACCTACCCTCTCTGAGCTTTGGTTTCTCCCTGTGCAAAATGGGAACCTTAGCAACGCAATTGTTTGGGTTACTGCGTGGATTAAATAGGTAGCCCACGTAAAGAATTTAAAGCATCCTGACAAAGTAAAATGCCATGTGATTATCACTGTTTCTGCTGACTATTGTTAGGGGAAGAAGGGCTCCGAGAGGTCCAGCACCGCCCAAGGCCATGCTGTATAAAGTCATTACATCAACTCACTGATAGGTATGCAGCTGTTTCCTAATTGGCCCGAATTATGCATGTGGTCAGTGGCTGGAGCAGGAAAAAAGCAGGCAGAACTTTTCCCTGCCTATGTAGGCCTTGGTCTAATCAGCACAGCAAATTCCTTCCTTCCAGCTTGTGATGTGATTGTTCCCTTGTGCAGAATGAGACTTGGGCTTGGTTGAGATTCCATAACTACGCGTCCATTATGCAGTGTACTGAGCAGCAAGCAGAAGATCACAAGGCCTGTCGCAGCTGGGGCTGCAATTAGCGCCCTCAGGGGCCATTGTGTCCCTGCTGCTCTGCGGCCTCACCCCTCCCTCCTCCAGCTCCCTCCCCCATGCCTACAACACAAATGGCCTGAGGACACTATGCAGCCACGGAGGACTCTGACCTGAGCTCTTGTCTAAACCCTTAAGCGGAGCCAAGTCAATGACCAGCAGCAGGTTTCTGACTGCTGGCCAGCGGCAGTTGCCACCACCCCAGCCACCCAGTTACAACGGAGTCTGTGATAGGGTGTGTTTCTGGGTGCCTTCCAGAATCACACAACTACCAAGCTCTGCCCTGCCCTTCCATTCCTTCCGACACTTTCTTCCCTTTCCCCTGGAGGTCCTTACCTTCCCCAGCAACCCGTCCCCCCACCCCCCCAGCCACCCCCCAGCCACCACCACCCCACCCCCCCCCCGCCCCCGCGCCCACACCACTTCAAGGCATCCTTCCTTTTTCTGGGTCCCAAGAGCAGCAGATGAGCAGTGTTACTCTAGTACCCGGTGCATAATAGCATGTTGGGTTGTATTTCCCCCCTACCTAAACTGTGACCTCCTTTGAGGCTGACACTGTTTATTTTTGCTTTGTACTCCTGTGCCCAGGGATCTGGCACACAGCAAGTGGATAATGAACCTTAGTTAGGAATAGACAAGCCAAGGAAGGAAGGAAAGAATGAGCAAATTTTTCCAAAGAACAAATCCAAGAAGGGAACTGATGGCAAAGGGCAGCAGAAAAAGACCAAGGGCTGGGCAAGCTGGTTGGTTCGGTGGCCCCAGGCCAAGGGTGAGGCAAGAGCATAACTTTAGCACGTTGTAACTTACTATGCATGGAGTCCCTCACTCCAGCCCTGGTCTGTGGGTTGCTAGCTATGACCCTGGGCAGCCTACTCTTCATTCCAGGGCTCCGTTTCTTCACCTATAAAGGAAGAAGGGAATTGGGCTAGGTGATCTCTTCTAGTTTGAATATGTTACAATTTTTGACTCCAATTCTTAACTGGCAAACTTGGAGCTGATAGAAAAATTTATTCCTCACTTCTATTTCCAGGACCCCACAAACCCCCTTTATGAAACATCCCAGAGAGAAGTTCACTGTAATCATCTCTATAGATTTCTGCGGGGGTCTTTCTCACAACTGAATGGACCACTGCCATATGTAATTGAATCCATCACAGTGAGGTACTGGCCAGCATTCAAGGTCCTAGACACGTTGCAATCAACCAAAGCAGAACTCCATAGTCCAGGGACCGTTGGACAAAAACATAATTTATTCACCACATTTCAGGTAATAGCAAAAGGTGATTTCAGAGGCATCAGACTTTGGCAAGAAAAAAAAAGTGCTTAGGGAATAAGAAGGAAGAGAGTCAAATTGAAACAAATTGTGTTTTATGTGATCTTAAATGTCACTTTTTCTTGTCTTGCCTGGAGCAAAAAAGATATCTCTCCCTCCAGGCAGTATGGTGTAGCAAGTAGTAAAAGTAGAGGCCAAGACAGACCCAAGTTGAAAGCCCAGCTGTGTGCCTAACTAGCAGAGGGGCAGAAAGAGGGACACACAGAATCCGAAACAGGCTCCAGGCTCTGAGCTGTCAGCACAGAGCCCGATGCGGGGCTCGAACCCACAAACCGTGAGATCGTGACCCGAGCTGAAGTTGGTCGCTTAACCGACTGAGCCACCCAGGCGCCCCATGTTTCTTTATCTTTGAGACTCAGTTTCCTCAATGTAAAAATATGGGTAATAGTATCTCCCTCACAGAGTTATCACAGGGTTATTATGTGAGTTTGAAAAGATATGTACAATTATCATTGATGAATACTAAACCACTGGATGAAAGATGGATGGGGAATATTCACACAACCTTGAAGTATTACCCTACAGATCACTTATGAATTACAAAGGAAAATGGCATTTCCACTGTATAGCAATCGTGTAAACACTATCTTAACCAAGTGATCACAACATCTCCAATGACAAGACAAAGTGACATTTTGTGCCTCCTGATGTGGCTTGCTGAGAAGCACACAGCATCACTTATGTAACCATTTTTGCCAACAATATTTACCCCAAATCTTTCCATGAGGAAACATCAAACAAACCCAAAACTGAGGGAAATTTTGCAAAATAACTAGCTTGGATTTTTCAAAACTGTCAATGGCATGAAAGGTGGTGGGGGGGGAGGAAAAACAAAGTATGAAATATAAGTGCAATATGTAATCCTTTTTTAAGTTTTGGAAGGAAGGAAGGACAGAGGGAGGGAAGGAGAGAAGGGAAGGAGGAAGGGAGCATTACTATTAGGAAAATCAGAAAAATTTGAATAATGACTATATAATAGATAATGGAATTGTTTTAACATTAAATTTCCTCAGCGCGATAATTTTATTTTAGTAATGTAGAAAAAGGCTCTTGTTCTGAGGAGATGTATGCTGGAGTATTTAGGAGTGAAGTGTCACAATGTCTGCATGTAACTCAAATGATTCAAAAATAGAGAGGGAGGGAAGGAGGGAGGGAAGAGATAAGGCAAAAATGTGAAACTAGGTATAAGAAAGTAGGTGTAAGAATTAAAGCAATTACTGAAACTTGATGTTTCATTGTACATTGTTACTACTTTTTGTGGGTTTGAAATTTTATCAAAAGAAAGATTTGGGGGAAAGGATAATGCATATAAAGTTATTGGCACTTAATAAGAGCTCATAAATAGTAAATAAGAAATGATAGTGAGGATGCCTGGATTTGACTGAAACTATTAAAATCTAAAAATGACAGTTTTATCCCTACATCCCAGTTCCTGACATCCCACAGGAGATGGCTCAAGCCCCTAGGCCATTCTGGGGTTCAGTTTCCCCATCTATAAGGCAGGAGGGACATCAGATCCATATGTGGAATACCAAAGAGAAAAGAGACAGCCAGAGGGTGATGAAGATTACACATATAATGAAGCAATCAGACTTGGCTCAGGGGCTGGGATGAATCAGTCCACATTACCACAGTCATGATGGTGACACTCTCTGATTATTCCTATGGATACTTTCCTGGCTTATTTTTCCCTCTTAGCATTCTTTCAGACTCTGGTGAAATTATTGTTTCTCTGTGCTTTTTTAAATGACCTATGAAACATAAAAGCAGAAAAGAAGTATCTGTTTAGGAGGGCTAGAAGAGAAGGCAGACAATATTGGATAGATAATATGATTCTACAAGCATTGACTGAATACCTTCTTCTGTGTTAGGCCCTTGGCACAGCAAGAGCAATAAGACCCTTTCTTGTCCCTGCTCTAGGGGCTTATACTCTATTGGAGGGAAAAACACATAATCAAGAAACTAGACAAGCCACATGAACTTTTTGTTGAACACCGTGTGGCACGTAGGCATAGTAGGGTCATTGTAAGTAGGCATCTAATAAATAATTCTGAAATGGATGAATAGTGGCATGGATGGATAAATGGATGGATGGATGAACAAGCAGACAAGAGAATAGAGAGGTTACTCATGACTAACTCTCAACACAGGCAGAATAGAATTGCCCAGCGATTGCCTCCTTTGGGATGTATCTACACCCAAGCTGCCAATGGCTGGTCTGGGTTCCTGGAAGCCTTGCACGGGCAAAATCACTATACAGAGGAAATCCTGGAATCACTGTGAAACTATAAAAAGAGTAAAGAAAGCCAACGCTTGAATAAGGAGTAATTGAAAACAGTACTTGAGTGGGATAACTTATACTCACTGCCATATTTTAATTTTGTCCTAATCATATCTTTTCAAAAGAATTATAACCCCTAGGTAATAATTAAGACATAGCCTAATAGTTACACTGTTGTTTTAATAAGGAGTTTTCTTTTTAGAAAAAGCAAAATAATATGGCTAAATCATGCTCTTCATCTCTTACCCCTTCTCAGTCACAGAAAATTAGAATAAATTTATTCATCTTCCCTCTACATTTCCTCCAACTGGTAGGAAGACACCAACATTGTGGGCACCACCTCAGAGGAATTGCCTGGCCTTTGAAGAATGTCTTCCTGATCCATCCAGGATAAATGACAGCAAAAGACAACAAAGGCTTGTCTCACTGGGGAAGTGGCATGGTGTAGTAGCAATCATGCTGAATCTAGAATCAGGCCCTGGGCACCTTCCTCAATCTCTCTAACCCTCAATTTCCTGATCTTTCAAAATGGGGGCAATAAAAGTATCTATTTCATAAAGCTGTCATAGCAATTAAAATAAAAAATGATATGTCAGTTAGTACTCTGTGTCTCATAGTAAGCTATATCACTTACTATGAGTGATATTAGATATCACTGAGAGATGAAAAATAAAAGAAAAGCTGGTAATTGGGAGCTCCATATGCAGTGCTCAGCTGACCTGGTCCTGGCTTGGTCACTTATTGGCTCACCTTGAGCAAATTACTTCCCCATTCTGGGCTTCAGTGTCTTCGTCTATAAAATAATTTTCATGATCTCTAAAGTCCCTTCCGGTCTAAGATGCTTTACTATTAGAACAAGAGCCTAAAGAGAAAAAGAAGTAAGCACGTTTAAGAACAAGAGCTCTCCATTGCAGGCTCTCAGCATATGGCCAGAATTGGTAATAAGTCTGGCTCCCCGTTGCTACCTTGGAGGCAACCTGATGGTAGAAAAACTAAGTTGGGAGAGATGTTGGGGCCCCTTTGGATACAATTATAATGCTTCTGGTTCCACTTGAAGATGCTTCTTCCCCTCCAATGTCTGACACTATTGGCTATCTACTCAACAGCCATGCCCCCCTCCTTCCTTGAGATATGACAAAGTAAGAATGGACCTAGCTGCTGAAAGTGAATCATGATTGATCTAAACTGATGTTTCTCAATGGAAGGTGGTACTGCCCCCCAAGGGAGGTTTGAAAGAAGTTATCACAGTGCCTGGAGGGCTCCAATTGTGCTTAGTAATTGAGGGGGGAACTTCATAAAGCTGTTAAAATTATCTACAAAAATATACTTAGTTACGAAACACTGCATGCTTCTCCCTGAAATCAGGAATAAGTAAGGATGCATCTCTCACCCCTCCATTCACCATAATACTGGAAGTTCTATTCAAGAACAGGAAATGAAAGAATGAAGTTGCACCCTTACCTCACACCACATAAATACATAAATAAATAAATAAATAACTCAAAATAAGTCAAGGATCTAAATGTAAAACCTAAAACAATGAAACTCTTAGAAGAAAACATCAGACCAAAGCTTCACAACAATGGACTTGGCAATGATTTCTCAGATATGACATCAAAGGCACAGGTAACAAAAGAACAAAAATAGACAAATTGGACCTCATGAAAATTTTTTAAATTTGTGCATCAAAAGATACTATCCACATGGTAAAACTATAAACCACAGAATGGAAGAAAATATTTGTAAATCATACATCTGATAAGGGGTGAATATCCAAGATATATTACAGAACTCCTAAAACTTAACAGCAAAAAGAAACTGAAGAAAAAAATAGGCGAAGACTTGGGTAGACATTTCTCCAAAGAAGACACACAGATGGCCAATAAGCACATGAAAAAATGCTAACATCACCAGTCATTAGGGAAATGTAAGTCAAAACTACAATGACATACCAGCTTGTACCCATTAAGATGGATGCCACCAAGAAAACAGAAAAAGCAAGTGTTGATGAGCATGTGGACAAATTGGAACACTTGTGCACTCTTGTTGGGAACATAAAATGGCGCAGCCCCTGTGGAAAGGGGGTTCCCGTATGGAGGTTCCTCCTGTATGGAGGTTCCTCAAAAAATTAAAAACAAAACTATATGACACAGCAATTCCACCTCTAGTTATAATCCAAAAGAATTAAAGCAGGGTCTCAAAGAGATATGTGTACACCCATGTTCATAGCTTCATTATTCACAATGGCTAAAATGCAGAAACAACCCAAGTAGCCATCAACAGATGAATAGATAAGCAAAATGTGGTATAAACATACAATGGAATATTATTAACATTAAAATATATGAGTATTAAAAAGGAAGGAAAATCTGCAGATACCACAACATGAATGAAGATATTATACTAAGTGAAATAAAACAATCACCAAAAAAACAAATACTGTATGATTCCACTTAAATGCGGTACTTCGAATAATCAAAATCTTAAAGACAGAAAGTAGAATGGTGGTTGCCAGGACAACGGGGAGTTATGATTTAATAGGCACAGAGTTTCAGTTTTACAGAAAGGAGAGAGTTCTGGGAATGGACGGTCATGGTGGCTGTGCAATACTATGAATGTATGTAATATCACTGAACTGTACACTTAAAAATAATTAACACAGGGGCGCCTGGGTGGCTCAGCCGGTTAAGCGACCGACTTCGGCTCAGGTCATGATCTCATGGTCCGTGAGTTCGAGCCCCGCGTCGGGCTCTGTGCTGACAGCTCAGAGCCTGGAGCCTGTTTCAGATTCTGTGTCTCCCTCTCTCTCTGCCTCTCCCCTGTTCATGCTCTGTCTCTCTCTGTCTCAAAAATAAATAAATGTTAAAAAAAATTTTAAAAAATTATTAAGACAGTAAGTTGTATATTTTGTGTATTTTAACACAAAGTTTTAAAAGGGAGGAAAAAGGCATACAGATTGGAAAGGAGAAAATAAAACTCTCCCTATTACATACTACAGGATTTTCTATATAGAAAATTCCGAAAAATCTACAAAAAACTACTAGAACTAATAAATGTGTTCAGCAATTTTAGAAGATACACAATAAACACAAAAATCTATTAAATTTCTATACACTAGCAATGGACGCCTAGACACCAAAATTAAAAATATATTACCGTCTATAATTACTCAAAAAACGGTAAATATTTGGGTTTAAATATAAAAAAAATGTGTGTACAGGACTTGCATGCTGGAAGCAATAAAACACTGTTGAAATAAAGCAAAGATCTCAATAAATGAAGAGACTCACTGTTTGCGTGGTTTGGAAGACTCAACACAGTAAAGACGTTAATTATCACTCAAATTTATATACAGGTTTAAAACAATTACAATCAAAACTCCAGCAAGATATCTATAGATGGAGAAAATATCATTTTAAAATTTATATGGAAAGGTGAAGAATCTAGAATAGCTAACACAATGTTTGAAATGGAAGAATAAAGGGGGAGGGATCAGTCTACTCAGTTTTAAGATGTTATATCACAATATGTAGCCAGAGTAATCAAGACTGTATGGTACTGGGGAAGGGAGAGACACATAGATCACTTGAACAGAAAGGAGAACACAGAAATAGTCCGGCACAAGTACACCCCAGTGATTTTTGACAAATGCACAAAAACAATTCAATGGAGGAAAGATCGCCTTCTTAACAAATGATGCTAGAGCAACTGAACATTTATAGGGAAAAAAAATACTTTGCTCTAGGCCCTACATACCATGTAAAAATTAACTCAAAATGTATTACAGACTTAAATGTAAAACTATAAACCTTTTAGGAAAAAAAAAAAAGCACAGGAGAAATCTTTGGGATCTTGAGTTAGGGAAAAAAGTGCTTAGGCTTGACCTCAAAAGGAAAATTGATAAATTGGACTTCGTCAAGATTTAAAATTTTTGTTCTGCAAAAGACCCCGTCGAGAGGATGAAAAGCACAACTCCCCAGTGGGAGAAAATATTTGCAAACCACATATCTGACAAGGAGCTAGTATTTACCATATATAAGAACTTCCAAAACTCAACAGTAAAAAACAAACAGCCTTGTTGGAAAAGAGGCAAAAGATGCAAACAAACATTTCAGCAAAGAGGATGTATGGACGGCAAGTAAGCACATGGAAAAACATGCAACATCACTAGCGATTAGGGAGACACATTAAGATATCATACACACTTACCAGACTACAATGGAAAGTAGTGGCCACATCTAGTGCAGGTAAGGATTCGAGAAATGGCCATTCATGCATTGCTGGTGTGCAGGTAAATGGTGCAACCACAGGAGAAAGAGGAACATTTTCGCACTGCTTGTGGGAATGCAAACTGGGGCAGCCACTCCAGAAAACAGTTTGGAGGTTCCTCAAAAAATTAAAATTAGAATTACCCTACGACCCAGCAATTGCACTACTAGGTATTTATCCAAAGAATACAAAAATACTGATTTGAAGGGGCACATGCACTCCAATGTTTACAGCAGCACTATTGACCATAGCCACAGTATGGAAAGAGCCCAAACGCCCATCGACAGATGAGTGGATAAAGAAGATGTGGTGTATGTATGTACAATGGAGTATTACTTGGCAATGAAAAAGAATGAAATCTTGCCATTTGCAACAATGTGGTTGGAACTAGAGTGTATTATGCTAAGTGAAATAAATAAGTCAGAAAAAGATATATTACTTCACTCATATATGGAATTTAATATACAAAATAGATGAACATAAGGAAGAGAAGCAAAAATAATATAAAAACAAGGAGGGGGACAAAACATAAGAGACTCTTAAATACAGAGAACAAACTGAGGGTTCCTGAAGGGATGTTGGGTGGGGGGATGGGCTAAATGAGCGATGGGCATTAAGGAGGACACTTGTTGGGATGAGCACTGGGTGTTATAAATAAAGGATGAATCACTAAATTCTATTCCTGAAATCATTATTATACCATATGTTAACTAACTTGGCTTTAAATTTTTAAAAATTTTAAAAAATGGTGCAACCACTCTGGAAAATAGTTTGGCAGGTTGTTTTTTATTTTTAAGAAATTAAATATGCAACTACCATATGACCCAGCATTTGCAGTCCTGGGCATTTATCCTAGAGAAATGAAAATTTATGTTCACACAAAAACCTGTGCACAACTGTTCATAGCAGCTTTATTCGCAATAGCCAAAATGCAGAAGCAGCCCAGGTGTCATCCAATGAGTGATAGTGGTATATCCACACCATGGTATACTACTCATCAACACAAGAAAGAACCCTTGATAGGTAGAACTTGGATGCATGCAACAACATAACTCCAGAGAACTATGCAAGGTGAGACCAAAGGAAAAAATAAAATCCAACCCCAGAGACTTACACACTGTATGATTCCATTTGTATAGCTTTCTTGAAATGATCAAATTATAGAAATAAAGAACAGGTTAGTGGCTGCCAAGGGGAAGAGAGGGGGGCGACTCGAGAGACAGATGTGGGTGTGGCTATAAAATGGCAACATCGGGGATCTTGTAATAGAAATGTTCAATATCTTAATGTACCAATGTCGACATTCTGGTGGCATTATTGTATGGAATCGCTGTGTATGAATTCCTACAACTGCTTGGGAAGCTGCATTTAGTTCAAAATAAAAAGTCTAATTTTCTAAGACTGCGTCAGTGGGGACTCAACACATCCGGTGCGAGGGAAGCCCCTGGCAGGGCGGTGGATATGGAAACTGAGCAAGAAGAGGCCCCACAGATGAGTAAGAGAGAAGGAGCCAATAGTTCCACATGGGGTCCCGAAGAATGTGCACGGGTATCTCACTTGCAGAAAGAAGAAAGGGAAAGAATTACCATAAAGCCAATTTACAGAAGAAACCTCTTTCAGCCCTAATCCATCGGAGGCCAGAGACTCCCCGCAGCCTGGCACTCATTCCCCACGCCCCATACAAAACCCCACCCTCCAGCACAGACTTGGGGATGTGATCCGTTTCAGCGAAGTCAGCAGTTTGGACAGATGTTTGCAATCTAAGACTTCCTGTGAGGCATACAGGCCCTTAATAATATTTCTTATGGGAACTTGGTGGTTTGTGGTGCCAGGTCAGGGTGGAGCTGGACTGAGGTTTTGGTTGTACAGAAACAAGGGTTTTCAAGGCCACCTCTCCAGCCAGCAGGCCTTCCGGGTGGGGGAGGGGGGCGCGGGGCACTGCTCTCAATGGCTTTTCTCAGAAGATCGCTGCATGTGTTTCACTCAAGTTGGAGAAGAAAAGCTGTGTAGGACTTTTCCACTTCTCTCCTGCCTCCGCTGGGAGGCAGAGGAGCTGGTGTCAAGCCCCACCCCACCCTCCACTCCCCCCTGTCCTCCAGCCCCTAGAGAGAAATGAGAAAAGAAGAGAAAGGCTAGCAGAAATGGCCACCCACTAGGCAGAGCTGATGGCTCTCCTCCCCACCCCTGGATAGCTGCTGTGCCCACTACCTGGCTTCTGCATGGGGCCCCTTTTACATGAGGCATTCCCAAGGGAGCAATTCACTTCCTACCGTGCTTCTCGGGCACTTCAAGTGATTCCTTAAACCACACACTAAAAATTACCGTTCTAATGCAGTCGTTTGACCAATACCCCAATTCATCTGCCCGTACTGTTCTCAACGGCTTTTCCCGACCAGACGACAGAGATCTGGAGAAGCCAGTTCTTTCTTACTTAACACTAACATCCTTTCAGCCATTGCTTCCCTCCTTTTGGCTTCAGGAAGCAAAAACCAGAGTTAGGAGGGAACGCTTCCTTAAGTTACAGGCACAAACACTGCCTGTCTATGACATCTGGATGTCTGGAGGAGAGCCCTGAACCCTCCCCATTCCCCCATCCCTTGGTCTCCAGGAGGCCGTCCTTGAAGGCCAGGTTGCAAGGCAAAGGAAAGCAGACTGGCTAATTGGCAAGAGGCTCTTGACCAGAAAGTCCCCTTCTGCAAACTTCTTGCTCCACAACGTGCAGTTTCTCTGCCAGCACCCTGGAAGCGGTGGGCATCCAGGAAACCAGCAGCCAGCCCCGGAGAGCATGAATATGCAGTTCTTCCACAGGGACATGGGGCTTTCTCCAGTCCTGTGCTCTTGTTCCGTAGGGGATGGGGAAGGGCACAGAGAGAAGAAAAGTGAGAAACAGGACAAGAAGATAAATTGCCCCAGTGATGGAGACACCTGCAGTAGAGGCAGCTGAGCTCCCAGGGACACATTCTGTGTGCCTGTGAGTGACAGGGAGGTGTCCTCCAGAGCAGGGCAAGCAGGCAAGGGCATAGCTGCAGAGATGCCCATCATCCCTCTTAGCTGCACCATAAAGGCCTCTTAGATGGCAGGAAAAGCAATGGAGCAGGTCAGGTGCACGGCCAAGTGCAGTACACGCGGAGGCCTCTGAGTGGGCTCAGCTCTTGCTTCCAATGTGTGCGATTATGGGCTCTACGGTCTGCGCCCTTCTATGTCTCAGGTTCCTCAGTAAAGTAGAGGTATTAATACTCATCTCAGGAGGTGATTGCGAGGCGTCAACAAGAGTACATTTTGTCAGAAGGGACAGAAAGTCTGACAACCATGCCTAAAATAATGAAGAGTCTGTTGTTCTCACCTAACTCTAGAGGCAGACCAGCCAGGGCTCAGACACCTGTTCATATCTCATCAGTTTTAATGATTGCCCTTCACATATTAACATCTTGGGAATCTGGATGTGCTGTACAAGCGAGCTGTAGTTTCATTAACAGCATTTTCTCTTTCTTAATGGGACTTAAAAAACGGTGTGTCCTACCATATTGACAGTGTTTCCAATGAGAGACAAAATGTAATCATGAAGGGCTAGCCTCAGCCTGGTAGCTTTCATCCTCACGCTTTGCCTCATGGTTGCTTCAGGCCCCTCATCCACAGTACAAGCAAGAGGAAGAGAGGGGTGGGAAGGAGACGGAGGGTTTTCTCTTCGAGAGATGTCCTCGCCAACAAATTTGCACTTACACGTTACTGGCTGGAACTGTGTGACATGGCCTTCTGTGGGGTACTGGGAAGTTGAGGTTCAGAGTCCCAGCCGAAGCGGGAAGCAGGGGAGAGAGAAGGTGGTTGGGCCTGTAAGATAAGCAGCCCAGTCTCTGGCACAGAGTAGAAGCTCACCAAACAGCAGCTCTCTACCTCCACACTCAAACAAAACTGCAAGTGGTTTGTGTCTGGGCTGAGGTAGGCCAGCCCACCAAGCAAATTCATTTTCTTGGAACACTATAATCAACACTCTCTAGGAATACAAATGTGGCTTGCCCAGAAAGGAGCGATAAACACTTCTCTCTTTCCAACTCTGCAGAGCCCTGTCTGTAGGCTCGTGCACCACCAGAAGCTCTGGTGCAACGTAAACAAACAAGCTGTTTTGATTTTCTCACAAATGAGGTGGGGATTTGCTTTTTTTTTTTTTTTTTTTGGTTTTCCTTTACCAAGCTAAGCCATCTCACACGTTTGCCACAGCCTGCAGCTCCTACTGGCCTCCACGAGAAGGACATCCATACCCCAGGCACCAGGACGTTCCTGTGGCTCGAGCTTTCAAAGATAATGGGAAGAGAGCTGGCCTCTCTTCAGTTTCACATATGTTACCTCATGTAATCCTCGCTGCAAATCTGCAAGCAGGGAATAAGCATTTCTATTTGCTCTACAGCTCAGGGAAAGGGGGAAAGTGTTCAAGGTCATTAAGGAGCCGAGACACAAATGCAGCCCCATCCGGTGCCTGTACCCTTTTCCCAGGGCCACCCATGACTGCAGAAGTATTACTTTCTATTTTATTCTCAGTTTTAGGCACAGAAAAAGTCAGGCATCTCCTCCAACATCAGGAGCCAGTGGGAAGGTTGTCACAGTTCCAGTGAAGCGTGGAAGTGGTGTGTGTTGTGGCCGCAGCTGCCCCAAGACCTCTGGTCCTCAGGGAAGCTGGCCTCTGACTGTGTGCTTGCAGGGCAGTGCGCTGGAGTCACAAAGACTTACCAGAAGGTGACTTCAGAGGCCACCCAGTACAATGCCCTCAGGGGACAGTTGAGGAAACCGAGACGGCGGGGGGGGGGGGGGGGGGGCGGAGGAGAGAGAGAAAGAGAGAGAGAGAGAGGCAAATGGCAACAATAATAAGAGAGACTAAAACTCAGGCCTCTAAACTTCTAGGTCATTTGCTTTTTCCAGCACAGCAGGCTCGGGTTGATTTTCAGGCTCTCCGGCAGCCTCTCCCAGTCAATCAGCAGGCCAGGCCAGGAAGCCACCCCAAGGAGCCTACTTGTAGATATTCATGAATTCACTTAACATTTCTAAAGCACTTACCCCAGGCTAAAGACTAGTTATACTGCAAGAACAACAAAGATAATGACCCAGTGCTCATGGTGCATTGGTGTTCTAGAGGGGCAGACAGAGCAGAAGGAAATAAATGGAGAGAAACAAGAAAATATCAGCTATCAGATAGTGCTGAGTTCTGCAGAAAATGACAGAGAGATGATACGGAGAGTGACCGGGGTGTGCTTCAGAACTTGGGTCAAGGACGAGCTCTCCAGGGGCTGACATTTAAGCTGAGACCACAATGACAGGAAGAAAGTAGTAAGTGAAGATCTGGGGAGAGAGCTGTCTTCACAGAGGACACAACAGATGTAAAGCCGCTGAGTTGGGGGGGGGGGGGGCGGGGGGGCAGAGGGGTGCAAGCTTGGCCAAATGAGGAAGAGAAAGAGATGCCTGGGTGGCTCAGGCAGTTAAGCGACCGACTTCAGCCCAGGTCATGATCTCACAGTTTGTGGGTTTGAAACCTGCATCAGGCTCTGTGCTGACAGCTCAGAACCTGGAGCCTGCTTGGATTCTGTTTCCCTCTCTCTCTGTTGTGTCTCTCTCTGTCTCTCTCTCTCAAAACTAAATAAACATTATTCAAAAAAAAAGTTTTAATGAGGAAGAGAAAGGAGGCCCCTGGGGCCTGAGCTCAGGGAGCAAGGGAGAGAAGAAGGTGACAAGGTAGGAGATGCAGGCCAAGGACAGATCCTATAGGGCCCCGTAGCTAAGCCAAGGAGAGAGATTTTGGTTTTGTTCTTAATATAAGATGTCACTGGACGGTTTTAACTATACAATGCCATGGTCTCACTTAAGCTTTGACTAGATCATTCTGGATACTGTGGAAAGAACAGAAAGGGCGTAAGAATAAGAAGAGGGGGGTGAACAGTCAAGTGATGCCGACACTCTGGGGCACATGCCCATCAAACCCTAAAGCTGGGGGCTCTCCCTGCAGCTGTGTGGGCTGCACCCAACGTCAAGGGTGCCTTTCGCCTAAACTACAACACAAACAGCATCCTCTGAAGTTGTGCCTAGTGGGCCCGGCTTTTTAGTCCCTCGTGATTCTCGAAGACACAACCTTTACGTACTCCTATCAAAGGATCAAAGTAAAAACCCCTTCAGCACCATTTTCTACACAAAAGTAAGACAGACAAACTACAAATCACTACGTCTAAGACCGGATCATTAACTAAGCAGTAAAGTAAATATGTGGAATAATAAAACCTAAAATAACCTGTACCTTTAATTAACTCAGGTCTGTTGAAAAATACATGAATCCCTTGCTTATCTGCCCCAGTGCTTAAGGGAAAAAAATCATGGATGATTCAAAACCTCATTTATAAGATTTATATTTATGTAAACAGGTACTTAATGAGGAGTACTCGGAGGCATGTTGGAGCTATACAATGGTCAGTGCTATTTTGGTTGATATCATTGCCCAAGCTGAATCATAAATGCTTAAAAAAACAATATTCATTCTCTCATCAAATATTTATTGTATCCCCGCTATACACCAGCCATTGCTGGGCCCTGGAGCAAAAACAAACAGCCAATATGTTCCCTGCCTTTATGGACTTTATAGTCTAATGGCTGGACAGATGTTGAACAACAAAAACACACAACGAAATAGACAGCTACAATTTGTAATAAGAACTATAACAGAAAAGAGCAGAGAAAATAAGGGAGGGATTTTCATTTAGATCATGAGGGTCAGAGAAAGCCTCTCTATTGAAGCTTTAAGATGGCCAAGGGCCTCCATGGAGGGTGACACACTTCCACTGTCCCCTGACCTCATTCGTCTCTCTTACCTCTCTTCAAACAAATATGTGCTCAGGGACTCACCCTCTTACCCTTTATCCTTCCCTCCCAACTCTATGCCTCCAAGCTCTGTGACCCCAAGTGCAAGCAGATAACCCTCAGAGCATCACCTCAAATCAAGTAGGACTCAGGAGCCAGGGCACCAGACAGGAAGGAGCATGGAATTTCCTGGTCTGGTTGTCACACAAGATCTCACTCCTTTTATAACCTTTGGGAATTGTTTCCTCTCTCCGGAAGTCTCCGTGTCCCCCATCTGTCACGTGGGTGGAAGCACACTGGCCATGGAATCCCCAGATGAGCCCCAGAGATGGGCTCTGCTGCCCAGACATCCTTGGAGGGTCCCAGAGCAGACTGGCAGACCTCCAGGCCAGACTGGGAACAGAGTGGCTGAGATAATGAAGGAAAAGCCCTAACCCCTGCCTGATCCCCTATGGACGCGGACCCTGGGGCAGGGCCAGACCGCATGCAGGGCTCCCAAAAGACTTCTTTACAAATCCTGCCTGCTAGCCCCTGATATTTCTCCCCTCCAGGTCTCATAAACAAACCCTTGAGATAAGATGAGGAATGTGGTAGGAATAATGTCATTGAAGAAATCATGTGGATTTTGTTTCTGGATGCTGCACTTGACATAAAGTCAGATCCAAGTTGCTCACAGGACTATACCTCTAGTCTCCTCACTCAGCCAACCTTCCACCTGCCCCCAGCCTCTAACCTGTGAGTACTGCCAAAAGCACTCTTCATTAGCACAAAACCCAGCAGTGACAATGTGACATCTGCAGAGAGAGGCCCAGGCCAGCTCTAGGTAAGAAGAGAAGATAAACCTTTTTTTGCCATTGCCTATTCTCACCTCTCCTGGGTGGGCTCTCTCATATCTGATAGTAGGATTGGGGAACGGCTAAGGAGAGCAGCTCCTGGAAGGGGAGGGGAGGTGGCGGAGGGGAGCTGCTATGGACCTGGATGAAAGGAAGGAAGAGGGGCATACACATACATGACTTGCAGGAGGGAGGTAGTCCTAACCGGGCTCTAGCTGCTGTTCTACCAACACCAACTGGGTGGTATCACATCCCTCTCCTGATGGAAAATGATACCACACTAGACAACCTTTAAGACATCTTCCAGCTCTAAATTTTTAAAATTCTCAGCAACTGCTAGTTTTTTTTTAACGTTTATTGTTATTTTTGAGAGAGGGACAGAGGATGTGTGGGGAGGGGCAGAGAGAGAGAGGGAGACACAGAATCCAAAGCAGGCTCCAGGCTCTAAGCTGTCAGCACAGAGCCTGACATAAGGCTCAAACTCACGAACCGGGAGATCAAGACCTGAGCCAAAGTTGGACACTCAACTGACTGAGCCACCCAGGCACCCCAGCAAGTGCTAATTTCTAAAGTGGTGCTCATCACACGTGTGCCTGTGTGCCCGGTAGGAAATGGGGCAGGAGACAGACTGCAGGGATCCCTGTTTGGTAAGAAGTGTATGCACGGGTGCAGTGGTTCCCAGCCTCTTTCAGAGGCAGAGCACCTGATGAATGATCACTAAATGCTTGACATACCCCCAAGGATTTTGGTGGATTTCAGCAAGGAGGGGAGGATCCAGGGCTGTGCATGATGCTTGGGGGCTGGGGCAGGGTAGCTGTAACTTCACATCACCCCAGCGTATCCCGTGCATTTTAGAGCCACTGCCCCAGCTGACCAGATTTGGGAAATTCATGTTAACAGTGTTTTAGGCTAAACCCAAATCATACTGCATGCTATCAGCAGAGTCTCTTGATTGCTTTATAATTTATTCCACATTTATAACAGTCTGTTATTGTCCATCACTGTGCTACGTGCTGGAGAAGTAAAGATGAATAGAATGAAATCCTTGCTTTCCAGCAGTCCCCACTGACCTGCTGGACCACCATGGGGTGTCCTTAACCAGAGCACCCATTAAGTCCAAATGGCACCTTTTGCAGGACCCCTTCTGGGCAGGTGCAGTCTGGCGGGCACACAGTCTGGTGAGTGATGAGGGAGCCTAAGGCAAGCTGACAGCCACAAACACCCCACCCCCACCCCAAGGTAATATTCCTGGGGCACTCCTGGCTGACCAAGAACAAAGGAAAGGGGAAAAACAAATGGTTAACTGGTAGAGATCATAGTCCTGCTGGACCTGAGTCTCCATCTACCTACAAATGTATTAGTAAGTCACAAGAAAAAAGGCAATCTTATCAATAGGCTAATCTCCAGTGGCGCCTAGGTGGCTCAGTTGGTTAAGCATCTGACTTCAGCTCAGGTCATGATCTCACAGCTTGTGAGTTTGAGTTTGAGCCCCACGTTGGGTTCTGTGCTGACAGCTCAGAGACTTGGAGCCTGCTTCAGATTCTGTGTCTCCTTCTCTCTCTGCCCCTCTCTGCTCACTCTCTGTCTCTCTGTCTCTCTCTCTTCTTAATTATTATAAAAAATTTTTTTAAATAGCTTAATCTCTAGAAACCTATAGACTCCTTTTCCAGGAGCCCCACCATCACCCCTCCATAGTGATGTGGGAAAAGAAGGCAGAATGAAATGGCAGATAGAACTAAATGTTCTTATAACCTGCAGTCCATTGACAAATACTTGAGGCTGGCAGAATAAAAAGTTTCTCCAGGAACTCCCTCTGGTCTGAATACTAATGCTTTGCTAGAGGGAAAAACAACCTTAGCTTGACAATAGTTAGGCCTCTACTATCCTGGGAGTCTTCTTTAGCATAAGAAAATCCCCCTGGAAACTTCCCCTGGACTTTACCTCTCCCAACTCCATAGTATATAACCAGTCTCTCTTCATGATCCTGGGCAGCTCTTCCTGCCCAGAAGTCCTGTCCCTGTGCCTTAATAAAACCACCGTTTTGCACCAAAGATGTCTTCAAGAATTCTTTCCTGTTCGTCAGCTCCGTACCCCGCAAACCACACTGTCACCCCAACAACCTCATCAGTGAGCAGATTATAGCTGGCTGTTGGTCTCCCTTTGCCTTTTCATTCAAGCACTCTGGTACAGTGAACAATCCGTACAATGGATCCTGACGGTCACGACAACACATCAAATTTCAATCACTGTCTAATGCATACTTTTGCTCTAATGCAAAATGCATGTTAGCAATGTCCGTCAAATGGAACACAGCCCTAAAATGTCACATGACAGTGGAGAGTGGAGTAAGCTGGCTATGACAGAAGGTGCAAAATGTAAAATCTAACCAACTTGGTGGTTATTGGAACATAAGAAAATGTTCCATGTGAGATATACAAGAACCACAGGTATTCATAACAGCCCACTAGTATTAGAGGGAGACCAAATGATAGTGTGATAACCCTGGATGCTTTCATAGTCACTGCAAGACCCAGTTATACTACAGCAGTAACTGCTCAATTTGTTTAATGTGTTTTTAGTATTTTAATGCCTTCAAGTGTGCCACACACGGTAAAATTAATAAAACTATATTTAAAAAAAAAGGTTGGAAATCACCAATCCCCAGTGGAAAAGAAATGTATAAGAAAATAATTCCAGCTCCATGATTAAATTCTTACTGGAGATATGAGAGCAATAAAGGCAAGGCACTTAGTTCTACCTAGAAAGGCCAAGGAGGGCTTCCTAGAGGGGGTGATACTAAAACAAGCTTTGAAGGTTGAGTAGAAGTTCACCAAGTATACAGGGCAAGAAAGGCTTCCAAGTAATGGGAGCCACTTGGGCAAATGTGTGGAAGGAAGAACAAGTTTTGTGTGCTGAACTGCATGAAGTGATATGGCTGGAGAGGGTAGAATGAGTCTGAGAGTGTCAAGAGGTTAAGGTGAGGCCAGCTCACAAAAGAATATTAAGAATGTGGCCCACATTCTCCCCCCAAATTCAAACACCAACCCCATCCCTGCAGAAAAAGTAAGATTATTCTGAAGATACACATGATGGAAATTTCTGTGGGGTCAACAAAATGTCACAATCCTTAATCTACTTAGCCTTAACTGCTAAGTAATTGGCAGAAATATCAAGGACCCGGCTCTGCTAGATAGAAGCCTATCTTCAGGATCAGTTACCTAGTTTATGTGACCCATGAAAATGTGGGGCCTCTTGTTTGAAAAGTATTAAGAATTTCAAGACAGCAACCACCAAGTATTAAATGAAGTGCAGGTCCCTTTGAAGCATGGGACCTCGTACAGGTCACCCACCCAGAGGACCAGCCTTATGGCTGAGGGAAACCAGAAGGCCTCATTAGAGCATTCTATCTTTATTGAAATTGGATTTATTTCTTTGGTTAAGAGCAAAGGATGGGGATGGGGGAGAATAAGAGGCCAATTCAAGGCATCAAAAATCTTTTTTTAGTTGAATTTTCAACATTTTGTCCTCAAAGTATCCCTAATAACAAGAAAAAGGTGGGGTACAGAAGTCTCCTTTTTACAACTTGTTTGAGAGTCCCCATGTCATTAAAAAATGCCTGCATATATCACATTTTTAATTGAGGTACAATTGACATTATAACATTCTATTTGTTTCAGATATATAACATAATGATCCGTTATTTGTATATATTGCTAAACAATCATCACAAGAAGTCTAGTTAATACCTGTCACCTAACATAGTTAGAAAAAAACTTTTTCTTGTGATGAGAAATTTTAAGATCTACTTTCTTAGCAACTTTCAAATATGCAACCAAGTATTAATTATGCTATACATTACATCCCCATGGCTTTTTTATTTATAACTGGAAATTTGTACATTTGGACCCTCTAAACAACATTTAACTGAATTTTATTTTGTTACCCAGTGTGAGAGTTGCTACCTTTTAATGGAGACTTCAGACTTCAACCAAATCACATGAAATTGTGAGGATTGGAGTGTTTGAACTTATTATGCCCATATACTTGAAACTTTTATTTACTATACTTTTTTTTTTAATTTTAGAAAGAGAGAACATAAGCAGAGGAGAGGGGCAGGAGAAGAGAGAGAGAGAGAATCTCAAAGAGGCTCAGCACTGAGTGTGGACTTCACCCCACCAAGCTTGACCCCACGACCCTGGGATCGTGACCTGAGCCGAAATCAAGAGTTGGGCACTCAACCGACTGAGCCACAAGCACCCCACTATAATTTCTTGTTGTTTCTATTCCTCCTCTGATTCCTTACTTTTGTTGGATTAATCCAAATGTTAGGTGTTGTGTTTCCTTTTTTTTTCTTTCAGCAGTTTGCAATTTATATATCTTATTTCTATTCTTCTGTTATTTCCCTTGAATTTTTCTTCAGCAGAAGAAAGAAGACAGTTTTATTTCCAATGATATGTGATTGTCAACTGATAACTACTTTATCTTGCCCTTGTGTTGTCGTTGTTATTGTCACTTTTAGTTTTAACTAAGTTTAAGCTACATGATATTTTCTCCTTGTGAAAAACCAACACGATAGGTTTGATCAAATTCCTATTTAACTACACCTCCAACCCTAGGCCTCTGCCAAAAGGTAATGACTGTACAGCTGAAACATATTCTACCAACTTTTCCCATGCATTTCATTATATATATATTTGTGTATATACTTCTGTATGTGTGTACGTCTATTTGCAAAATAAAAAAAATGGCATTTTCTGTTATTCCATTCCTAGATATTTACCATACAGAAATAGTTGAATAGGTAGGCAAAGATATATGTGATAAAAGTTTTCACAACCATGTTAGAAATACTTTTGTTTATTGAAAACATCCCTGGGGCGCCTGGGTGGCTCAGTTGGTTAAGTGACCGACTTCGGCTCAGGTCACGATCTTGCAGTTTGTGAGTTCGAGCCCCGCGTCGGGCTCTGTGCTGACAGCTCAGAGCCTGGAGCCTGTTTCGGATTCTGTGTCTCCCCCTGTCTCTGCCCCTCTCCTGCTCATGCTCTGTGTCTCTCTGTCTCTCAATAGTAAATAAATGTTTAAAAAAAAAAAAAGAAAGAAAGAAAACATCCCAAACATCCATCAATAGGGGGTAGGGGGTTGATTGAACAGATTGTAGTACATCCATACTTTATATATAAAAAATGATGCAATATATTATTAAATCCATTGACATAAAAAGATGACTAGAATATATTCTAAAACAAAGTAAACCTGATTACAAACACACACACACACACACACACACACAACTGAAATGGTGTTTACCAAAATAATATGATGATTATCTCAGATGGCTACAATTTCAGATGATTTTATGGTCTTAATATTTTATATCAATCAAATTTTTCTATAATAAGCATATACAGATGTTACACTTTTGAAAATATTAAAAACCTCATCCGTTATTCCCCCAAAATAAATTTTAACATAGATTCTCCAGGAAAATTCACGTTTATCCAAAGGTTTCTCTTCCTCCCTAGTATGTGACCTTGGATACCTGGAAAGCCTATGCCCCAGCTACAGAAGCAGAGTCTCTAGAAAACTTCAGGAAGATGAAGGAGGACTAGTCCCATGTGCTACATAGACTAAAAAATTCAAGCTGTGAATATTTAAGTGTCATTTTGCATGTTATTTATATATTTGTTCAGCTGTCTGTACTTATGTTTTCTGTATCCTAGATGTGTTTTTCTATGTTTTGCCTGAAATAATGTTTTCCTGAGAGAGAACCAGGCTGTAAAGTCCTTCATGTAGGTTGTCAGGAGAGCATTTCAAGCAGTTTGACATCTAAGCAATTATTTCAACACTGTTAACGAAGATCGATAATTATTTCAAGCACTGATTAGCACAGCTAATGTTCTTGATGCCATTAGTATACCTCACAACAGTTTAAAAACTCCTACATCTAGTATAACATCGCTCTCATGGGACTCATACCTGAGCTTGTACAGTTCAATTCCACAATCATTTCTCTACCACTTCCTATTAAACGCCAGATATCATTGCAAAAATGAGTAGGTTAAGTCATCAAGTTCATAGTCAAATGCAGGCTGAATTCAAGCTAATCTAAACTGATCAATATGTGATATCTGATCAGTTGCTATTCCTTCTGGAAAAGGAAAGGTGCTGACCAGATGCTATGAACCTCTACTTCTCATAGGGATGATGAAACTAAGGCCAGTCTCCACTCTCTAAGAGGGTAGAAAGACTCTCAGGAAGAGTTTCTCCCCCATTTTAAAGACTTCAAGGGGAAACAGGCTGAGTCAGACACACTATGGGATGTGTATGCGGATCGGCTTGACTTCTACCTGAGGCTTTTCTACCAAGAACATAGATGTTTTTCCTGGGAGTGACTCAGAGTCTGTATGAAGAGTTCTCATCAGGGCCACATCAGCACGGCAGCACTGCTCAAACAAGCAGGAGTGTCAGGCAGGCCGGAGTAGAGGTTGTCAAGGGTTCGTTCGTTTTTGTGCAATCTTCCTAGGTGGTGACTGGAAGTTGTTTGGAAAGACAGGCTTGTGCTCAGGGGATGGAGAAATCCAAGTTTTAGGTTTCCTGACCTGTGATGGTACAACCTGGAAGCTACGCTAAGCGAATGTGCCATTCATCCTGAGGATGCCACCAATACCCTTTGGTGCGGTGGGTGCCTGTGTGTGTGTTGTATATATGTATATCCACACACACACACAAAGGTATTTTCTGTGACTCTCTTCTATTTCGAGGAATAAATATAGAAATTCTATTTCTAGGAATGGATATAGATACTGTGATGGGGGAGCCAGGATATCAGGCCCTGTGCTGGCCTGGAGGGGATCGCACAAGACCTACCCTGTAACTCCAAGTAATAGGTATAGGCCATTTTATTTTTTAATTTTTTTAAGTTTATTTATTTATTTTGAGAGTGAGCGAGTAAGAGAGTGGGGGAGGGGCAGAGAGACAGGGAGAGAGAAACCCAAGAAGCCTCCACACTATCAGCGCAGAGCCGACACAGGCTCGAACTCATGAACCGTGAGATCATTACCTGAACTGAAGTCAACTCACTGAGCCCCCCGCCACGCACCCCGGTATAGGCCATTTTAGAGCAAAGGAAGTCTAAGTGTTACTACCATTATTTTTACACATCCCAGAAAGTCTACAAGCTCTCTACTCCAGCTTCCCATGTTGGATTGCTCTATCAGCTGTAAGGCAGGGTCAAGGCAGAAGCTCCTGGCACCCAGCCAGGGGCAGAGCTACAGACCTGGAGGAGAAGCATGGGTCTCCAAATCTGGGACGAAAACTCCTCCCTCACAGTAGCTTCATACTTAGGTTTCCACAGTCCTTCCCATTTTTTTTCCAAAATAAGAGACCACTCCTCCATTTTGCAGATGCAAAACTCAAGGGCCAGACCTAACAGCCACACCAAGCGCTTGTGACTCGGCCAGTGCTCAGACTCAAGGAAACCACTGAAAGGGGAGACCATGACAACAAGAGCTGTCTCCTCCATTCTCTGCAATCTCTGGGCAAAGAAATCATAACATTCTTCTTATGAACACAGAAGAACAGAATGCAAGACTTCCAACTCATGTCCCTCTCTCTTCCCTCCTCATCTAGCCCAAGCCAAACCTCCAGTTCCCTTCCCACAGACATTCGATTCTCAACCTTCTTCCTCAGCGTCTTCAAGTGTGTTCTGTGAAATAAAATGGCACAGAAGGAGATCTTGTGAGTGGAGCAGTGGTGGGGCAGCGGCCATCCCTTCATAGAAAGGGAGGACCAAACAAAACAAAAGCTACAAGTGCGGGAGTTCAGATTCTAGACCTGTGGGGTCTGGTGCAGAAGCCACTGCACATGTGTAGCTGTTGAGCACTTGAGATGTGCTAAGTGCAGCAGAAAGACGAAATGTTTTGTTTCAATTAATTTTAATTAAACTTAAGTTTTAAAATTGACCATTCAATTTGGTTATTGGACAGCAAAAGTATGTACGAAGCAAGTGAGATTTGTAACTACTTCTTCAACCATACACATTATGAACTCTAAACGCAGATCAAGGATTTCCAATGAAAATGTAGCATCTAAACTCAGATGCACTGAGTGTAAAACACACACCAGAGCTGGAAGACTTCATAGGAAGAAAACGCAAAATATCTCATTAATAATTTTTATACTGATGCATGTTGAAATGAACATACTTTAGATATATTGTGTTCAATAAAGTTGTATCATTAAAATTAATTTCACCTGATTCTTCTTTTTATATTTTTAAATGTGGCTACTGGGAAATTTTAAATTGTGTATCATATCTCTATGGGTTCTTTGCTGTAGATGTTTAATGTTCCCGGGGATAGTGCTGGAGACAGGATATCCTGGTCCAGAGCCTCATTTATCACTCGCCCTCTCATATTGCTACAAGGTCCCTCCGGAACACTTTCCAGCCCTCTCTTTCTGAATTTCTGGTTTAATGTTACTGACACTGGGAACACGCACTTCCCTTCACCCTTACCCCGCTGACAGTATTCTCTCTCCCTAATCCTGCTCCCCACTTGCCTCCTCTACCCTGCTTTGGAAAACCCATTTCTACTACAAAGAGCTCTCCTGTCCCTCCCCATTTCAGTCTTTTCCTTTAACCCCACCTTCCCTGACTTTTTCTGACAATTTCTGTCTCTTGAAACAGCTTCAGTAGAGGTGAAGGTCTTCATGAGAGGTCTGCTTCATTAGACCTCTTAGAGGTCTTAGAGGAAGGTCAGGAGGAGAGGCCATCATTGTCTGTTCTTGCCAGGTCTCTCTGCTGCCACATGTCTCCCACCTTCCCTCTCGAATGCTGGTGACAGATGTTCATGCCCTCTGTCTTTACCCCCTTTGTTTCACTCTCCCTTTCTCTCTGACTCTACACCTCAGGTTGGATTTCTGGAAAACAGGCTCTGCATAGAGATGGAGATTGGTGGGTAGGAGGTCTATCGGGAGACAGTCTTGGGAACAACTCCTATAAGAAAGTGAGGAAGTGAGACCAGACAGAGAGTGAACTTGAACTGAGATGCAGTTTCCACAGAGGCCTCAGCGATCCCCTGGGGAACCTAGGAGCTGGGATAGCCCTTTAGGGTCCTCTGGTATGAAAGGAAGCAGATGTGTCTTTGTAGTCCTGCATCAACCGATTGGACCAGATGCCCCAAGGAGGGGCTATCTGGCTTACAGTCCCCACTACTGAAATGACCCTCTCAAAAGTCTCCCAAAGATCTCATTTCTAAGTCTAACCCTGTTTTCTTGGGCACCCTCCCCTTTGGTGTCCCTGTAGCACGGGCTCCTATGGAACATACACTCTTCTCCTGGATCTGGGTGTCCTGCACAGTGCTGACCCTCCTGGATGGCATCAGTTTCTTTCTCTGGCTCCTTTTCAAACATCTACCTGGGCTCTGTCCTCAGCCTGGCCCTCTCCACATTGTCCAAACTCAGCTTCACATCACCCAGAGTCTGCTCTCAGACTTCCACACTCACAGCACCACCATGGTCCTTCTTCAGACCCCCTCTCTACCTCTCCATTTACACCACACACAGCAAGCTCTGTAGAACCCACACCCACAGCATCTTCTGCATTCACTCCCATTTCAGGTCTTCCTCTCACACGGACCATTGTCGGCTCTGCTGATTTTTCTCTACTGCCATGCCTCCATCAGCAATCCCAGCCTCCAATGTCTTCCCTGACCTAGCACCCTGGTAAATGGGTAACCTTGCTCGCAGCAGTCAAGTTCCAGAAGCACATGGCTGAATAAGCAGGGGCCTTTGTAGCTTTGAGAAATAATCTGCTCCACAGCTAGAACACAGCCAGTTAGTGGCAGCTTTGCACCTGTTCTCCGCCAGGGCCCAGCCAGGGATCTGTCCATCCTTCCTCTTGCCTCCAGTCTAGGAAGAGGTCTGGATTCTCCCTGGGCCCAGGAAACATAAAGCCCATGGTCCACAACACTCTCACTGGGACAGGGCGGTGATGGGAGTCTTCCCTACGCACAGGGGATCTGCCGAGGGAGAGGGGCGGCTCTTTGGGATCAGAGGGGCTTGTGCCTAGAGTCCCTGGGAGCCCCCACAGGCCAATGTCTCCCAGGACCTGAGCCTTGGAGGAAACTAGGGAAAAGCAAGACCTGAGAGAGGCCCCAGGGCGGGAGGCCCGGGAGCGGCGGGCAGACGCGAGATTGTGAGCCGCCCCTCCCCTCCCGGCAAGGATCCCCGGGCAACTACCCAGCTGCCCCTAACTCCAATTTAATTGGCTCTGTGAGCTCCGAACTGAAGAGAGGCCAACTCCCAAACAAAGAGGCGGCCCAGCTCAGGGCTTCTGGGCGAGGCCAGCCCGGCTGGGAGGAACGGAGCCCGGGAATCGGAGCGGGGCGAGCCGGGAGGGTGGGCGCTCGGGAAGCGGGGCGGGGCGGGCCGGCAGGAAGTGCCCGGGGTGCTGGGGCTGGAGCCGGGCCGCCCGCACCCTGACCCTCTGAAGGTGGGAGGGCCCGGAGCGCGGCGGGGGTGCCCAGGCGAGCGCCGCGGCGCCTCGGGAGGCTGCGGGTCCCGTCGCTGCGTGAGGAGCCCCGCTGCGGGAGGCCCGGTAAGAGCCGGGGTGGGGTGGGGGGCGGTGGAGAAGCGCGCGGGGGGAGGGGGAGAGGGAGGACGCGCGGGGACCAGGGGGCCCTGCCCGCAGTCGCGCCCCAGCCCCGCGCGGAGGAGCGCCCCCACCTCCCTACCCGCGCCCCCTCCGCCTTTCTGAGCCGGACGGTGGCGGGGCCTGGGCTGGCGGGGTCGAGCGGACTCTGGGTGCGGGTGGGGGCAGGGGGCCTCCGGTCCCTCAGGATGGGCGCGTGCACTCACTGGGGTCGGCCGGGGCCGCAGCGTTTGTGCCCCTAATCATACTGTCCAGTGTGCCGTTCTGCACTTAGGGCCCTGGGAGGGAGCTCTGGGCTTCTGAGTGGCTCGTGCCGCCCAGCGTGCTCAGTGTCAGTCTGCCTCTCCTCAAAATGTCACCTGAATTCTGGTAGCTGGCTTTTATGCATAAACCCGGGGTGACCGGTCCAGAATAATCCTAGCTAGAATTGTGTGGAGCTTGGCCCCGTACCTCGTGCAAAACAGAGTTTGCTAAATGCTGGCAGCTGGTGTGTCTTCTGCATGCGCAGGTCCGTGCAGCAGATTGTCCACGAGTCCTATGGGGGCACATCTGCGTATTTGCGGGGACATGGCTGTGCGGGCCCTGTCACCTGTGTTTGCCTGTCCATTCCTGCAGGTGCAGTTGGCTGGTCTGATATGGGAAGAAGGAAGATGTGGATGGTTCTAGGGTGCATTGTTTTCACCAGTGATGTGTGCAGTGTCGACAAGTATGAACTGGCTGGAAAATATGAAAGGAGGGGTCAGTCTGCAGGGGCAGGAGAGCATCTCAGCTTGGGTCTGAATTGCTTTAGATCTCACCAGCAGGTGGGCACGCATGATGAGACAGCAGTGGCTCAGAGAGAAGAGACAGCTTCTAGAAATACCCCTAAGTACCCTCCAAGGCATAAGATGTAGATGGAAGGGTGGGAGAGAGAGAACGAGGGTGGATACTCTGTTTAATTTGTGAGCGTTTTGATGATAGCTACCTTTGGGGTCTGGAGCCCTGGGTTTGCATGAGAATTCAGTGGTTGTTACTACGTCACTAGCAATGTTCCCTGCACAGGTTGCTTTGGGGCTCAGTTGCTTTGTGTGCAAAATGGAACTAATAATTGTCGTCTTGCCTACCTCGTGAAGTAACTGGAAGCTCAAATTTGCTAATGCCTGTGCAGTGCTGGGACAGTGTTTGGTTCCGAGGGTGAAAGGCAAACACTCCGAGACTTGGGGAACACTCTGAGAGCCTGGGGCTGTTTGCCTGGGGGTAGGAGAAGAAGCCGTTTGCATAGTGCTTCCCTTGATGTTCAGCATCATAGGAGCACATGCCTGGAGCCTGGCTTTGGACTCTTGGTGTGTGACATACCTACAGACCCATGTGTGGTGCCGGAGGTTTTGTGAATGCTTCTATAAGAAGAAAACTGACTTGGCTGGTTTTTAAGTCATTTAACCCCACAGCAGCTTGACTTTCCAGGTAGCCTTCCTCCAGGTGAGCCACCATCTTGCCAACAATAGAAGCAGTAAGGAGCACTTTCCACAGTTTGCCGCCAGGGAGATAGGAGAGGAGGAATCTTTCCCAACTAAGGTCATGGGTCTGGGATGTCAACTGCATGGTGCTGTCTGCTGGGGTACAGCGCTCCCAGACTCTAACTGGCCGAGCAGGGCTGAGAGGGTGCCAGGAGTCATGACAGACAGCCCCAAACCCCAGGGCATGGTTGGTGGCTTGTGGGCAGTTGGATGTCCCCTGCCTTGTTTGCATGCAGTGGCTATTTAGTAAACACTGTGAAAGGAGAGAGCCCTGAAAACCCAGGGTCAAGGACTGGCTCGGGCTTCTGACTTGATGGGTGACCTGGAGAAAGTCACTTCACCTCTTTTGGGTCTGCTTCCTCATTGGTCAAAATCAGGGCATCTTTCCAGATTCTTGTTGTGCCATCAGTTCACATTTTGCTTCCTCAGACAGACCTTTCCCGATACCCCCAACTAAAGTAGCTTTCTCCTGGGGCTCCTGGGTGTTTCAGTCGATTAAGTGGCCAACTTTGGCTCAGGTCATGATCTCGCGGTCCATGAGTTCGAGCCCTGCATCCGGCTCTGTGCTGACAGCTCAGAGCCTGGAGCCTGCTTCGGATTCTGTGTCTCCCTCTCTTTCTGCCCCTCCCCCATTCATGCTCTGTCTCTCTCACTCTCAAAAATAAATAAACATTAAAAAAATTAAAAAATTAAGTAGCTTTCTCCTGGCCCGCAGTCACATTGCCCTAGTCCTTTATAGCACTTTCCATCATCTGAACTTAGCTCTGCTACATCCAGCCACATTGGGAGATTCAGGAAAGCAGGGGCTTCCCCTGTCCTCTTTCCTGCTGGCTCACCAGCACCTGGAACACAGTAGGTACTTGAGAAACGTTGTGTCAGTGAGCAAATAACTTAGTAAGCGAGGAGTGGCAGCCTGCTTTTCATATTGTGCTCCCTGGAGCTTTTGAGGGAGGAGCAAGCCCCATGAGGAGGGCCCTGGGTCCCTCACTGCAGCAGCTGGGGGTTAATCTGGGTTACTGGCTGCCTTCCAGGTAGGATTTCCTTTGAAGAAAGGGCCCTCCCACTAAAATAAAACTGGAAAACCATTGTGGCAGAAGACTCCTGGGCGCCTGTGCAACTCCAGCTTGAAATAATAGTACCGAACTGGTAGTAGTGCCCACTGGGTTCGGACACTCAGGTCCCACACGTCGTTCCTGCCCGGCCGTGGAAGGCGTCACAGGGCTGTTTGTTCTGCAGCCGGCTTAATTTCCTGACATTTTGGACAAGGTTAACCATGAAAATGGTTTTGCATACAGTACGGCAACAAGGGGCACATGGGAACTGTGAACCGTGTGTGAGATAAGTGGGAGGCGACACCGAGTACTGCACAGTGGATAAGCCACGCTCTGATATTTGAGAGCTGCCTGTTCAGGGTGACCGTGTCTGGCATTGTCCTCCCAGGCAGACCACCCAGATGTCCAGATGCCTCCTCCCCAGCAGATGTCCACTCAGCATGGTTTTTCTTGAGTAGTTGGCAGTGGACAGGAGCCCTCTCTCTGAGTGATTCCTGAACCTAGACAGCGACGTGATGGTGCGCCCTGACATGTATTTACAGCAGCCCTGTCAGCCCCACGTAAAACAGCCGCACCCGCTGTCTCTTCCTGTAGATATGTTTGCAGCTGGCATTGTGACTCCCATGTCCAGCACTGTGCCTGGGTTTTGGGCGTAGAACACCTGTTTACCACAACCTTTATTAATTCCCATGGGAGTTAGTATACCACAAACTAGTATACTGTATAGTATACTATAATATTATATAACACAATGTTTTATATATATATATATATATATAATTATGTAAGATATATTAATGTTGCTTAGGATATAATATGTAATATATAATACAATATATGCTATACATATTAATACATATGGTACATTATTAATATGTATATATGTTATGTAATTATATTACATATTATATACTATTAGTATCATATATTATTATACACCATAGTACTATTACTATTATATACTATATATGTAGTATATAGTATCTATAGTAATATATAGTGTATAATATATATAGTACTATAAAGAGTATGTAATAGTAATAGTATATATAGTATACAATAGTACGTACTAACAGTACGTATATAACACATAGTTATAGTATATATAACAGTATATAACAGTTATATAACAGTATATAACATATAGTAATAATAATATATATTAACAGCACTCCCATTGATGGAGAAGGAGGTTCAGCTGTTTTGTTGGGTTGTTTTGGGAGCGTAGTTGAGGAGGGAGACTACAGAGAGAAGTGGAGGGAGGAGATAGAACCCAGAAGAGAACCCTTTGTTAATTCCTTCAGACCATTGACCTTGCTTCTTGTAGACGTCCCTGCTCTGGCGGACTCTTGTGGGCTCCTAGGTTCATGAGGTTTGTACTTACAAGGGGGTGTGCTGTCTGTTGCCTGGTTGAGGGGAGGGCTTATCAATATGCACATATTTACCTGGCACCTATTATGAGCCTCCAGGCCTGCCAATACTTAACCTCCAAGCATCGAGTTGTTGAGAAACCCCCAGGGAAGAAAGGAGAAAACAGCTGAGTGGAAGCTGTGTGGTGTGGTGCTCACCCAAGCCACAGCTGGAGCTCAGGGAGGGGAAGGAAAAGCGGTGTGAGGTAGGGGGCGGTGGAGGGCAGAGAGCCCAGCTCTGGGTCAGACACTCCAGCGTGGGATCCCGGCCCTGCCCCTTCCTCCTGGGTGACCTTTCATGTGTTACGTGACCTCACTGAGGTTCAGTTTTCTCATCTGCCCACCAAAGAAAGGATCTCTAACTCCTGGCTGGCCTGGGTACGGATGGCTGAGTTAGGCCTGGAGAGCTCAAATTTGTAGAGGGGCACAGAGTGTGTGGGCTGCCCAAGGTGAGCACTCTGGAGAAGGGTCTCACTGACAAGGGGGTCCACCAGGTGGTGACTGCTGCCCTGTGCTTTCAAACCCTGATCTTACGTGCCAGTCATCTGGGGATGGGGTGAGGGAGGGGGTCGCCCGGGCCAGCCAAGCCCCCAGTTTCTCCTCTGGGCCCCTTCCCTCCCCACTGGGCCATTCCACTCCCCACACATGACTGCGGGCAGGATGCATCTGGATTTCAGCAGCTCCCTCCCACCTCACTGCCCTGTGTACGCATCAGGCCCTTCTTAAAGGCTTAAGGAGTTTTACTGCAAAATGCCAAGAATTCAAGAATTGAGGATATTACAGAGGCTCAGGAAATGTTAAAGGAAATTGCTCTGACATCCCCTGATCTGGTTTGAAGTAGTAAGTTTTGAAATAGAGTTCCATGACCCTCTTTGATGGCAGTGGATGAGAACCTGAAGTTTTTCTCACCTGTGTCCTGACTTACAGGTTCTTCTTTTTTGAACAGGGAGCTCAAGTTTTGAAAGATTCATGTGAGCCAAACTTCAATATAAATGAAAATGTGTTTCTCCATTGGAAACAATTAATCAAAGACCTTTTCTGCTTATGTCATTTACATTTTTAAAAGATCAGCCTAGACCATTTAACCAACAGATTCCAGTATGTTTAAAGGCTCAGAAAAGAACAAAGAACAAGATTGGGCTGGTGTTGTCCACTTTGTCTGAGGTTTGGAACAGATTGTAAAATTATGAGAAGTTTTCCATTATCCCGTTTGATCACACAGATGTGGTAAGCTAACCTCTGAAGCTTTTTCAACAGGTAAAGGTCCATGTTTCCATAAGGCTCTTAGAATATTGTAAAGACATTTCTCTCTCAGAACCCCCTTCTACAGACAAGTACTAGGATTCTGACACTTGGACAACAATGTCTTATACTTCAGAATTACATTCCTTACCACTGCTCGAGGATAGAAATTATGTTTATTGACTTTTTATCCCTGGCAACTAGCACCATGCTGAACAAACAGTATGAGTTCAGTAAATGTCCACAAAATAGATATTTCCAGAGGGAGATTATCAGTCATCACTAAGACTGTGTGCTTAGGGAGAAATCCCACAACCAGGGCTGGCTACATAATTTGTGGGACCCAGTGCAAAATGAAAATATGGCCCCCTGATTCAAAAAGCACGAAAAAGTGCCATGGAAAGTAGTAAATGTAAAGCTTTTTCCTGTCTTCCATGGTCTCTTTCTTGACTTGTCATGGTGGTTTTGGTTGCTACTTAATGGCATTCCAAGTAAAGAAAAATTAAAATTTTAAATGATTAGCATGCATTTTGGTATTCATCTTTATATTGTGCAATGCCAGTTTTATCCAACGTTTATTTATTTTTGGGACAGAGAGAGACAGAGCATGAACGGGGGAGGGGCAGAGAGAGAGGGAGACACAGAATCGGAAACAGGCTCTAGGCTCTGAGCCATCAGCCCAGAGCCTGATGCGGGGCTCGAACTCACGGACTGCGAGTTCGTGACCTGGCTGAAGTCGGACGCTTAACCGACTGCGCCACCCAGGCGCCCCGTGCAATGCCAGTTTTAAACACACGTATGCGAGCATTTAACTCTTATGTAGAATCACCAAGATCACACAATTCAAATATCATAACTCATGTTTTGTTCTTCTCAGAACACTGGAAATGATGCACAAAACGACCTCAGCTGTTTTTATTTCACTTCTTGATACACGCACATTCTTTTTATTTTTTTATTTTTTTTAATGTTTATTTTACAGAGAGAGAGAGACAGAGCACGAGTGGGGGCAGGGCAGAGAGAAAGGGAGACATAGAGTCTGAAGCAGGCTCCAGGCTCTGAGCTGTCAGCACAGAACCCGATGCAGGGCTCAAACCCATGATCAGTGAGATCATGACCTGAGCCGGAGTCGGATGCTTAACCGACTGAGTCCCCCCAAGCTCCCCAATACATGCATACTCTGTCAACACACTGTCACACTCCACTTCCAGCCCAAGGGGAAAGGAAGGATTGAAAGGAAAGGCAATAGTGCATGGACCTTTCTTCCCTTTAGTTCATCCTTTTCAGTGCAAGTAGGTGACTGATGCGGGAAGGACCCCAAGTAGGAAAGGACAGGGTATCATAGGGTTCCTTAGCTGTTGGTGTTTCTTACAAGGCATCGCTCACCTTCTGCATTTGAACCCAGCTCTGGTTCCAGCAGAGAACTTGACCTCCCTGGGTCATCTGCTCCTGCTTACTCTGTCAAAAACCAAACACCTTATCTTGTACTCACTCACTTTGCAGCTCCTTGAACTCCACACCTGAAGGGTCCCCTGGATTTCTGTGCTCATGGATGTGAGAAATAAGCCCACTGACCCAGTTAAAGGAGGGACACCAAGACTCAGAGCACAGTGAAGTGAGGCTTTAACCAACGTTCTTGCAACAGCAGGTTTCTGATGGACAGGCACACAGGGGACAGTTACAGCAGACACTTTATCTCCTAGCATTCAGGTCCCTCCCCTGGTTCCTCATTGGCTGAGTCCTGCAGAGGATACAGCCTTACCTGGACGTCGCCTCTGCCCATGTAAGGCAAAAAGGAGTCGATTGGAACAAATGTACATTCCCTGAGGTGATGCAGCAGCGACTTCGGGTCTTTAGCCCATGCTCATTGTAAAGTCCACAAAAAGCCCAGGAAATGGAGAGGGGAAAAATAACCAGGAAGTGAAGTGTCTTAGGGTTTGGGACTCCATTGGGGAGTGGGAGGAGGGGGGAGAGCAGGTTTGAACATATTTCCAAAGGTTGTAAACCTATTGTTAACTAGACGGTACAGCTTTTTGGTATTTCTGAAAATGAATCATCTCCCGTCTCACATGGGCATCATGGATCAAATGAGATCAGCAAGGAACAGTGGACACACGCACTGAGCATTTCTCTCTGTTCACATTGATGCCCACTGTCCCATAGGGCTTCACTTACAAAACACAAGCTCAAAGATTAAATCATTAAAAATTCCAAGATGCCAACAGCAGAGCATTAAACAGAGCGCCAGTCCCTTGTCAGCACAGGGCACTGTGAGTCTGCACAGTTGCCTGCTTGTGGAGTCAGCCCAGGCTTCAACCCTTGACCTTCCATTTTGGTTACATTTTTAGATGGTGGTCCACTTGGGGCAGAACAGATCCTTTAAATGAGCGGGCCATTCAGGTGCCCTGAGATTCTAGTTAGTCATTTCTGTCTTTGGAGAACAGCAGAGGCTTCCATTTCCTTGTCCAGGTCTCCATCCTTCTCCTTTAAAGCATTTACGTTTTTAAAACAGTCAGTTTGGATCTTTCACTCACAGGTTCTAGTGTGGTTGAGAGGCTCAAAAGAAAAGAACAAAGGACAGGAGGAGAGGTGAGAATAGTCCATTTTGCCTGAGGGTTGGAATATGCTGGAAAGCGAAAAGCTTGTAGGAGTTCTAAGTCTGTTCAGAGATACTGATTAGCTGTTCCAGGCATGACCATTTTCATACTGAAGCCAAGCGGATGGTTTGCCATGGGGAAAGGTATGGCTTTGTTACCAAAGGACGAGTTGATCTTTGGGTGACTGCACATTTTGGGGTGCTTTTTGCACACAGAGAGGTTTTAGGGAAGCCAGGCCTTCTGGGAGAAATAAATCCCACTCTCTGTGGGGAGAGAGGTGAGGCAGGGAGACAGGAATTTAAGACTAGAAGTGCTAGAACAAAATGAAATACTCAGAAAGCAATTCACACTTCTTGATGGCAGAGCAGATAGCTCCGGGCTTTTCACTGCTCTGGAAACCTCAAGTTCCAAGCAAGTACTAGGAAGCAAGTACTAGTACCAGGAACTGAAAAGGGAGTTTTTTCCACCTTTTTTTTTTGTTGTTGTTAATATATAAAGACCTGTTGGAAGAAGTAGTTAGAGATAGCACAGAAGCCACATTTACATTGTACTTTGAATGCCTTTAAGTTGGTCTACCTTCTGCCTTGGTGTTCCTGTATTGTCCAAATAATGCTAATTGTAAGTAGCAATTTCCATCATCAAATTTGGTAGTTGCATGATTCACTGTTCTCCAGGGGTCCACAAAATGGTTCTGTATGGCCTACAGGCTACAATTATATATTTAAAAGGCTGAAGCAAATGAACAAAACAAAGAGGAATATGCAACAGAGACCATGTGGGCCGCAGAGCCTGGGACATTTACTAACTAGTCTTCTAACAAACGGTTTGCAGAGCCCCAGTCCACCCACCTGAGGTTATTGACAGTTTGGGGACCCCAGAGCACTGAACGTGGGCACAGGGGCTAGAGGAAGGCCTAGCCTCTGAACCTTGGTCTCTGAGACACCGCTTTCATTCACCTGGGCTGCAGCCTGGGAGGCCAGATTTTTACAAACTCCTCAGGTGGTCTTAGTGCAGCAAGTGTGAAAAGCATGGTCCTGAGACAGTTGTTCTCAAAGTGAAGTTCTGCAGAATCAACATCTTATTGAATTATTAGTGGCTTATTAGAACCTCAAAATCCAGGGTGGACTCCGACCTGCTAACTCAGAAACTCCCCGGGGGTAGACCCAGAGATCTATGTTTTAACGAAGCTTCTGGGCCATTCTGTTGCAAGTTTGAGAACTCTAAGGCTTGGCCTTTCAAACCTGAACCTGCTCAGTCAGGCAAACGTCATGTCACAAGGGCATTGGGTAGAGAGCACAGGAGGAAGGGGGGGAGGCTGGCAAGGGGGCAGCAAGGCCTCCAAGTCTTTGCTTTGAAATCTAAGGCTTTAAATGACTAGAATTGTTCTTTTATTCACAACTGAGGCCCTGGAAGGTGAAGTGAGCCGCAGGGACCAGAACTTGGGACCAGAATAACACTACTAACAACAACAGTCATGAATTCATCCCTTATGAAAGTTATCATTAACAATAGGTTTGTGCTCTACTTTTCATTACTACATATGTTTGTCTTTTAGTATCTTAACTTACATAAGGTTCCCACTTGGTAAACTCAGGGGTTTAAGCACACTTCTGAACTGTCTTGAAATAATTTAAATAAACATATACGTGCGTAGGAAGTAAGAAAGCTATGTTGCTGACCTTCACCCCATAACTGATGGATGAATTCTCTTATCCCAACTGCCCCCTCTAGGGATTCTCATAGGGTACTCTGCCCAGGTGCTAGCCCTCCAACAATGTAGCATGGGGGATATTTATGAGTGTAATAGGATCTATGACTTATTGATGGCCTACTATGTGCCAGGCAGGCATGGTGTGATGTTTTAACATACATTATTTCCTGGAATCATCACAGACTTATAAAGTCAGTGGTCTTATCCCCATTTTACAGTCATGAATGTTGAGGCACACATAAATTAAAGACTTTCCCCAAATCCCACAGCTAACAGATGGCAGAGCTGAGATTCAACCCCAGGGAGGTCTGGTCTCAAAATTGGTGAGGGTGGGGAGGCAGGGGAGCTGGCACGTGATCCGGCCTGATGAAGCATTTTGGTAAATCTAAGCTGGATGAGCTGGTGGGCACAGAAAGCAATTATTCCTTGCTCTTCTCATTCTTGCCCAGTGTCCCGTGCATCCTTGGCAGGAGGTGAGCCCACACCTTCCAAAGGTTGGATTGCTGATGTGCCATCTTAGAAAGAATTCAAGGACCAGTGGTGCACAGGGGACCAGAGGTAGAGACTCTGTTTGAGGTGTCAAGAATGCAGTTGCTACCCACAGAGCTGGCTGGGCTTTAAATTCTTCCCTCCTCACTCTGGAAGTTAGCAGCTAAAGTGGTGTATAAATATTACATACCACACATTATCATCACCATCAATAATAATGAGGCATCCTTTTAGAGCTCTTCACAGTTCCAAAGCACCGTAGGCTCGTTAGTTCCCAGTGTCTAGTATTAATAGGCTCAGTAACAACTAGAGGCAGTGGGAGCTCAGAGACGATGGCCATTGGCAGCCTGCAGTCCTCCCAAAGCCCAGGCACTGAGCTGAAAACCAGAGATAGGTGCCTGGGGGCTTCTTCTCAGACCTATTCAGGGAGAGCAGAGATAGACATCTACCCTCTGCGTCTCTCTGGCCTACAGATGGGAGCAGACTGACTCCATCTTCTAGTCCTGGGACCTGCAGGCGGCTTTCCAAACCTCGGGTAGTGATGCTCATGGTGATGATGTAATTAGTCCATGGTTAGGGAGCCGATGTGGGCAATATCTAGGGTGTTCTGATGCCAAGTCCGTTTCTATAACATCCTCCCTCTAGAACTCATGGAACTAAAGTTCTTCCTTCTTTTTTGGAAAGAATTAGGGTAACCGTGTGGGGGTTGTTGGTTAGTTGCCATGCGAGTGCATTATTTCCTTGCCCAGAAAGGTCAAATATCTTTAAAAAGACACAAATCTGTGTGTTTGGCTCTCCTCCAGGGAGAAGATTCGAATGCTTTCCAAGGGGGTTTCTAAGTCCCTAGAAAATATGTTTCTACAGACCTGAGATAAAGAAAATATGGTTTATTTATCAGGGAGCTTAGCGGCTTCCACATTCTCTTCAATAAATTACATCACTTTCTGGACTTAAGACCTAACAGATTTACATCCAAGTCCCAAAGTGAAAATTGGAATTTAAATTCGGATGCGTAAATGTTCCCTCCCTCACCCTTATGTACATAAGCACACAGTTCTATCGGTCTGTGTGGTGTGGTAGAAAGCAAGCTCAACCAGGGTCTGGAAACCTGGATTCCAGCCCCAGCTCTGCCTCTTCGGCTTCTCTGGGGCCCCTGGGCTCCGATCCTGTGCCTAACTCAAGGCCTTTCTCTTGGGAGTTGATAATCCAGGCCTTGTCTATAACTACCCAAAATAGGAACCTTAACCTTTCTGTTAAGGAAAGTCCTAAACCTCTTTGGGGATCTGCTAAAACCTATGGAACTCCAGCATATAAATGGTAAAAAAGAAAAAAAAAATTTTTCGTATAATTTCAGGGGCCTCCAACTTAGAACCCCTTGGAAGGAATGGTCTTTTAGACTCACACAGCTAAGCCATGGTGTCCTGCTCCAAAAACAAGACAGGCCCTATTTTGAAAGCAAATGAAAAATTGTACAAATCCTACTCTCTGGGAAATGGGACAAGTTTTTATGTCATTCAGGCTTCCCCCCCCCCCCCTTTCCTGCTGCCTGGAAGGGAGTATCTGTGCCTTTCTGGTTCCCAACGAGCAGGTTGTGAATGTACTTAAGCCAAAGTAATGTGCACCATAATGAAGGCTTCTTCAGGGGTCCTCCTCCTTCCAGCCCAGAGCATCTCTCCTCTAGCCTGGCTGATCCCTGCCAGAGAACAGAGCATTCAGACTACCCTCTTCCCCTTGGTGGAGGCCTCTACTGCTGGGGAGGTCAGGAGGAAGCAGGCTGCACACTCAACCAGTGCTGACTGGCCTTCAGGGTCACTTTTTCTGGGTCCTTGCCTTCTCATCTCCACGGGACAGGGGAAGAAACTGGCTCAGGTACATAGGGGGCCCTGCCCAAGTTCACACAGCTGGTAAGAGTGACAGTACTTTTCCCTCCATACATGTGACAGGCAAAGAAAGCATCAGGGAGCCAGGCTCACATCCACCTTCACTCCCCAGCCCCCTCCTCCTACCACCAGGGATGGTGGAGGGGATAAAAGCCCCCTTCCTGCTTGCACTCAGGATCATGCATAAGCTGCCCCACAAGGACCACTACCACCCCCACCCTGAAGCCCACAGGTGTGCTCAGTGGGCTAAGACCAGTGTCATTTCCCAACCATCTCTCAGAGACTCCGGTTAAGTGAGTAGCTGCTGCAGCTGGGGAGTAGGGAGGAGGTTGTTCTGGGCAATTTGCACTCAGCTGGGGATCCCACCCTGGGGGAGGGGGCAGCAGAGGGGGCCAGCACATGAGGACCCTGGTCCCATGAGTCAAGCCTGGTGGGAGTCCTTGTTGAGTCTGAGAGCCAGAGTCATCATTGATTTGGGGCCCGGAGTGCCTCCCACATCCTCTAGACTGCTTCGAGTCTTATACCCCTCTCAGCCTCATACACACACAACAGAGAAAGCACATCCTGGTGCCTAAGAACAGATAACCCCTGGGGCTCCAGCTCCAGTCTGAGCCCTAAATCCAAGCTTGGGAGGCCTGCAGGGCCTCCAGAGCGTCTCCCCCTTCTGTCTGGCTCACTGGGGACTGTAGATGTTTGGAAGTTTCTCCCTCTGCCCTCAGAGTCATGACCACCCAACCCTCTGGCCTTCTCCAATTTCTGTCAGGCCCCTGCACCTGGCTGTTGACTGGGCCACCTGTGGGCAGATGTTGGGGTGACAGGGGAGACCTGCTGCTTCCATCCCAGCTCTGTGCCTGAGACGGCAGAGCAGAACTGAGCAGAGAGGGCAGCACTGGCTGGCCTCCTGCCCAGGGTCTGTCAATAGTTGGCAGCCTTTTGGCCTTCCTGTAGTCACATGGCCTCAGACCCCAAGGCCCAGGTGCAGCCTCCAACGACCAGCCCAGGTTCAGTTTCCTGGGCTATATACAGGGTCTGGAAAGCTGTCATGGGCAGTATGACCCCACACATACAGGGAGCTGCCTTGCAGAGAGGGGAGAGGAAGCCAGGATCAGTCATCATGCCCCAGTGTCCCTGGGGCCCTAGCTGAGAGGCTTCTCAGCTGTGCCAGAAGCCTCTTGGCCACAGGTGTTCTCATCAGCAGCTAGGGGCTGGGCACTAATCAGAGAAGCCTGATGCAGTGGCAGAAACTGGAAAGCAGCCCAGCTCATGAAATGGCCTGGCGGGAGCCAGACTAGGGCATGCTCCTGGGAGGCAGGCACCAGGAGCCTGGCAGGAGGTATCTCCAGACTGTCTGGAGGCTGGTAGGGGAGGGGGAAGGAAAGGCTCCTCTAGGGCAGCACAGGTTGTGGATGAGAGGTAGACCTGTATTTCAGACAAGGCTGTGTGTTTTTGAATTTCCATCTGTGAAATGGGGATCTTAAGATTGCCCGCTTCTTAGTTACTGTGAGAAGTAGTATAACAATCATGTCATCATTATTATCATTATCATTGCCATCATCTGTGCAAGCAAACCGTGAGCTAAAGCCTGGAGAGGACAGAAATAACCAACCACATGCCCACATACAGGGCTGCTGCCGTTCTCCAGGAGGCTTGGGCCCATTTGCCCAGGACAGATGCCATATTGGAAAAATGAGGCGGGGCTATGGAAGAAAATTCAGCAATGCCTCAGTAAGTTACACACATGACCCAGCAATCGCATGCCTAGGCATTACCCAGAGGAATTGAAAACAGGTGTCCAGACAAAAACGTGTGCATGAATGTTCACACCAGCTCTATTCACTATAGCCAAAATGTGGAAACAACCCAAATGCCTATGGACAGATGAATGGATAAGCAAAAGGTGCTCTATACATACAAGTGAACGTTACTCAGCTGTAACAAAGAATAAAGTACTAATACGTGCTACAGCATGGAGGAACCTTGAAGACGTTATGCAAAGTGAGAGAAGCCAGACACAGAAAATCACATATTGCATAATTATGTTGATATGGAGTAATCAGAGTAGGCAAATCCTTAGAGAAGCTCATTAGAGGTTTCCAGAAGTTGGGGGGAAGGGAAGTAGGGAGTGGCTGCTTAATGGGTACAAGTTTTCCATTTGGAGTGATGAAAAGTCCTGAACTAGATAGTGGCAGATTCCCTCAATGACACAGAATTGTACACTTTAAAATGGCTATAATGGTAAATTTTATGTTACGTCTGTTTTACCACAACAAAAAAAAGGGAAAAAATGGGATAGAATTGGGGCCAGGTGCGGGTCAGGAGAAGATGAACCACTGATGAAATGAAGAGTTTCTCAGATAATCTCAGAGGTCACTTTCAGTTCTTAAAATAGCTTGTAAGTCTATGATATAGGAAGTAGATTTCTATGAGGTAGGCCCCAACAGCTCTCCCCTTGCTTATTTTGACTGGGGACAAGTGTGGAGAACAATATGAAATTAAAGAATAAAAAACCTAATGCCTGCATCTTGGTCTCCTAGAGTGCTAGAGCTGGGTTTCTTGCATGGTTCCAGCTTCAGGGGGAGTAAGGGAGGGGGAGACACTGTTCAAATGAGCTTGAAGGGGGGGCGGGTGGAGAAGGGGACTTAGCACACCCCTTCAGCCAGAGAAGCTACACACCTTATCTGTTTTATATGTTAGGTTCTACATACAAACTTGTTTGAAAGCATGTACTGCTAGACCACCAAGTTCATCATAAAGAAACTGAGGCACAGAGACAGGCAGGTGCTGTCCAAGGTGCTGGCAAGTAGTGAGGGAAATCCTGAATTAAACTCCCCCTCCCCACACACCTGGGCTTCTGCCTGTCTGCCATCCCCCCACCTCCGTAAATACCATCAACAGACATTCCTAGCATCCCTTTGGCAGTTCCCCCTTTGTTTGGGAGTCATGGGAAAAGAGGACTGCCCTTCGTGCCTGTCCCCCCCCCTGGGCTCCAGGAACACACACTCTCCCCAGCCAAATCCCCCTCATGCCAAGTGTCAGCCTTCCCGTAGGGGGTGATGACCAAGCAGCCCCTGCCAGGACAGAGCCTCAAGAACATGTCTCCATGTGGGTGATGAAAAGAGCAGCTCTTTCCGGGTGGAAGTCCTACATCCATTCGTTCACAAAGACTGGGGAAATTATAATACAGATCCATCTCAGAGTATGGGAAAAATTATAGACTGTATTCTTCACTATAATGAAGCTGGTTTTTAGAGGGAGCAGTGCAATGCATATTAGGCAATGCATTTTTAATTTTTGAAGGTGTTTCTGAGACCTAATGTGTCAAAATTAAAACCCTGTGGTCTTTGTGGAGAGAGGCAGTGATTTTCCTTATTGGGTTTAGGGTTTTGCTTCACCATCGGCTCCTCTGCTCCCCTAGCCTGATCCACTGGTGGGTGCAGTGAGGCAGCCTGGCCCAGCTGCCTTGGACTGACAAGGAGCCGGCCTGGCCTACCCTTGACTGTCTTAGACGACATCCTTTCCACTGCAGCCTTACAGAGTCACCGCAAATCAACCAGACACAGGCTTGGTTCTCCCTTCAGATGCCTGGGCTCCGTGGGGGATTTTAAAATTCATTTAAAGGAATGCTTGTTCCCCAACCCCAGGATCTGGTTTATAACCTGTGAAACCATTTGGGTTTATTTACTCTAACCTCATAAGTAGTGACTCTAATTCTGTCATTCCCTGGACCAGAGGGTCTGGTGGTGCCCATTGCTTTCATAATGAAGTCCAGAATCTTGAGCCTGGCAAATGGCTGCTTTGTCACCATCTTTGCTGAATTTCCACTTGTCCTTGAACTCTCGCCAGTAGTTCCTCCTCTGCACACCTGGACAGACTTTTTTCTCTCTGAACTCCATGCATAGTGTTGGATGACGTGGATGCGGCTGTCTCCCCAGCTGTGAGCTCTTTGATCTCTGGCCCATTGCATCACACAGCAAGGCCTCAAATGTTCAGTGAATGAATAGACTGATTACTTAGTTAATCTCAGAAGGGAACACAGATATGTGAACCACCACCCTGACCACTGCAACAGTAGACAAAGGGTAGGCCTGCAGTGGGGTGGTAACAGTGAGAAGATCAGAATGAATCGATTCCTAAGAGTTGATGGAGGAGCCTGCAGAAGGGGGACAGCTTGCTGAAGTAGTATGTGTTGGGGTGGGAGGTGGTGACACTGAAAAAGAGGGAGAAGTGGGACATAATCCTGAAGATAGTGCACTGGGTGGCGGGAGGGTGGGAACGTCACTACACTTAGGGATGCAGGATGGCTGGGTTTGTGGGGGACATCCTGGCTTAGTTTTAGACAGGCTAGCAGTGAGGGACTCGTGGCCACATGAGTGAGCCTAAGCCTCAGTAGGCTCCTGAAAAGAGTCATCAGCTTGTGAGACGTAGGTGGAGCTGGGCATGAGTGGGGTTGAAAAGAAGAGACACTGGGCACCTGGGTGGCTCAGTCAGTTGAGCGTCTGACTCTTGATTTCAGCTCAGGTCATGACCTCACAGTTTGTGAGTCCGAGCCCCATGTTAGTCTCTGTGCTGACAGTGTGGAGCCTGCTTGGGATTCTCTTTCTCTCCCTCCCTCCCTCTCTCAAAATAAATAAATAAAACTTAAAAAAAAAAAAAAAAAAGAAGTGACTTTGGGTTGAGTAGAGTGGTAGGGGCAGCCAGACTGTGGTAGGCTGCAGAACGACTGGACGGGGAAATGAAGCTTCAGGCCTTGGTGGCCAGGAGAAGAAGGGTCTGGCAATAACTTGAGGAGACAGGATGCACGTTATCATAGGACTTGGGAGGTAGTGTGTGTGGCAACCAGATTGGGCTTCAGAGCCTCCCACCCGCGGTTATATCCTGGCTCTGTGCACCGGTCTAGGTGAGGACCAACTTGTTGCCCTTACAGATGGAGCTACAGAGGACCTATTTTTGCCTTCTGTTTGAGTGGGACATTGTGCAGAGAAGACTCTGACTCTTGGAGATATGATTCAGTTAGAGACCCAACAGGACAAAAAAGTTTCTTCTTTCTTGTAACAGTCCAGGGCAGACAAGCTGTTGTGCTCCACATAGTCATACGTGGATCCAGGTTCCTGCTCTCTTATTTCTCTACCATCCCTAAGGGCAATGTGTGGTCTCCAGGGCAGTCCCCAGACCAGCAGCATCAGTATCCCCCAGAAATTTGTTGGAAATGCAAATTCTCCGGCACTACCCCAGATCTACTGGGTCAGAATCTCTGGGGCTGGAGCCGAACTACCTGTGACTGTGAACGCCCTCCAGGTGATTCTAATGTGCCCGAAAGTTAGAGAAGCAGTGCTCTGGGGTGCTGTCCTTGTGTGGTGGAAGCTAGATTTCGGGCACATCTGTGGTCCCGCTCTCAGGGGACAGATTGTAGAGATGTGTAGGGGCAAGCCTGGAAGTGGCACTTCCACTCACATTCCGTTGTCAAGGACTAGTACTCAGCCAGATCTAGCTGCTGAGAGGTGTGGGAAATGTGGTTGCTAGTTAGATGTCCCTGTACCCACCTGCAACTCCATTATGATGGGAGGAGGAGAGAACAACTTTTGATAAACCACTAGCAGCCTGGGCTTATCTGCAATCAGTTTTAATCCACTATCCTCCAGAAGAGAGGGGGATATCTACCTGCAGATCAAAGTTAAGGCTTATATGTTTAAAAAGGTATATGGGGGTGGGAGGTTGTCAGTTGTACCAGCCCCCAAATGTCTGCCCACCCCCAGTGGGTTTGGGCAGCCCACCCCTTAGACACACACCTATCTTATTTGCTCACCCACTATATATTGTGCTACCCAGTCCCTATTTGTAAACTTCCAGTAAAAGTCAAGATTTCACCCGAGGCACCAAGTCTTGGCAAGGAATGAGACAGAGAAGGAAGAAATGAGCTTGACAAGGCAGCTGCGTGCACCTGCCTAGACCGTGCCGTGCAGTGCACAACTCCAGGGGCAGCTGCTCACGGGGCCTCTGATGTGTACACCTCCCCCTGGAGTTGAGTGATGTGGCTGCCCTGTTGTTGTCACCCCCCTGAACCCCAACACCCTGGGCTCTGGGGCCTTCCTCCTGCCCTTGCTCTTTATCCTGTAGATCCTGAGGTTACCCTGAGTAGGCCACCTCTGAACATCCATCTTTGCTATGAGAGGCTTCTCAGGAGGTGTCTCAGTGCTCCACGTACCAAAGCTTGGACAGTGAAATTGACTCTGGGTGGAGGCGATTTTTTTTTTCTTTCCTCAAAGCCTGATGAAAGCCCAGACCAGCAACACCAGTGATGAGTCCCTGGGTCTGCCAGGAGAGGGAGGCTCAACGTCTTCAGTTATAAAGTAGGTACACCTGAGACAGTTAAATGAGCAACCTGGCCCAGATGAGGGGCTGACACTGCCGGAGGGGTGGGGCTTCTGACAACTGGCCAGGACTCTAGGAGATGTTGGGGCCAGAGGTGGCTTCTCAAGGCCCTGAAACACAGGCAGAATGACTTGCCTCCCTGGGATCAGGTACTTGTTTATGTAATGAGCTCCTTTCAGGTGCTTGCATGCTCTAACAGTTCAGCTGCCCTGCCACGGAGCGTTGTACTGGGGGAAGGAAGGAAGGAAGCCATGCTTGCACGAGGTCCCGCTGGGGTGGGCCTCGGGGCCCCAGGCTCTCCCAGCCTCTGCTGGATGGCCATCTTGAAGGGCTGGAGCAAAGGCAAGGAAAAGACTGTGTGCTGTTTGGAGAAGGGGCTAACTGCACGCTTGCCTTCAAAACCTGTCGAAGCTGCCCGTCCTGCTGCCGTTTCTGGTGAGGTCTGACTCCACAAGGAAGCGCCTGACTACGTGCCAGGTGTTTCCCATCAGCAGGGGCTGGCCCGTCTCTGAGCCTTGTTTGGGTGATTTTCTAACGTGGCATACTCTGGGCATAGGTCTGTATTCCTCACCTGAGGCTGGAGCTGAAAGACTAGGGGAAAGAGGGGATGATGTAGAGGGGGCACCTGGGTGGCTTAGTCATTTGAGCGGCCAACGATTGATTTTGGCTCAGGTCATGATCCTAGGGTTGTGGGATCAAGCCCCGGGTCAGGCTCCACACTGAGCATGGAGCCTGCTTGGGATAGTTCGCTCTCGCTCTCGCTCTCCCTCTCCCTCCCCCCCTGCCCCTCTCCTGTTCATGTGTGCACTCTCCCTCTCTCCTCCCTAAAAATAAAATAAATAAATAATTTAAAAAGAAAGAAAGAAAGAAAGCCCTGGAGAGAGTAATGAAAAATACCAGGGCGCCTGAGTGGTTCAGTCCACTAAGCATCCGACTCTTGATTTCAGCTCAGGTCATGATCTCAGTTGGTGAGTTTGAGCCCCACATCGGGCTCTGCACTGATGGCACAGAGACTGCTTGGAATTCTCTCTCTCCCTCTCTTTCTGCCTCTCCCTGTCTCGTGCTCTCTCTCTCTCTCTCAAAATAAATAAATATTTTTTTAAAAATAGTGAAATTACCACACGTGTAAATGTGCAGAAAGCAGCCAAAGCAGTACTCAGTGGGAAATACATAGCCTTCAATGTATGTATGCACCTTGAAAAAGGCTGTACAACTAAGATCTCTGCACTTTATATTTGTTAAACTTCCATTTTAAGTTTAGAAAAATAGGAAATCATCGATACAACAAATTCACTAAAATACAAATAAGGAATAACATTTAACTATATCTGCCTTCTAAGAAAGACTTCTCTAACTAAAGTGATTTTTGTCATACTTTCAAACTGAAAATTTCAGGTGGTCAATGTAGGAGCATTGACCTTCAGCAAACCCATCCATCAGGAGCTTATATAAAAATTGCATTTTTGGGACACGTTGGGTAAAACAGAGCTTAGAAAGTAAGATGTTGGTGAATGATAAAAGAAGACAAGGAAAAATAATATCTCAATATATTTTCATAAGTTCAGACTTAACCTTGGCAAGTGGAAACCCAGGGAACTGGTCTGGTGTCAATGGGCTGTTTCCAGGATCACCTTTGGAAAAGGTCCCCTACAACTATCCGTAGCCTTCCAATGTATAATCCCAAATTGATTCCTCTATACTTCTACAGAGAATGTAATTCTCTATCATTCTTACCCTGTCTCCTTCCATCACTGGTTATTTGGTAGGTTCTCATGATTTTGAGGCTTATCTTAACATTAACCTTAGTTAAATCGTATTAATATTTGTATCCCCCTTCTTTTAAAGTGACTTTCCTGTCGGAACCAATCTACTCTGTTAAAGTTAGGTCCTGACTTTTCTGTAGCGGATTCCTCATGTCACCTGGGAACAGGGTCTCCTGTCACAGTCTTCTATGTAGAGTCTACTAGCAGGTGGATGGGTTTAGGTACAGAAACTGTGAAACTCTGTCTCCAGCTATCAGACACCTGGTCTCTGGCTGATATATTCTATAGGGTTACCCATACATTGTCCTTCATTGAGAAGCTCTCAGGGAGTTGGTTGTAATAATTCCTTTGCTCTTGGGTGGCACTGAGGCTGTAAAATTACAGTGCACACAGTTCTTGTGAATTCACCATCCTGTTGGATCCTCACAGCCACCCTGCAAGGGAGACAAAGCTGGACTAGCATCAGGTCCATTTTACAGAGGAGGAAGCTGAGGCCCAGAGTCACACTGCTGTAGGTGACAGCTGGTATTCACACCCAGTCGTCTAAACTGCTGACTAGTACTATTTTTATTTGCTCATTGACTCTTCTCAGAAGCACTAAGGAGGTCCTCATTTCATGGGTCAGGCTGCAGTTTACAAAAAGACACAGGAAACACATAGCAAAGGATGACACCCATCTACACACAGAGTCCAAAAACTCTGTTTATGTATAAACGTGGAGAACAAGGAAAAAGCCAAACCGTTTGCCTCAGGTTATGAGTGGAGCCCTGTCTGATCCATGTAATGCATGTTGGCACTTTCAAATGAAGTAAAAGATAACCCATGTACTTAGGAAAACGTATCTCTCAGAGCATAAAGACTAAGACTTCTTGGTGCTAGGATTTTAATTCAGGTTCCACCTACAGCACCATCCACATGGCGCTATAGTTAGCAATCAAACCTTAAGTTTGGTCCAGAAAAGTTGCCCACATTCATTTACCTGCACACAACAAATACGGTGATATAAATGAAACACCGGCAGTAGCTCAGAGGCCCCAGGCCAGCCCATGCCTCACGGTAGCACTAGCAGCTGCTAGATCCCCAGCCTCAAAGTTGAGGAGACGGAGGACCAGGGAGAAGAAGGTGGGCCCCCCCGGAGGGTTCCCCTAAGCAGTTTGGTATCTTGATAGTGACAGCTGCTTCTCCCCACCCAGGAACACTGGCCCCACCACCTCCTCCTGCGGCCCCTGCCTGGGGTCTTGGCCCCTGGAATCTTCCCTCATTTTTACCTCCTACCAGAGGCCACCAAGCTGAGAGAAGTTACCAGAAGCCAGAACTGGAACCGCCCAGATAAAAGTAAAACATCTGCACCCACTCTGCCCATGTCTCTCCACTTCCCAGTTCTGTGCCTTCCTCTTCTGGAAGAGGGATAGTCACACCATTATGGGATAGTTTTAAGTAGTAAATTACTGCACATATAGCACTTAGCTCAGTTGTCTAGCACGTGGTTAGCATTTAGGAAATTTATTATTATTATTATTATTATTATTATTATTATTATTATTATATCAGCCAATCAAAATTTGTTGGTGGCCATGGAGATAGGAGACCAGGTCCCTGCCCTGCCACTCATCTGCACTGTGACTTTGGCCACAGTGTGATCACCCCCACCACTAGTTTCTTCCCCATCCCTGCCCCAGGGATCCTTTTGGCACTTTTCAGCTGACCCATTTGGAAGGTCGGAGAAAATCCCACTTTCCTGACTGCTTCAGAGGGACTTTCCACCCACCAGGAATGGGTCAGGCAAGTGGAAATTACAAGAGAGAAGGAAAAGACAAAGAAGGACAAAGCTGTCTATGCAGGGTAAGGAATCACGCTATGTAGGGCTGCAACCAGCTTTATTAGGAGCCCACATTAAGTTATAAATGCAACCACTTAGATTGTTTTTTTTCCTTTCCAATTGTTTTTGCCCATCATTCAGGCATGGTCACTCGTTGGCCAAGAACCCAGAAGTGGAAACTGGCACTTACTTAGAGGAAGGGGTAGGGGTGGGGTGGGGTCTGGGAGCCCCCTCCCTGACCTCAGATATGAGGTGCTCACCCCTTAGAAATGAAGAGTCAAGGCACCCCCAAACATGCCCCTGACATCCCAGGAGTAGAGAGTATAGGGAAATGGGAAAAGTCACAACTAAGTGTGGCCAGCAAGATTGTCCCCAGGCCCCTAACCTGATTTGCTGGCCTTTCTGCAGCCACAGTACCCAGCCATACCTCCAGGCCTCTGCTCACAGCATCCTCTCTGCCTGAGCAGCCTTCCTTCCTGTTCTGCCTGCAGGGACTCTACTGGTTCTCAAAGACCAGATTAAATGCCCCTCTCACCTGCCCATCCCATTGTGGCAGAATTACTGCCACTTCCTCTGTGCCACCCTCAGGGTGTAGAGGTGATCTACATGCCTGTGCCCCACCCCCGGACTAACTCCAGTGATTCTGAGTACAGCTCTTGGCACATAGTGGGGACTCAGTGCACGTTTGTTGAATGATTGAAGGATGCAGCTGGCCCAGGGACCAACAGTGCCTTCGTACTTACCTGGGATTTGTACAGTCTGCCCCCAAGCACTCCACACCTCCTGCTGCCCCTCACCATTAAAGGACTCAGCTCTTCCCTCACCCACCACCCAGGGGATCCATTCTGCCCCCCACTCTGGTGCTCGCCCTGGCTGAGCCTTGCCCTGCACAGCGTGAGTTCCCACACATTTGGCCAGCCCACTGGGCTCTTTGTACATATCTCTCATCCTCTCCACACTTTGAGACTCATTCACTTGGGGGGCTGGCAGTAGAAGAGATAATAATCCCCAGTTCTCATGGCCTGGGACGTTACACATCCGGCCTGATGAAAGTCCCCCAAATCTGTCACTTCACCATCAAGGCATTTGCGGTTGCTTTTCTGAGAATCCTGTGGTGTGGGTCCTGACTGTGCTATTAGCAGCCCCCAGGCCTCTGGCTGCCCTTGAATGCCAGCTTTGTTCTGTACTCAGAGCCTGGGCCTGGAGGGACAGGCACCCTGAAGCTGCATTAGCAGGCTGTCTGGGAAGTCTCTGACATCTCAACGGGAACACGTCCTAAATGTGGATTTTGTGTGAGAGGGTGTGCCCACCCCGCGCTCCACCCGTACCCACTCAGCTATGTCTATTCAGATGCAAAGGATGGTCTTAGTGCAGGGGTATGGACTTCCAGAACTCATAGGGGCTTTAAAGAACACTGATCCAAAGTGGCCCTCAGACCAGCAACAGCATCTGGGAATAGGGTGACCTGACATCCTGACTTGCTGGGTGTGGTCCAGGTTTAGCACTGAAAGTCCAATATTCTGAAAAATCCCTCCCTCAGTCATGGGCACATTAGATCATTAGCTACCTACTTGCCTGCCTTGTGGCTTCCTGACACTTGCCTGCCTTATGGGTAGGAAAACATACAGCCAAGAGGGGATGCAACCCGCCAAAGTGCAGGCAGCAAGGAAGGGGCAGAGGCAGGAGAAGTGTCCTGCCTCCGTGGGTGGCTTAGCTGCCCGGTCTCAGCAGGTTCAGCCGATACACCAGGTCCCAACCAGTCAGCTTGTTAGAAGATTAAGAAGGCACTGAAAAGGGGCATGTGGGTGGCTCAGTCTGTCGAGCATCTGACTTTAGCTCAGGTCATGATCTCAAGGTTCATGAGTTCGAGCCCTGTGTTGGGCTCTGTGCTGACAGCTCGGAGCCTGCAGCCTGCTTCAGTTTCTGGGTCTCCCTCTCTCTCTGCCCCTCCCCTGCTTGTGCTCTGTCTCTTAAAAATAAGTAGGAAAACATTTTTTAAAAAGGCACTGAAAAAGACTCAAACTAGTTGCTGCCATCACTGGGCACTGGTCTCAGGAGGGAAGGTAGAGATGGCAATCTTGAGGGAGGGGGGACCCCGCTGAGCCTGGAGCATGTGGGAGGGCAGCAAGGAGCCAGGACTCCAGATGCAGGGCACAGTGGGGCCAAGGCTGGAGGGAGGGGCAGCAGGTCTTGTAAGAGGCCAAAGAAGAGATCAGCTTGGCTGGAGCAGGGCTCCAGGAGGTACGGTCACCTCTTCTTTGTACTCAGGCTAGTCCAGGACCCCATGACCAACAGTGACTACCACCTCTGGGCGGCAAGGTATCTCTGCCTTGCCTGCCCCCACTGTCTGCCTCTGGCCCCTGAGGGAAACCTCCTGCCATTGGCTCACAAAGTCCAATTCTCCATCATCTAGACAGAAATAAAACCCACTTAGGAAGGTAAGCTATTTCCCACAAATCCTCAGACGCCCCTTGGAGTTCTGTGAACATGGTCTTGGAGGCTCTGAAACCCTGCTTCCTCCATCCTGGCAGGTCAAATGGCACGTGTTTGCTTTTCTCCTCTCTGGAGGAGAGGCCTTTCCTACCCCCACCCCCCAGCCACTGTCCCCACGTGTTACTCGCTAACCACAGGGGAGACTGAGGAAAACAAGGTCCTGGAGAGGGGTGTCCATCAGGGCAGCTGTCTGTCTGCCAGGAATCCCATCCAGAACCACCTGGCAGGTGGGCTGGGAGTGTCCACTCTCCTAGGAGGGTAGTTGCCTCACCCTCCCTATCCACCTGTCCCGGGCCACTAGGCAGTCGAGTTAAGGGCAGTCAATGTCCTGAAGCTGATGCAGAACCACAGGAGAGTGTTCAGTGAGGCCATCCTTCACGAGGCTTGCATTTCAGAAAGAGTCCCTTGGCAGGGGCCGAGGGGCTGGGGCTGATGAGACGCCCAGAGACAGTTAAGAAGTTAGTGCTGAAGTCTAAGAAGGAGATGGTGAGGTCTCAACCAGACCAGTGGCAGCAGGGATGGTGGGCAGGGGACAGATACCTACGGGCAGGTAGTGAGTACAATTAAGAGGCAGCAGGGGAATGAGCCCAGGGAGGAGGAGGAGGAAGAAGCCATGCTTCTTCTGACACCCAAGGGGAAGGATTGGCGAACAGAGGAGTGAGGGTCCCAGAAGCCAGGGGGAGGGGCTGGGCCACAGTGCCATGTGCTGGGAGAGGATTCACCTCTGCCAGAGCGGCATCAGTGCAGGATGAGGGTGGCTTAGGGATCCAGGGGAGAGGAGGAAATGGAGACTCAGGTAGATATTTTCAAATGAGAAGGGATGCAGCTTCTAGGGAAGGGGTTAGAAGAATGCCTAGGATAAAGGAGCATTTTTGCATCGATAAGGAGGGAAACGTGTGTGTGTGCTTGTTTCCCCGAGAAAGGTAATACAGCTCTAAAAGTGTCTGAGACCCAGGCTTTTTAAAACTGATCGCTCTTTTCAACTCATAGCTCGAAATGGCTACGAGAGCTGTAGTCAGCCCATCAGGATTCCAACCAACAGGAAGAAGGAAAGACTGAAGGGAGACATGCCCCCTCCTCACTTTAAGGATATTTCTGATCATTAGAGATAAAGACTGACATTCATTAATGACAAAGGGATCGATCTACCAGGATGATATCACAACTCCAAGTCTGTATGCACTCCATAAAACAATTGCAAAATAGATGCAGCAAAAATGGACAGAACCGAAGGATAGACAAATTCATGGTCATGGCGGGGGTCTGTAGTATACCTTTTCAACAGATCAGAGAACCAACAGACACAAATACAGTAAAGACACAGATGTGAAAAGAGCTGTTAGCAGATTTGGCCTAACTAACACACACAGAGTTCTGCACCCTACTTTTTTTTTCAAATGCACATGAAGCATACACCCGGAAAATGATACCTCTAAGAAATCTAGTACACTACTTCTGCTTCCATGCCTTTTGCCAGCAGTCAATCTTGGCTGCACCTAGCAGGAAGGAATGCTGGGAAATGTCTCCTCCAGGTGGCCAGTGCTCACTGAAACTGAGGGATTCTGGTCCAAAGGCAGAAGGGGAGAACAAGTATTAAGGAAACCAGCCATCTCTGTCCCTTTGTCCCGTCCTCTGACTGCCTGAGTCCCAAGAGCACTGCACAGTGGGTAAGAGCTTGGGCTGAGTCAGATGCCCCTCACCCTCTCCTGGCTTTGCCACTTACTTGCTGTGTGACTTTGGATAGGTTATTTAACCTATGTGAGCCTCCATTTCCTTACCTTTTAAAAACAGGAATTACCCTTCTTCCTAGGGCTGCTGGAAAGATGGGACAAGATAACACGTATAAAGCACTTAGTTCTGTGCCTGGCACATAATAAATGCTCAATAAATGTTAGCGGCTCAGAGACGGTAAGTAACTTACCCAAGGTCAAACAGCCAATAAATGACAAGTTTAGCTTTCAAATCCAAGCATCTGGCTCTAAGCTGGGAAGCTGGTTCTTTGGGGCCTCTGCCACCCCCAGCACAGGGCCCTACATACAGTGGGGATGTGGTAGAGGAAGAAAGCTGAACAGGAGGGGAAAGGAACCTGTGGTGGAGGAAGAAGCCTGAACAGGAGGGGATAGGAAACTGCTACCACCAATTAGCCTTGTCACTTTAGCAAATGTTAATTTCCTCATTCCCTCTGCAGAAGGTTGAATTAATGAGCCCAGAGGTTTTTTTTTTTTCCCCTGACCCTGATATATTCAGTTCTGTCTTCTCTACCACTAATGGCTGAAATTTTACCGTTAGAAATGTGTTTCTTTTTGTTAAATCCTGTCTTCTGCCTCAACTCCTTTTTTAAAAACACAGTTTTCCTTTAGAGGGTGCTAGCCCCTTCATTTGCGGGTCCTGACACTTGGTATACAGGTCTAGAGAAGGGTCTATAGCCTGGCTCTGCAGGCCCTGGTTGGGAGGAGAGATGCAGACAGGAGAGCCCAGGGCCCAAACAAGCTGTCCATTTACTAATGGCCCACAGTGGCCCAGAGGCTCTTTTGTCAGGGCCACCTGCACAACGGCCGTGTAATAGCTCCTGTTCCAGTCACCCAGCTGACCCCATCTATCACCATTTTTCACCCTTTTTTTTTTTGTAGGCTTCCTTTTTTTCTCCTTCTGTATTTTTGTCCACCACACTGCCTCTGAGACAAAATCGGAGAAAAATGGGTTTTGTCCTTTTTTAACCAGAAGACTAAAAGTCTTAAATTACCTTCTTCAAGTTCTGCAAATAGAAATCCCAAATAAGACAGCCACCTTTTCTTTTCTTTCTTCCTCTCTCTGTCTAGGAGCCCATGGGCTTGAAATAAAAGGCAGAGTGGTAGCTTAGGAAGAACAGTGTGGGCTCAGCCCAGCACCGGCCAGGAAGAGGAGCAGGGTGGTAGCAGGGAGGGCCTGACTGGAGATGGAGAATGAGGGAGAAAGAGAATGGAAATGAGCAAAACCAGTGCCCCATTGCTTATGGCTCTAGAATAAGAAAGGTCCCCTCAAGGGCCCGGTTTCTTAAAGAACAACTGCTCTGTGCGTGGTAGAGCATGGACGGGTGCGGTGCCGGGGGGAAATGGAGCTGAGGGGAAGAGGAAGCTACAGAGGCTGTTGTTCAGACTTACTGGGAAACAAATGGGGTTACCAGGCACAGTGAAGCTCCTGTACGTGTGTCACCCCACTGACGTCATGGTTCCCAGAGAGCCCCTCAGTGGCTCAGGGGGCAATAGGACAAGCAGAGGGAGCGTGGTTCCAGGGCAACAGCTAGGAATTTGGGGGCTGGAGTCCTGGGTTCTAATCCATGCTGCATATAATAATAATAGCTAGCATTTATGGAGCACTTACTGTGTGCCGAGGACTATGCTAAACACCTCACATAGATGATCACATTTTATCTTCCAAACAAGCCTGCAGCGTAGGTATCATTATTATCTCTGGTACAGATGAGGACGCTGAGGAATGAGCAGTTGAATGACTCACCCAAAGTCTCACGTATCTTGTGACAGACCTGGGTTTGAACCCTGGGAGTCAGACTCCAGAGCTCTTGTCTGCCTGCCAAACAACAAGGCCTGCTGACCTGCTTCCTCATGGGGAAAGTCAAGGTGCAGGGGACAGGTAGGGTGGACTGGGTGAGGCTGATGTTCTCTCCAGCCTGGACTGTCTGATTTGGGGCTCATGCCTCACCTACACACAAAAAGATCCCGCTCAAGTAATGCAGAGTGCCAGACTCCAGGGCCAAGCACACACGCCAAGTGTGCGTGAATATGTGTGTGTGTAGGACAGGTAAATTTGTGTCCTGCAACCCTGATGAGACAGGAGAAGAGAATCAGAACATACTGCAAGGTCAGTGCAAAGTCTGTAGGAAGACCTGTAGGTTAGACTTAAGTCAAAAGGGCAAAACCAAGATCCAAAGGGTCTAGAAAATTCTTCTCAGTGCACCTGTATTGTGCATCCAATAGCCTTTGGATTTCCCTGATCTTTGCTCCAGGTTACATAGCCATAGCCTCAGACCCACCTGGCCAGATGGGCTAGTAAGGAGTCCTGGCTCTGGAAGGAGGACAGTGGCTCCCCATGGTCTGCCACCCCCCAACACATGTGTCTTCTTTGCAGGCCCAGCAACCATGGCCCATTACAAGGCCGAGCAGGACGACTGGCTGCTCGTCTACCTGAAGTATTTACTCTTTGTCTTTAACTTCTTCTTCTGGGTAAGTGAATTTTGCACGCACATCCCCTTCCCCAGTGGAGTGAGTCAAGCCACCTTTGTTTTTTTTTGTGAGTCACCACTCTGGTTGAATTCTTCCAAATCAAAGACCACCCATGGGCAAATTCTGCCTACTTGAAAGCAAACATGTACATTCACTGCTGAGGGGGAAGAAAAGAATCTGGTCTGCAGGTTGGCATGGAGTCCTACCACGTGGCATCTGAATGGAGGATGCATGAGAACAACATGGAGTGTTGTGCTCCAGCCCGCTGCACAAAGGGTCTGGCTCTTCCTCCACAGCTAACTTGTTGCACCAGGGCCTTGTGGGAAATGTGCATGCCTGAAACAATTGCTTGTTTTCCACCGAAGCACATTTGCCTCTCCTGGTTAACTTTCTTCAGGCCCGAGGCCGGTGTGACGGCAATGGCCTCTGTAGTGACTCATGTCAGGAAGCCTGCCCATGGAGGTCTTTCAGGAGGAGCGGGTTCTGTCCACTTGAGGCAATTACTGGAGTAATTGGGAGCAGAAGACCATCAGTCCCCCCAAGTAGCCAGACACCGGAATGTGTGTACTTTGTATCACAATCTCACGAAATCTGGAGAGGCAGAAGGGTGCTTAAGAGGCTAAGCAGGCTTTGCTCAGCTCTGCTGTTTACTGATGGTGCGGCCTCCAGCAAGCCACTTAACATCAGCGAGTCTCTTTCCCCAGCTACAAAATGGGGAATCGTTTCCAGCCGCTTGGGATTTGTTAAAAACAAGACAACAGGCCCCAAATGGAGGTACTTACACCAAGCCGTCATGTCACCAAACCGAGACTTAATTATGGTCAATTACAGTCTCGGCTCTCCCAGAAATGGCATCCTAAACTAGTCAATCGGGAATCGCCTGATGAGCACTAGTTACGTAGTCTGCCTGATAGATCCCCGCCTTCCCCTGAAGGAAAGAAACCTTGCAATAGCCAGCCTGCTTTTTTGCCTAATATAACATCCTTGTTCCTGCTCCCTTCTGGGTATAAAAGTCTTTTCTTTGGTGCAGGTCTTCGGAGCTCCTTCCTGTCTGTTAGATTGGATGCTGCCCGGTTGGAAGCAACTTCTGCTCAAAGAAACTTTTAAAATGTTTAATATGCCTCAGTTTATCTTTTAACTGTTCGGTTAGCAGATGCTCTAAAACTATATGTTAAGTGCTTAGCTCAGTCTCTGCACATAGAGGGCATTCGATAGCAATATTTTGGGTATGTTAGATGCAGAAAGCCTGAAAATACCACCAGATCAACCTGCTGATAAAACAGAGCTGAGTTTCCTTATTACCCTGGGAAGCAATGCTCTCCCTTGACAGAGTCTTAGAAACATCTCAGAAAGGCAAAGGCAAAGATAGGTTATATCTACGTTTTCAGGGTCTTCCATTAAGACTAATGAAACTGCCTAAAGTGGGGCAGTGCGTTAAGACACTGAAGGATCATGACACACAGTAATTTAGGATTGTTGGGCATAGCAAGACCAGGGTTTGGAGAGCCTTGGAGAGTAGACAGTCATTTGATGCTATCTGTTAAAAAGTTGAACAATTTGATGTTTGTTTAAATGTTTTCTGCAAAGTTCCTTAAATGAACAATAAACTTTTTTTACTTGCAACTTTTATCTTCCTGAGCAAGAGTTTCCTGGAATAGTGAAGCTGTATTGAGGAAGACAGTGGAATAATAAAGCCACGCTGATGTGATCAGTGAGCTGTGTGGGTGTAGATAGTTTTGATTCTCAGAGATAAATCCGATAGAGTGCTTGGGATTCTTGCTGAGTGAGGGTTTTTTTTTTTTCTTTTAAGAATGTTTTTCCTGAGCATAAAGGTCTATGTCTCCACAACCGATAATCCCTAAAATACTGAAAAGTATAAATAAGAAAATAAAGATTGCCCATAGCTCACACCATTAGGTCCCTAGAGATGCTGTAACAGGGCATCACGAACTGAGTAGTTTCAAACAACAGAACTTTATTCTCTCACAGCTCTGGAGGCTGGAAGTCCAAAATCAAGGTGTCTTCAGGGCCACGCTTGTTCTTAGAGGCTGGGTAGAATCTTGCCTTGACTCTTCCAAAATTCGGGTGGCGACCTGCAATTTTTGGCATTCTTAGGCTTGCAACGTCCTGATTCCGGTCTCTGCCTCTGCCATCCCATACTGTTCTTCCCATTCATAGATGCTGGGGTTAGGACTTCAACAAACCTTTTGGGTGGGGGGGGGACACAATTCAACCCATAATACTTCTCATCCAGGGATGACCACTGTTGACACTCCCCCTAGACTTGGCCCTGATCAGGACAGGAGATGGTGGTGACCTACAGTATGGGGGTGACAGTGGGGATCAAATATTTGGAGAGAGTCAAGGGACTTGGGAGGCAAAGTTAGGTCATTAGCTGGCTGAGGGGGATTAAAATGTGTAACCCTTGGGTAGATGGTAAAGCTCTTCACTGCAGCAGTAGACTAGAAAGACAAGCTACTGGGCATCAGATGGCGAGGTCAGTTGTAGGCACGGTGAGTCTGAGTTGCCAGGAAACATCTGAGGAAAGATGCTCCATGGGAAGTTGGCTTATGGGTCTGGATCATTCCCACCCAGCTGGTGGCTACAGCCACAGAAACAGGTGAGAACCCCCAAAGATAGCATGGAGACTGAGAAGAGAGGCAAGAATGAGATGTAAAATGTCCCAATGGTCAGGAGTGGGTCTGGGTTCAACAATGGCCCCTGTTTGCCCTGACTGAAGGAGCTTCTGAGATGTGGGACTCATGGAGAGCCCCAGGCAAGGAGATACCCGTGGTTCCCCAGGGAAGGCGGAGGAGAGGCTGTCAGAGCCGTGGGAGGAAAACTGGGAGAGACAGAAGCTGGAGATTGGGAGGGCTGGGCCGTGTTAAAGGGAGAAGACACATCAAGTATTTTAAGGCCCAGAAAGTGGCCATCAGGTTTGACCACACAGAGTTTACTGGTGGCTGTGGTGAGAGTACTCTCAGGAGAGTAGTGGCGGGAGGTGAGGGGCGGTGAGGAAGTGGGCACTCTGTGTAGACACCACCTGCTGGGCACCAGCAGAAGAGAGAGGGCAGTAGCTGGCAGGGCCCGAAGGCTGTTGTGAGGTGCTCAGCTCAGAGTATCTTTGAAAGGGCCCTGACATTGCACATCCTGCCTGTGACCACCCTCAGGGTCCCCTCCATCCTGAGTGGACTCAGAGTCTGTCTGTTTGGTGCTGGCATTCCTTTGGGAGTGGTAGGGAGAGGGACGTGGGGGTGGCAGCACAGGCAGATGGGCAGCGAGCGTGTTACCAGAGCAGCTACCAGTGAGGGGGAGCTTCCCCCATATAGATCTCCCTGCTTTGGGTTAAAAATACCCCTGCCTGGGGGCCTGGCTGGACGTGGACCAGCTTCCCGGGGACCCATTCAGCCAGGCCTCGTCCGCCTTATGACAGATGGTCAGTTAAGGGATATCCAGGCCTCAGTCTCCAGCCCAGGAGCATCCTGGCATCGTCCCCTGGACCCACTGCCATGTCCTCAGAAGTAGATATGGGACAGACTGCTGGCCCGTCTCCTCCCACAGCAGAGCACAACATCATCCATTTTGCAGTGCACAAAGTCCCTGGGAATTTACCAGAATTCCCTAGGGAGGGGGCCGTGTCAGGGAGGGCCCCTTCCCTCGAGAGAAGGATCCCCCACTACACACAGCCCAGAGTCCAGCAGCCAGCCCCACACCTGAGCCCCTCTCTTAAGACACATAACAATGCCGTTGTCTACACCGGCCACCACTCCCACCTCTTCTGCCTTCCTCTTAAGACTCTAATGCCGAGAGCCAGGGAGGTCTTCAGAGAGCAGCCAATCTGCTGTCCTTTAAGCCCCTTGCTACCACCAGCACCACCATGCAGACACAGAGAGCAAGCCCAGACAGCAGCAACAGGTTGTCCTTGCGAGTATGATTGGGGTGAACACTCAAACTTCCTTTCTCCCCCAGAACAGTTTTCCCTCCCCATACATCACCTTGCCACACTCTGTCCAAATTCAGCACAGAGAGGATCAGGAAGCCTTCCTCGTGGTGGTTTCTGATGCCTAGCCCTTGTGAGGCACTGCTGGATAAAGACCTTCCTCGGGTTATCTCTTGCGATCCCCCAACCAACCAAGATGTTCGGTATCACCATTATCCTTGGGCAGGGAGCAGGCTCACCCAGTTCAGAATCTTGCACAAAGTCCTCTAATGGTGACACCCAGGCATTCTGGCCAACAATAACAACAGTCAAAAACTCCATCCGCGGTGTTTAACAAGTACTGTACAAGGCACTTGGAACAAATCAGTGACGGAGTCCCTAGTATGCATTGTACTTACTATGGAGGCTTCCTCTGTGGAAGCATCATTCTGTGTAATCTTCCCAGTACCCCTGCACCCCTGAACAGCTCTAGTAGAAGCCCCACTTTGCAGAGGGGGCAGCAGTTTGCCCAAAGACCCAGAGCTGGAGCCCAGCTCTCTTTCACCTCTAAACCTATGCGCACGGCCCCCAGCTCCGAGTCCTGCACTCTCCTACAATGTCTTTGGGGCATCTGTGGATTAGTGCGACAATAGAGCATGCTGGGAAGACTCAGGCTCAAGTTTGGGTTCAGATTCAGATCTTATTTATTTGCCATGGGACATTAGTTGCTGTGGACTGAATTGTGACCCCTGAGAATTCATATGTTGAAGTCCCAAACCACAATGTCCCTGTATTTGGAAATAGGGCCTTTAGGAGGTAATTAAGGTTAAATGGGATCAGAAGGGTGGGATCCTAATCCGATAGGATGGGCGGCCTTACCAGTAGAGGAAGAGAGAGATCTCTCTTTATAAGCATGCACAGAGGAAAGGCTATATGAGGAGGGCAGGGCAGGGCATCCTTACCAACACTGAATCAGCCAGCACCTTAGCTTGGGACTTCAGTCTCCAGAACCGTGAGAGATAGAAATGCATTTCTGTGGTTTAAGCCACTCAGCTATGTATTTTATCCTCATAGCCTAAGCAGGCTAAAAGGTTAGGCAAATCACTGAATCTCACCAAGTCTCACCTTTTTTCAGACACTCAGTGGGAGTGTCAAGCCCTGTAAGAATTAAAGATGAATATTTGGAAAAATAGCATAGTTTCTGACATACTTGGTGCTCAGCTAGAATATGTAGCTATTTGAGGAGACTAAGGGACATGCCTCATCAGTTAGAGCTTTCTCTGTTCATAGCACTGGCTTTAAGACTTTGGGGATCATGATCCATGTAAGAAACAGACATAAGCATAAGCAATGACTATGTGAAGAATTGTTCGTAAAGCCAAGCTTACCTTTACTGTGTGCAGTGCACTCTGATATTTTCTCTTCTGCCTTGTGTCATTTTGTTTTGTTTTGCTTTGTAGTGCAGGTTACAATCCACCAAATATATTTCACAGCCATAATGGGTTGCAGTCCAAAGTTTCAGAACCCAGAGCAGCAGGATGGTGAGAGCGGCCCCCGCCTCCACCCTGGCGTGGGCAGGACGCAGGTGCCGGTGGCCATGAGCCAGGCCTGGGGGTCTCAATGAGACTTTAAACCCAGTCTCCCCGCCTCCCAATCAACTGTGCCATGGTTGCAAAATTTGAAGGCCGTGAATCAGTTTACACTCTGCATTGATTCTCACAACCACTCTTTAATGTCTCCATCCCTGTTTTGTAGAGGTGAAATGAGGCTCACGTGGTTGGCAGAATCTAATGTGAATTCTGGGTTTTCTGACTCACAGTCCAGTGTTCTTCCCATCTGCAGAGACCACTGACCAATAATCACAGCCTTAGACCCGCTGCTCTGATGCTTCCTTGGAACCCAAGATGTCCCCAAGGTTTAAGGTTGCACCTGAATTGGGATGTTACGATGTTGTGGGCAGGCATGCAGATTGTGAAGGATATAAGCAAGACTTCAGAAGTGCCCTACTAGACACCCACATCCTGTGCCTAAGCTTCACCGTGCCTCTGGCCCCAGGCCTGCAACACTCAACCCACACCTGATCCCCCCATCCTTCAGCGTCTCCCCATCCCTGATTCCACCCCCTCCCCCTCTTGCATTTGATCGGGGCCATCTCATGGGGCAGAGGAGACCCCTTGGATGTAGCTTTGGGTCAGGAGCCAAAAATGCCAACACTTTTATGCCTCCTCCCTGATCCTAAAAAGATAATGTGATCCTGGCTTCCCTACATGGTGCCTAGGAAATGCTTTTCTTCCCTCCCATTTCCTGCACGGCTCCCTATAGCTCCCATCATCCCTGCAATGTTGTTCCCTAATTTATTATTTTAATTAGCTGCTTGGCTGTGTTAATAATCAAAACCTTCCCAGCCTCCCCGGAGCTATGCCAGGCTACAGGAGAACGGGAGAAGAGCCGGCTGCTCCCGGAGCTCTGTGCTGCCCCGGGGTGTTGTGTGAGGCATTGGTACTTCCCTTGGGGACTAGTGAAGCTTGGCCTCCAGGGGACCCTTGGGATCCCTTAGGGGGGACATGGGCCAACACAGGAGGCAGAGATGGTGGAAGACTCGTGCCCCGGCCAGGGGAGGGAAGTGAGGTGACTTCAGGACATCTCTCTAGGACTCCCATGGAAGGCCTAGAAAAGAAGGCCTCCTGCTCTCCTGCTGAGGGTAGAGAGCCCTTTACCTCCACATCATCGTCCCACTGTACGGGCCTTTGCCTGCCTCTCAGGACATGTCATCTGTGACAGAACAGGTGAAGGGTCCCATGGCTGGTTTTTCTCCTGCTCCCCTTCTTAAGGTGCTAAAGTCACAGGACCCCCCATGGGGTTGAGGGCATCCCTGCCTCTCTGTGCGGTCAGGGTCTGCTCATACATTTGACAGGGATGCACATTTGGTCTGCACGGGGCCATTGTGGGTGAGACCAGTCACAGAGGAAGCCTGTGGTGACAGCCCTGAGTAACGTGGCTTGCTTCGTGGGCAAAGCAGCTTTGTGTGGATCGACAGCCCAGTTGGTAAAATGGGCACTAAACTGGCCAATAAGGTTCTTGAGTTCTAGTCCCCACTTGGCCCCTGGCTACTTACAGGACCTTGGAAAGTCACCTCTCCAGGACTTTATATATAGAATATAAAAGGGGCTAGACTTGACTCTTCTGCCTGTCCCACCCTCCCTCCCCCTCCTTCCCTAAGGAGTTACCAGGCACTACCACATGTAGTGCTCTGCTGGGGATACTAAGATGAGGAAGATTTAACCAAGAGGCTACAAGGGAGACCAAGTGATGAACACAACAAATACACTGTGACACGTGTCACTCTAGAAGCCCTTACAAGGCGTGGAAGCAGCAGGGAGCACAGAATGACTTGTGAGACAGGGGGGCAGAGTCTGAGCTGGGTTTGAAGAAGGAACAGGTAGTCTTATGTTCTCTCCCAGCTCCAGCCCCCAGTACATCCCACGATCTCTGCTCTTGTCATAAAGGTAGACTGGCTTGGGGAAAGAGGGAAAGTAGTGCTCTGATTTACTTTACCAAGGGATCTTTAAAACCACAGAGCCAAGAAAAGAGTGGATCAAAGTAGAAAGTGGCCTTTATCAGGACAAGCCTACCCTTGAAGATTCAACTCAAACAGAACTGGCACTGAGGCCATGGGAATGTGGGGTGACCTGGGAGAAATGCCTGCCTGGCACTGGGGGGTGTTGGTCAGGTCATTTATCAAGCTGAGGCCAGATATTGGAGGGCCTTGAGCCCATGCTGGAGTCTGGGCTTGGTGCGCTGGGTGCTAGGGAGCTGGGGGCAGTTTTTCGGCGGGATCAGCCCTGGAATCATGACACACTTGCTTCTGGGTTGAGCAGGGGCCAGGAGGCTGATGATACACGGGTGGGGAGGTGGGGAGCCAAAGCCAGGGCGGTGCATGGAGCTGGGTGGGAGAACAGATGGGGACTGGCATACGGCTTCCCTGGGAGGAGAGAGAGGAGTCCATAATGACCTTGGGGGAGGGGGGGTGGATTCTGGTCTGGGTGGGTGGTGGTGCATTGATGAGACTGCCCAGGGCAGAAAGAGTGGAGAAGGCAGGTGTGGGCTCTACACGGGCGAACGCACATTCAGCTCAAAATCCTGTCCGGTCCAGTGTGGAGCTGGGCACCCAGGAGGCACCCAGCAAACACAGAAATGAACTGCAGGGCCACCCCGTGTGTTTCCTGCCTCCCCATGCCATGGGCTTCCCTCCCACTGAAGGCAGAAAACTCTACTGCCTGGAGGACCCTTCTCTACTGGGAGCCCCACAGTCCTGGCCCCTGCTCCGCCCCACCAGCCCTTCCCCCAAATCCCAGGACAGAAACGCTTCAGTAGCCTGGCAAAGATAATCCTGCAATTACTTTTACACTCTCTGCCTGATGTCTGTCAGGGCCCAGCCATGTGCGGTTGCTCAGGCTAATCCTTCTGAGCATGTGATGACCTGAGCAACTTTTTGGCAATGTTTCTTTTCTATAAATGGGAAGTTCCTAAAATTACAAGGCATCGGTGACCTGCCATGCCCCTCCTGGACTGCCGGTGTCCTCATTGGCAAGAAGACTTCACCCTCTGCAGGGTTTTCTAGCTAATCGGCTACAGGCTTTGGTTTTGAAAAATGTAGTTAGTATTCCGCAGTTTCTGTAAAGAGCCAAATACTGTTGAATCAACTCTATGCAAATAGCTGTTGAAATAGCTCATTGGGATCAGACCTCTCCCTGCCCCCTGAACAGTCCTCTCCGTTCCCCTTCCACTGCTCTTCCTGCTGATCTAGGCAGTCTCCCCAGGGCTTGAGTGAAAGCCATGAGCCACTGGTCCAGAGGCATCTTGCTGGAGGAATATTGGCAGAAGGTTGTCCTCTGGTACTAACGGGGACATTTTACCCACGTGGAAGAGACCTCAGAGATATTCTCATCCAGCAGTGCCATTTTACAGATGAAGAAACTGAGGCTTAGCCAAGTGAAGTGTCTGGTACACAGTCACATGGTTAGTCAGGGGCAAAGCCAGGGCTGGAACCTCAGTCTGCTGACCTCCCAATACCCCTCTGGTGACCTTCTCCAACATTTAGCAGCTTTTACTCTTCTGTCCAGATGCAAGATTGTTTTCTCAAGAGCTGACCAAGCCCCATGCAGGAGATGCCCTGGAGGACTTGAAACCCTCTTGTTCCTGATGGCAAATCCCTCTCCCTGTCCCTTGCAGACACTAACTGCTCTACCAGATGTGACACCCCAGGGTGTGGGATGGGGGTTAGTGTCCCCATTGACTCAGAATCACATTCTTATTTCTTCTGGACGTCAGAACGAGTATGAATTTGTTTTCCAGACCTTAATCAGGGGCAGTGGGTCCCTTCAGATGGCTTCCAGGCCCTCCCTTGTGGCTGGAGACCCTGCTGCCACCCTGGCTCACTTGTGGGCTCTCCCTGCTTTGCAAGATTCCAGCCCTTTCTGTGACTGGCAAGAAGAGCTCTAGTAGAGAGCAACCCTCCATTAGTGGGATCAATACTGCTTGTCTCCCATGGCTGCATTTCTTAGAGCCCCCCACTCCTTCTCCTGGGAGCCCCATGGTTTTTTGTTTCGTTCCGTTTCGTTTTTTCATAATAGGACTTTAAATCCCTTCGGATTGAAAACTGCTCCTCACCACCCCACCTTCAGCCTCAAAGCTTCTACGGAAGCAAACACCCTCACATAGACAGGGGAGAGGATAGGGTTCAAGTCGGGAACAAATGTCAAGAGCTCTCCAAGCAGCTACGCCCAGGGGTGGGGCCCAAAGCTTCCAGGAAGTAGCATATTCAGTGGGATTCAGCACAGCGCCACCTACTGGAGGAGAGGGACAGGACACTCTGACCCTCCATTAAATAGAAAACCTACAAGGTGGTTTTTTCTCCCAACCACCTGGGAACTGAATTAAATATTCATGCCTAGATCCCACTCCCAGAGATTCCATTTGGCCTGGGGTGTGACTTGGGTTTTGTGGAACTCCCAGGTGATTGTGCAGCCAGGCTGAGAAATGCCACCTTATCTGGGTGTGGAGGTGGAGGAGGCCTCGGAGACCGTTCTCACTGGGTCTCATTGCCTGCTACAGGATTAGACATCAGCCCCCAAACCTGACTACATTATTTTACATGGATTACCATTTCTCTGGCCAAAGTGTCCAAAGCTTTTTATCAGATTTTCAGTGGGTTCCGTGTCCCCCAACAGATAAAGTGTCCCTAGTCAAGCCCAAATGTGCCCAGATGTGTGGTCCTAAGTCTGATTCTCAGCCTGTGGGGTTGACAAACCTAATGGATAATGGATAGTGTGTATATTTCTATAAAGAGACTACACCCATTAAAAGATCAATGCAAAGTGGTCACATTGACTATCTCAGGCTGTTCAGAATCTCTTCCTGGCACTGTCATGTGCCTTTGATTAATAAAAAATGAGAAATGAATTATTAATTAATGCACTGTATATGGTGGGCAAAAGCCTTCAAAATGTGAGATCCACAGGAAAAAGTAATCAAAGGAGTCTTTGGTGATTATAGACTGGGAACCACTAGTCTTTTATAACCCCCTTATTTGAGATATGAAGAAACTCAGGCTCAGAGAGGTTAAGGGACTATCTTTAGGTCACACAGCTAGTTATGCAAAGCTGGGACCCTCACCCAAGCCTTTCAGTCATGCTGTAGGGGGCAGAAAGAATATGTGCAGGATATTTTGCTGGAAACCCTCACTTGACACAACTCCATTGACCCAGACTCAGGAAATTCCTCATTGGTCATGGAGGTTGTATGGGCCAAAGATAGCCTACATGCACAGGGAATTTAAAAACCTATTGTAGTCCAGGATTTCACTGAATCTAAGATACCATCAATTGTGAGGTACACCATTGTTTTCTGTACCAGTAAGACAAAGTGCTGCCAAGTATAAGACGCCATTAATCATAAGATGCATCTCAATTGTCGGGTTGTTAAAATGGGGGCGGGTAGGACTGTGCATTGTGGAATTAAAGAAATGGGGCACGTTAGCCTCTCCCATGCCTTTCGGAGTGGCCCAGCTGTGTAATGTTCTTCTACCTGTTTCTCTTACCTCCTGGAGGTGCCAAGGAGGAGAAAATGGCACTTGGAAGGAAACAGATATGTTTTAAAAGCGAAGTGAGTAATACAGCAGGGCCTGGCCCAGTCTGTGGAATCTGAGGACAGAATCCCAGACTAGCCTTCAGAAAACCTGGGTTTGAATCTCAGTTCTGAAACCTTCCAGTGGTGTTATCTTGAGTACATTTTTATTCTCTCCAAGCCTCAATTTCTTCATCTGCAAAACAGAGATCATATGTGCCCCACCCCCACCCTATCCTCACCAAACTATTGCAAAACTCAGAGGGGAAGATGGTCAGCTGAATGGTGTACCTGCCTCCAGCATGGTGATTGCCGAGAACCACCTTTCGTTTGCCCCGCTGATGTCTGTGGCTCCCGAGAATGGACACTGTGAAGTGTCAGGGTGGGTCCTGCAGAGTCGCTCTGGGGCAGATGCCAGCACCTTAAGGACGAGCTTCCATGGACCGAGCCAGTGGGCCTTGTCTAGCTTTTGACACCCCACCCATCTGAGGAAGAGAATGCATTGTTAAATGAGGAAGGGAGACTGAGGGCCAGACAGAAGTCCACCTTCCCAGGAACAGAAAGCAGAGATGGTCAGAGGTCCCAGGGGCCCTGCCCCCACCAACACCCCAATACCGCCCCGTCCGGCACCCTGGGGACACACATGCACACACAGGCTTCTGCTGAGCATACAGGTCACAGAAAGGGTTGTTCAGCCTCTGTGCAGAAAGAACCCAGTGGGAGAGCCACCTCAGTTGTATTTCCCAGGTACCCCTTCCTAGGGAGACATCTGCCTGACCTGCCAGTCAACAGTGTCCTGTCCCTGTACCCTTCTCCGGGCCAGAAGGGAATGGGACAGTTAGCAAAGAAGAAATGTCTCCCAGTCCTCCTGCTGGTCCAGACCAACCCCATTTGTGGAGAATGCATCCATTCAGTGGTGGAGACACCATGCTCAGCCTCCAGTCCAAGGCTCTGAGCTCTCGTCCTGGCCCTGCCCCTAACTGCCCCTAACCAGCGGCAGAGCCTCCGGCAATTGACCTTTCCTCTGTGGGCCCCAGTTTTGTCACCTGTGGATGAGAAGAAATGAGATGAGAAGCCCCAGGGTGCTCCCCCCATGGGCACGTGTAAGCCTGAAATGGGGCACATAGGAAAGTGCCCCCCTGGGAAATGTGCACCAACCCAAGGAGCACTGGGGGAGAAAGGACACAGGGCAGCTGGGAATCAGGGAAGTGAAGGGACCCAGACACATTGCTTGTCCCATAATTGCAGCCATCTCCCCCACATCCACTGAGGACACAATAGGCCCTAGGAAGGGCCTAGGAAGGGTACCTGGGAAATACAACTGAGGTGGCTCTCCCACTGGGTTCTTTCTGCACAGAGGCTGAACAACCCTTTCTGTGATCTGTATGCTCAGCAGAAGCCTGTGTGTGCATGTGTGTCCCCAGGGTGCCGGACGGGGCGGTATTGGGGTGTTGGTGGGGGCAGGGCCCCTGGGACCTCTGACCACAATGTGGTAAGAAGTACAAAATTGGGAGTCAGACTCAGATTCAAAATCTGTTCCTGCACCTGCCTTAGATGTGTGACCATGGACAAGTCTCTGAACCTCTCCATGCCACAATTTCCTCATCTGTGAAATGGGTAACCAAACTATTGTCTCAGGCTCTTCGAAGGACTCAATGAGATGGTGACTAAAAAGCGCCTCAAACGTGGTAGGCTCTCTATCGATGGCAGCTGTGGAGCCCTCGGGGGCCGCCTGCCCTGACCTGGGCTTTCCTGCAGGTGGGTGGGGCCGCCATCATGGCCGTGGGCGTCTGGACCCTGGTGGAGAAGAGCGGCTATCTCAGCGTCCTGGCGTCCAGCACCTTCGCTGCTTCCGCCTATATCCTCATCTTCGCAGGGGCCCTTGTCATGGTGACGGGCTTCCTGGGCTTCTGCGCCATCGTCCGGGAGGACAGGAGCTGCCTCTCCACAGTGAGTGCCCCCCCACCCCACCCCCCCATCGGGCTCCTGTGCTGAGAACCCCCTGCCCACGCGGTAGAGATCCCTGGAATCAGAGAAAGACGGCTGCCCTTGGGTCTGGTGTTGGCCGAAGTCTCCAGGCTCTTAGCACCTACGCCAGTCTTGGTGGCTGCTGCTGCTGCTTCTCCCCTCCCTGCCTTTCCTCCCTCCTCCTCCTCCTTCCAGATTTCATCATACGGTGCTTCTCAAAGATATGCAGAAATGAAAAGGGTGTGATAAGGCAGCCCCTGTCCCATCACCCAGACTCCACAACTACGTTCTCCTCTTTCATTGGTTTCCTCCCTACTTCCTGCCTCCCCGCCCCCCTCGGCACCCAGACACCGTGTCATCTGTAATATTTCACTGCATCCCCCTAGAACTGAAGGATCCTTCTTCAGAAAACATGACAATACCTTTCTCTCACCTAAAAACAATTATTAGTCATTCCTTAATATCATGAAATAACCAGGCAGTTTCAAATTTCCCCAGTTGACTCAGAAACTGTTTTTGTTTTTTCAGTTTGTTTGAACCAAAACCTAAATTAGGTCCATGTATTAAGATTAAGATTGGGCTGGGGCTCCTGGTTGGCTCCGTCGGTTAAGCATCTATCTGACTTCGGCTCAGATCATGATCTCACGATTCTCAGGTTTGAGCCCCTCGTCAGGCTCTCTGTTGTCAGCACAGAGCCTGCTTCGGATCCTGTGTCCCCCTCTTTCTCTGCCCCTGCTCTGCTCGCACTTTCTCTCTCAAAAAACAATTTTTTAAAAAAATTAAGGTCGGGCGGTTTGTCTCTTGGGTCTCTTTCAGTCTCTCAGCAATACCACCTACCTCTCTCTCTCTTTCTCTCTCTCTCTTTCTGTCTTTGCTTAGAAATTATTTGTTGAAGGAACAAGATCATCTTTCCTATGCTTTCTCCCAGTCTGGAATTTCTGATGATATCCTTGTGACGTGTCCTCCAGGCAGTTGAATCTAGAAGCATGATCAGATGTAGGTTTGATTGTTTGGGCAAGAGGATTTCACGGGTGGTGTTGTGGGCAGCACAAGCTCCTTGAAGCCGGGAAGACTGTCCATCCATAGCCAGTTCATCGTGTCAGGAAAGAAAACCAGGCAGGACTGGCAGGGGCAGAAGCCAGACCCACCCCCTTGCTCCCAAGGACACTTTGCCAGGGTAGGCTCCCTGGCACCTGGGTGACATCTCCCCTCTTTTAATCTCCTGAGGACCAAGCTCAGTGGGAGCAGGGGAGGCTACAGAACACGTGGACTTAGCAGGAAAGGGCCAGAGCCAGAACCAATCCAAGGCTTAGTGAGAAATCAGGTTGAGCCTGAATGGAATCAGGTCGCAGGACGAAGCCTCGAAGGGCTGTGCTCTCCCCACCCTGCTTCCCCATACCCTTGTGCATCCAACCAAGGGAGCAGGAGGCAGTGGAGGGGCAGTCCCCTGAAGTCACTCTCACCAGCGGTGACCTACTTTTTCAGCTTTGGATACAAAAGCGCCTGTGCACAGGCTCCACAGGATGGCTCTCCCCTGCCTAGAAAAAGTCTTTAACTCTGCTCTGAGGGACAGCCTGGAGCCAAGGTGCAGGTCACATGGATGGTGGCACACCAGTGGGGTAAAGTCCCACAGGGGACCAGCAGTGGGACAGGTGCACCATGAGCCAGCCCCACACCTGCCAGCCATCCCTCACGTGGCCTCGCATGAGTCCTCATAAGCCTGCTGGACATCCCTGATCTGATCAGCTTTAGCCGAATGAAGACACGGGACATGACCGAGTGACTGGGCATGTGATGCAGCCCGGGAGGAGGTGCCAGCCCTTATGGGGACCAGTGCAGCTGGGCCCAGAGGAATCCTGATCCCTCCATTCTCAGGGAGTCCACCTTTGCTCTGCTCAGCCCTTTAGGAAGTGGGGCCTTCAGCTGGGCCCCGGGCTTCAGGCTGGGCCCTCTGGCCCGCAGAGGCAGGCTGCTGAGCTGGGTCATCACCGGCTGCCCCTTCCTAACACCAGCTAATCTTGTGGAAGAAACAGGACTCACCTCTCCAGCCCAGGAAGGAAGGCAGAAGCCCTCACTTGGGAACCTTGCTTCTCAGTTGGAGCCATCTGTCTTGGTACCATAGGAGCTCCTAAGACCAGTGGGCCCCTACAGCCCAGGGAGACAGCCCCCTGCATTCCACCCCAGCGTGCAGTTATAACACAGATGGGCATGGCTCTTTGAGAGCCACCTCCCTCTGTCCTTACAACAGCCGCCCTGCAAAGTCAAAATGCTCATGAACTTTCTGTGCACCGAGTGCTATTCTAAACACTGCTGAATTTAGCTCGCTTAATCCTCACCCAGCCCTATGAGGTGTTTACTCTTATGGTGTGCATTTTACAGGTGAGGAAGCTGGGCCACAGAGGGGTTAAACAATTTGCTGGAGACCATCGTGTTAGTGAGCAGCTAGGTCTGGCCCCCCGGGCCAGTGCTCCCATTCAGAAGGCGTTGTTCACCCCACCATGCAGATGAGCAAGCTGGCCCCGGAGATGTGGAATGAGTAAGGGCTGGAGCTGAACTGGGAAGGCCAGTCTGTTAGAATTGCCGCCAAGAATCCCCATCACAGGGAGGCCAAGCAGGGTGGGAGGCAGAGGCACAGGAGGCAATGTGGGCAGAGGGACATGCCATTCTCCCTACCCGTGGACGTCAGCACAGAGCATCTGTCCTGTGATCTCAGAGATCTGAGTGGGCACAGGAGGGAGCACTCTGTGGGGTCCAGACAGAATACTAGGGCAGGAGACCAGGGGGCGGCAGGAGTGGCCCCTGCTCTCATTATAGTATGGAAAGAGCAGTGTGTGTCAGAGGATGCCTCATATGGAAGGGAACTTGAGGGACATCGGGTCCCTTCCAGAGGTTCTGGTCTAAAGACACTAGACTGGGGAGTATGGGCATTGATGGGGGATACTCAGCTTTATTGACTTCTCTGGAGAGCGGCCCAATCATAAGAGCTTTTGGCATTCTCAAAGACCAAAAGGAAAGCCTAAGGGTCAGTAACTGACAGCATTCTGATCTGTGAGCCACACACCACAAGCCCCTCTTCTTCACTCCTGTCTTAATACCATCCATTAGCCAGGCCTGTCCCACCCTCCAGCTGAGCCCTTAAGAAAATTGATGTCTTCTAGCCTCCAGTCACAGCCCGCCTGGAGGGGACCAAGCTCCGCAGCCAGGGCTAGGCGGGGAAGACCTGGGGACTTCTGGAAGGCCAGGCTTGCCTGTAGGACGGTGCACATCTACCTCTTGGCTCGCCCTTCTGAGCTCCACAGGGTCAACAAGTTAGAGGTTTTCTCATCCCCCTGGGCCTCAAGGCAGGGCTGGGAACACAGGGACTGCTGGACGGGCTGGTGCTAGATGCCTTCCTTCTTCTCAGCCCCACCTTCCGCCCCACCCCCCGCCCCTTGCCTGCTCTCACTTTCATCCCAACAGAACTGACACAACACATCTGACCTCTGTGGTCCACCATCCTAACCGGACACATCACCAGCCCAGAAGTCTAGGGGTGTGAGCACAGCACTGTAGCAAACAGCAAACCTCGAAGCCTGGAGTCTTCTCTCTTTGCTTTTCCCTGATCCCCCACCCCCACTGAAAGAACCAAAGACGGAACCATCCTAAGGACAGAACACAGGTGAAGCAGTGCTTCTGAGTAACCCACATTCTGGCCTGTCAGCCCCGGAGTTATTGAGCACCTGACTGTTTAACCAAGAAGGTGGCTGGGACATGCAGGAATTTCTCAACCCAGGCCCCCCTTTGGAGGCAAGCGACATGGTTAAGGCAGTTTCAAAGTGTTCTGTGGTTCCCGGAGGCTCCTTGCTGCTCTCATTTCATTTTTTCGCTTCCTTATCTAACTTCCTTTTGAAATCTTTCATCAGCTAATGGCTGAAGGAGACTCCAAAGGAGAAATGCAGCAAGCCTAGCTCTACACAAAGTGGTCCCCAAAGAGAAAAGGGAAAGACGAAAGACCAGGCATCCGAATGATGTGCGTCCAGCCTGGACCAGGAGGAGGGCGAGGCCAGACATCAAACGCTCCCTGAGAACTTTGCAGAGTGGGTGGTCCAGCTCACACAGTGCCACGTCCTTCCTGGTCCAGGCCCTTCCTCCTGGCACCTCTGCAGCCCCCAAAGTCACTTTCCCAAGAAGGCAGCACTTATCAGGGACAGGAATAGCACATCTTTGCGGGCGCTGAAATGCCGACCGGCGTGGTGTGGGAAATCGGTAGAGGGGAAAGAGAATGAGGTTTAAATTATTCACACCAGATCTTCTGTTTCAGTGAAGGCTGCATGAGGGAGCCAGATAATTCAGGCCAGCTCAGCCTAAGGCCGATGGCCGGGACAGATGCTACCCTGATCAAAAGAAAGGGGTATTTTTAGAGTTTTGAATATGGGCTCTGAAAACTTTTGTATCTTAATCCACATGAAGATTATGATGGATAGCTCAGGCTAAACGGGTCTTTGTGAGGGGCTCTTTGACATTTAGGGGATGGATTAAAGAGTAAGAAGTGCTAGAACCAATTCTTGAAAACGAGGAGACCCCAGATTGCAGTTTGGAGCTGGTTGTCCAGGGCAGTAAGGTCTAGAATTAAGGACTGGTTCAAAAGCAAGTTGTAGCGCTGCCTGCCCAACTTACTTTGGGACTTGGGGAAGTCACTCGGCCACCCCTGGCCACTCCTATCCCTGTCTTTATCTGGGGGTAAGGTATGTGGAGAATGAGAGAGCATTCTGAGGCTTAGGAAATAAGTCACCACATTATGTAAAGATCATAAAATGTGGCTATAATTATCGTTTACATCACCATCACCATGACCAAGCTCCTTTGAGAAGGAATCTAAATAAATGGAGTTATTCTTAGGGCCATGACTCCCAGGGTCCCTACAACCTCTTCCTCGATAGAAGCTGGGAATGGAGGAAGGACCCCAGTTCCCTGGCGGGGGTGGTAGGCAGAGCCGGGGTGGGGGTTGGGATGTTGACTGTGTGTTCCCATTGCCCATTTCTCAGCCTCCCATTACCTTTGTGTTCATCAGCCGCCCAGCCAGAATGGTCATAGCCTCATCTGTTTGGTAACACTTTGACCTTTGAGTCAGCTGCCCAAATGCTTCAAAAGAATGGATCTTGCAGCCAGGGCTTTGAGAACCCCAGCTCCTCTCGATCAGAACAAGAGAGCCTTTCCTGGTCCTGTATGGTCTGGTGCAGTGGAAGCAGGAAATGGACAAGAGGACTCTTGCCAAGGCTCTTCAGGAAGTCAGGAGTCTGCCATGAGGCAAGAGGGCTGCTCAGGAGACCCATACAGTCAGCCTGGACCCTGCCTCTCCCAGCTGGGTCCTGCTGGGTTCATTCGGGAAAGGCCTGTTGTATGCTGGACAGCCACAGCTGCCTGGTGGAGTGTGGCGCCTCTTCCCCTCAAGACCTCAGCAAGTCTTTCCCATCAGCTTCCTTCTCAATGGCCTTACTTAGTTCAGGGGCTATGCAGGAGGGACTGCCAGGTGCCTTAGACATGAACCCTCCACCCATCTCCTTAGCCAAAGAGAGAGATAGACTTGCCTAAGGTCACGTAGCCAGGAACTGGCAAAGCCCAGTCAACACCCAAGTCTTGATCCAGGCCCTGTTTACTGTCCCAGGCCAGCCTTGCACAGCCACCCCCCCCCCACCCTTTTGGATGCTTCCAACACAGGAAATGGGCACTTGCCTTTCTTGTGCTCCAGGACCTATTGTTTGCATTCCAGGTGAAAAGGGAAGCATTTTGAGATCTGGGGTCAGTTACCCGGCTGCTGTCACCTGATCCACTCAGAAGTGAAGGTCAAGCTTCAAGGTGCAGGCAGTGTGGTAGAAAGCAGCTCTGTTAGTGCACGAAAGAAAATTTTTTGGCCTATTTGGAGAAAGTTCAACTCAGTTATGTGCGGGTAGATGATCACCCCGTAGTGGGGGCTCTCTGTGTCCCCACCCCCAGCTGTGGCCCATGCAAGGCTCAGAGCTCAGAGAGAGAGAGAGAGAGTGTGTATATCGTGCACGTGTGCGTGCATGCTTACATGTCTGTGTGTTTCTGTTGCAGGAGGACAGGGGATGGTTGCTAAACAGCATCTGTTTGCATCCCAAATCCAAGAGCTCAGCTCAGGATCACTGCCTCTTTGTCATTCGGTTCCTGCTTCCTTTCCTTAGCAGATTCTGAATTTAGCCACATAACAGAAAGAGACATGCTAGATAGTCCCTCTCACCTAAGGAGGCATGGTCCGTGTGTGCCCTGATGACTGTGGGCATGGGTGATCTGAACCCCAGGTAGCCCTTCCCAACTTACTTGGAAGGCTGTGCCTCCATGCAGCTGTTTCTACCTTCCCAGTGACCTTTCCCTCCCACTGGTGTTAAACTGAATCTTATTCCACAAGCACACACCCAGTAAGGGGCCTAGAAGTGGGCTGGCAGCTGAGGAAAACTGATCCCAAGTGGATGGTCTCCTCCTGAGGCCCCACCCAGGGAGCTGCTGAGGCTGTTGTGGGCCGTCGGTACTGTCCGGTTCTGATGAGGTTCGTTCCCCGACCACCCCCCCCCCCCCCCCCGCCACCAGGAACCACCCGCTTCCCACCAATGAGGTGAGCTTTCTGAGCCACACCCCGTTCCCATCTTGGAGTAGTGGCACGCCTCGGCGTCGCAGCCACCCTGTGTCCCTGGGATGGGGACGGGAGTGGTGGCTGGATGGCTGTCTGGACATGCTCCTCCTGGAAAGTCCCCCCCTCCACGGTGACATTCGGTGCCCTTCTCCGTCTCCCCACACATCACACTGAGGTTTTGGGGGAGTTTACAATCCATTGAAAAATAAGGCCCAGGAGGCAGAGAGATGGCAGTGAAAGGTCATCTCCACGGCTAACAAAGGTGATTGGAGCATGTGGCTTTATAGCTGCAGCTGGAAGCCGTAGCAGCCCTTCAGCTGTGGTTGAGATCGGGGTACACGCCTTTCTAAGAACTGCCTCACTGTACTTGCCACATGGTGGAGAACAGAGAATGTGGCATCCTGAGGACAGGCTGGCCCCGAGGTGAAGGAGGAAGGCCCCCTCAGCAGATAGGACAGGCAGTGAGTAAGGAGAGGAGCCAGGGTGTCCCTCTAGCTGTGCCTGCAAGGAAGCAGGAGGCCAGGACAGAGGAGGCAAGGTCCCAACACTGCACAGACTGATGAAACTGTGGCACCAAGACATTTTTCCCATCCAAGCCCTACACTTTATGCAGAAGGACCAGAAAGGGTGAGTAATTCGCCCAGGGTTACACAGCATCTTGTCACAGAGGCACACTGGACCCAGACTCCCAGGCCAGGGCACCTTGTGTAACACCCCTTTTCTCTGACCAGCACCATTCTGGGCTCAAGATGCACCTTTCTCAGGCTGCAGTGGATTTAAATGATCACCGCTTACCTGTAACAGCAACTTTCTAGATGGAACAGGTTTTACAGCCACTTAATTCCCTCCACCTCCTCCCTGCAGTTTCCTGCAACTCATTCTCCATGTGCCATCGATGGGGCTGCCATCAACCTCAACAAGCATTTCTAGCACATTCCCAGAATTTTTGCTGGGCACAAGGCAGCATAAGAAGGAAAGACATGATTGGGCCTGCAGCCCAGTCCTTGGCTGGAGTCTAGTGAGGAACACAAGACACCTGTATCAAAAGACCGAGAACCCTGTAGGTGGTTTCAATTCCTGTTTCCATCTGGTCAGAGCCTCTGACCTCTCTGAGCCCCAGGACTTTTCCTAACATCCAGGCTTGGTAGGGATTTCTCCTGCTCAGCCTTCCCTTCTTCCCCATTGCCAGCCCTGTCCTCGAATTACACCACTGGGAACCCCGTCCCCAGTTGCCTCCTTGGTTCTACCCTGTCCCCATGCTCTATCTTATTTGCCTGCGGGCTGCACCACATTTCTCCCACAGCCTGGGAGAAGACACCAACAGGGACATCTAGGTCCTTCCGAGGGACAGCAGCAGTCGGCCATTTCCCCCATGCCCAAATCCCTCAGGCATCCCTAGGCTGTGGCCCCTGAGAGGAGTCTGGCCCTCCTTCTGGCAGCCAGCAGGCCAGGCCCCTGCCCCTCTGGATCCTGCTGTCTTAGCCCATCGGCCTGAACTCCTAGCAGCCCTAGCTTGAAATCCAGTGGACTCCTGTCTTTGGCTCATAGCTATAGGTTCTATTCCCCTCCTGACCCCACCCCCACCCACAATGTGATCTTTGGACCCCAGCACTTTGGCTTGGACTTTGGACAGCCTCAGCTGCATTCTCTTGATGTGTCCCTTGAATGCCTCCTGCCTCCCCAGGCCCCACTGTCCTCAACTCTCCCATCACTGATTCGACCAGCTTTCACTACCCCAGCCCTGGTCCACTCCTCTGCTCCCAGTCCCCTGGGCCAGAACTGAACATTAACTTCAGTCAGAACACATACTAGCATCCTCTGCACAGCCTGTAGAGCACAACTAGGTGGAGTGCCAGCTGGCCGGGGCTGTGAGCCCTGGGCTGGGGCTCCCCGGGGTAGAGGTCACCTTCATCCTTCCAACAGTGACATCTTGTTACAGGAATAACTTGAGGCTCTCAAGCCCACATCCTCTCTTCTCTGCAATAACAGTCCGGCAGCTGCACCTCTGAGTCCTGACCGCCTCCAGCCACTGGTTAATTGCCAGAAAATAATGCACCCTGAGGTCATTGCCGCTTAAACAGCCTCAGCTGTTGGCAGCTCCCTGACCCTCCCACAGCATGCTGCTGTAACCCTCTCATACACGGCCAAGCTAGGACCTCAGGCTGCACTCTTCTCCCTGAAATTTTTTTTTTTTTAATTTTAGGGAGAGAGAGAGTCCCAAGCAGGCTCCACACTCAGCACAGAGCCCGACACGGCTCAATCCCATGACCCTGGGATGAATCCCATGACCCATGGCCTGAGCTGAAATCAAGATTCAGACACTCAAGCGACTGAGCCACCCAGGTGCCCCTCTCCCTGCAACTTAATGTTGGTAGCATCTTGAGTCTCCTCTCCTCTTCTGCCACACTGCTCTGAGAAGGGGCTGGTGCCTCGACTCCCACCCCTCACCCCAGCCCATTCTCACCTTCCTAGGCACCAAGCCTTCTCAGTTTTCCATCTCTGGCTTAGTCTCCATCTCTGATTATGCAGAATAGCAGAGGGGGTAGTGGAGTAGAGCTTCAGCGAGGTTCCCTCCTTTGTGGCAGAATCAGCCCAGTGAGGAATTCCGGAAGTCCAAACGTAGAAAGTTCTTAAAACGTACTGCAAGGAAGGCACCAGCCGGAGCTGAGTTACCTGGGCTCATCATGTACCAGTGAATCTGCCTCAGAAACTTTATTTGGAGCTCAGCTTGCCCCCATGCAGTATTAGCCCATCTGAAGATGCAATTTCTAATTAATCCCCTTAATGTCACAATGAGATATATTTCCGCAAAGCTCCTGCAGAACCTCTCATTAAAGAAAGTATTGGTTTGGTTCAGAGAGTACTGTGCTGTTCCAGCTTTGCTTTGGATCTATAGTTCTAGAAAATGTCCAACTTCAATTCTAGTTCAAACTGTACCATTAAAGAATTAAAGGAAAAAAAAAACTTTGGTAGATGGTACAGAGGGAAGATGAATGTTTGGGTCCCATTCTTTGTTACCAAACTGGTTTCTTGTACATTTAGGGTTCACTTTGGCATATTTCGAAGTGGCATAGTTCTTCTGGGGATAGAGGCTATAAGAACTTTTTTTAGAAGTCTCATTGCTGGTTTCTATCAGACCAAGACTAAGTAGTTGCTTCTGGAAGGACTGGGGGCAGCCCTGAGTGCAGGGGCCAGCCAGTCACAAAAACCAAAGTGGGGCTGAAGGTCAGGGAGGAGTTAGGGCAGGGTGGGTCCAATTCACACCAAGGTGCCCAGGGACTGTGAAGACAGAACAAGATACAGGTCAGAGCAGGAGGGCAAACAAGGATCAAAGGACACACAGTCCTGGGGAGCAGGACGATCATGTGACCCTGGAGTCTGACAGAGGTTCAGAAAGAAGGATGTTGGCAATGAGGTCACGGTCAGGAACTTCTGGCACAGAGAGGGCTTTGGGGAGACCTCCCCTAAGCTGCGATTTGATGGCTAACAGCTGTGCAACACAGACACAGTCCGGACAGCGAGTCCCAGGCAGGGGCACAGAGGGCAAAAGTGGGGAGGCCTGAGGCTTCGCTTGTGTGTAGGGCCCTGCACGCGCGCGCGCGCACACACACACACACACACACACACACACACACACACGGGGAGTGCTGCACAGCTGTGCAGACTCTAGGATCTGATGAGGCTAGGATCCCCCTAACCACAGCCACCCCAAGTGCTCTCAGGGAGCCCACCCACCCAGCCATCTGCTCTGTAGTGGGCACGACAGCACCCAGCAAGTAAGTGCACAGAGTTATGCCGCTGGAATCCCTGAGTTTGATTTCTGGACTCAGCTGGACTCAGCCATGCTCTTGCCATGTGACCGCAAACGGCTTCGCCTCTCCATGCATGTGCCTCATGGTTACGACGAGGCTAACGTCGGTGCTCACACGGCAACATGATGAGTAATGCTATGCTCATCTCCGAGGGTGGTTGGGAGCTGTCATGAGATGTGCTCACCAGAGGGGCCGGCACCTGGGGAGAGCTGGCAAACCTTGGCCATTACTGTCATGGAGCGCCCACCGTTTGCACTGTGGGCCATGAGTGAGGCACTGATTCTGCCAAGGAGGGGTTAATTTCTCCCCCCCCCCACCCCCTTTTTTGTGGAAGGGCTATTTTACCACTATTCTCACTATAGGAAAACTACATTTTTACCGCTGTTGAGAAGCAAGCTAGGCATACCTCTTCAGCTGTAGTCCAGGAATTCTGGCAGCCCATTCATGAGAGTAGTGGGCTCTGTTGGTAGAGAATGGGCCCTACACAGCACAGGGCCCAGGAAATCTTGGCTTTCATTCAAATAGGACAGTTTTCATGTTTCCTACAGGCAAGGGCAACACATCCCTCCTTAGCCCAGGGAAGCCTGGGCAAGCCAGTAGGTACCTAGCAGCTTCAGGAAACAGTGCTATCAAGAACCAAGAAATTCACTGACTACCCCAGGGTGCACCTGGGCCCATCACATCCCTATAATAGCTGCTGATCCCAAGCACTGTTGGCTTCACTGATCCTCCCTAGAGTCAGGGTGAGCAGCTTCCTGCCACAAAGTGCCCTCAGAGGCCGGTACACAGTAACCGCCTCACATGTTTCTGTCTGTGTTCAGTTTCAGGCTTCTCAGGAACTAGACCACCTTCCTCAGATCTTCTTTTTCACATCTCCCATAGTGAATAGGGGAAATCCTATACAAGTCAAGTCCCAGCAGCGGCCTCAGAATCTGAAGTTAAATGTGCAAATCAGTTCCTCAACCTTGGCACTAGTGACATTTTAGCCCAGATCATCCTTTGCCAGGTGGCCTGACTTGGGCACTGTAGGACGTTCAGCAGCATCTTTGGCCTCTACCCACTAGCTGCCAGTGGCATTCCTTACCCCAGTGGTGACAATAAAAAACAGTCTCCAGACACTGCCAAATGTCCCCTGGGGGAAAAACCATGCTAGATTGGGAACCAGGGGTATAAATTAAACCACAATAATAATTCCATACCACCCACACATCAGAACAAGATTAAACTCCTGCCCCCAAGCCTGGGGCTGCCAGCTTCAGCCAGTTCCCTTCAACTCACGGCATGCGTATTACGATGTGCACTCACAGGTCTTCATCTGGGCTGTTTACTGAGCATGCCTCTAGACCCAACCCCGTACCAGGCACTGAGGCCAGAAGAACCTGAGATGTGGTCCCTGTTCCCCAGAAACTCACAGTCGTTCTGGGGAGACGGGGTCACAACATCTGAGGCAATGATAACCTCTACAGAGCAGTAGGTACGGATACGTCACTCAGCCAGCCCGTGAGGAAGAGTGTGGCAGACAGAGGGGAGGGCACAGGGGCAGCTCTGAGTCTAGTCGAGGAGAAGGAGCTGCGCTGAAAGTTGTGTCAGAAGGTGGAGGCAGGTGCAGCACTGTAGGCACGTGGACAGGGGCGCTTGGCACCCACTGCGGACCCAGGGAGGGCTTCGTGGAGGCCATGACCGAGCCCGGTGATAGAGGGACAGGCAGGGGAACACTGAGGGCAGATACATGGAGGCTGGAAGGCTTGGGCGGTGTTTAGGGAACCGTGTGCAGGAACAGAAGGAGTGCTTTGAAGATTGGCGGCCAGCTAGCCTGTGCCGTAGGAGTACTGGGATGATTTGGCTGGACATCAGGAAGGCTTGGTAAAGAAAAAGGTGGAGCAGCAGAGGCGAGGCACTTGTGTCACGTGGCAGCCCCCCACCAGCCTGGCCCCACTGCCCAGAGGCAGGGCTGCCAGGCCCCTCAGTGCAGGGGGATCCCAGCAAGCACAACCTTTTGCCTGCTTCCCCGAGGACTGTCGCACTGGAGCTGTGATTCAGGGCCACCCCCGCCCGGGTGAGTCACATACCTACAGCCCTCCTGCCACCGAAGCTGCACCCATGCCCACCGAGCACCCAGCCGGCCCACTCCCTGGCACCCCGCGTCGGTCCCCCAAAGCCCCCGCCTGGCCCTCACTTCCCTCCCAAGGGCCTCTGAACAGCTGGAGGCAGCACTCTCCCCGTTCCTGACAACTCCGTCAGGTTGGGGAGCCTGTCTGATGCCTCCAAACCGTTTTGAGGGGCTGGCATGTACTAATTTAGGCTGCCATTACATCAGGGATGTGGTTCAGTTTCTCTCCCTTCCCATCAACCCTCCTCCCAGCCCAGTGTCAATAGCAACGACGGCAGTGACGTCCCGGGGGAGCAGCACGACACTGCCAAGTCTTCATGACTACCAGCCCGCGTGACTCTCGGCTGACAGCCCCTGGTGATCGGTGATGGGTGATCAGCGATCGGGAGAAGAGCCTCTCCCGCCCCCCCATAGGGAAGGTGCCAAGACACCGAGATGCTGCCCTCCCAGCCGCCAGGGGCCCGCATCCTCCCATTCAGTCACGGGCTCCTTCACGTCTTCCGGCCACACCACAGAAGGCACATGGGGCGCACCTAGGGAGTCTGGGAGCATCCAGCCGGCAGTCACTGCATGCAGGGTCCTGTGTGGCACGAGGAGAGTCGGCCTCAGAGTAGCAGGGTCAGGGGGAGCGGAGGGCAGTTTGGAGCGAGCAGGATGGGCAGCCAAGTCAGGATGTCCGCAAAGCTGCTGGGGGCTGTCAGAGGGACTGGCCCAGGCCACTGCGCCTGCAGCTGGCTGACAAGCCTGGCTCACCTCATGCTGTCACACACAGGCTCCGGGAGCAGGAAGCAGCTCAGACCACCGTGAAGTGGAATCCCCTCCCTTTGGGTCCTTTCAGCCCCTCGGGATAGGAAGGACTGCTGTGATGCCATTATGCCCACCCACAGGCTCAGTCCCACGGGCACAGCCACTGCATATGGCCCCAGATGCTGCGTCCTGTACGGGGCCTGAGGAAGGTCAGAATTCAGCCACACATGTTCTCATGGGAGCACATTTTTGTAACTCACACCAGGCTGCCCATCCAGAGCCTGGAAGTGGCAGAGCCCAACCCAAACCTGAGTCAGCTGACTTCCGCCACCATTCTTCAGGTTTCCAGGCCCTATATCTCAGAGGCTCAGCAAGCAGAGGGCCCATCCACAGACCCCTTGCCAGCCTCCTGCCTCACCTGGATACCATCCCACACCCTCCCTAGTCCCAGGCACATGGAACACTTCCAGACCCCTCCCCGTGGCATAAAAAGTCAATGAGGCCCAGGGAGTGTGCCATCGTGGGATCTGCAACTCCCTTCCCCACTTCTAGACCTGATCCGGGTGCCCAGGAGCTCGCAGACAGCCTGAGTCTCCATTCAGAGCCTGCACAGGGTGACGAGGCTGCTGTGTCCCCCACACGCCACCACACCCAGCCTTCTGTGCATCCTCATCCAGGGATGGCCAGGGGGTGCCTGATCCTGGCCGTGCATGGACTGAGCTTGGACATGCAGGCCAGAGGCCTTTCCTCGTATGGCATTGAGCCCGGGGTAGGTGGGGAAGGGCAAACCAGGAACCTCCATTTGTACTCTTGCCTTGGGCTCCACAGATGATAAGGGCAGCCACCATGATTCAGAGACAGGAAAGCTTCCCTCATTCCTGATGGTGGGCAGCTCTGAGCCTGGCAGACCGTGGGCTCAATAAGATGGCCGTGGGGTAGGTGCACAGTTCATGTAACTCAAAAGGAAGCCCTGTCCCCGGATGGAATGTTCTTCATGATCTTCATGAAAAGGAATACCTTCTCCTCCCCCTGTGTTTAAGTCCTGCCCATGCCAGGCCCCATGCTGGGCTCTGGGAGGTAGTCAGGCAAGGCCTCAGGGACTCATGTCGCCTCTGAACTGGCCCTATGGCCCCTGCCCTGCGCCTTTTTCCCATTCCCATGCCCTCCTGCTGCATCCCTACCCCTGCTGAAGAGCCCTGGAATTTCAGAGCTCAGACACAGGCTGAACATTCCCTGGAATCCAGTGATTTGAATGACTATAGCCAGGCAGATGGGCGGTACCTGGGGGGGGGGGGGGGGGAGACAACACCAACCACTGCTCATGGGGAGGGGGGCTAGGCTTCCCCAGACTGGGCTAATTTCAGGCAGCAGCACCCCACTGCTTTGCCTCCTCTCCCCACTCCCTCTTTCCCTCTTCCCTGCCTAGAGCCTGCTTCCTCTCCACCACCACCCCCACCCCTGCCATGCCCTCCTAGCCACGTGGGTCTGACATGCGTTTTTGACCTGTGGGCCCCCACAAGAACACACCAGGATGGAGCAGTGTCCCGGAGCCTCCTGACTAAAACTAGGAGGGAGGTCACGGCAGAGAGAGCACAGCCAGGAACGCAGCCGGCAGGCTGTGAAGCGTGCAGAGCGACCCCGAGTCTGGAGGAGGCCAGGCAGTAGTTGTGTCAGGAATTTAGAAACCCCTGCAGGGCCGTGAAGGCCTGGAAAACACACCGATGCCTTTCACAGGGCACTGCCTTTGCTATTTCCTGAGCCTTGGTCGCTGCCCAGCCACCCCTACACTCCCAGGCTCTTCACCTCTCTCCACTCCCAGAACTCGGACGCCCCACGCCCTCTGCACTCTCCAGGCTTCACACAGGGCTCTCCCCTCTGCCTGGCACATGCTTCCTGCCTTCTCCACCTGGTAGCTCATCCTTCAAGCACTCAGGTGTCCCCTCCTCCAGGAAGCCTTCTCTGACTGCCCTCCCCCCCACCTAGGTCTTGCCCCATAGTAACATTTGTAACACAGCATTGTAATCACTTACCTATACCCCCACCACCAATAACTCTGAGGGCGGTAACCGTCTTACTTACCATACCTGGCATGTAGCAGGTATTTAATAAGTATCGGATGGATGGATGGATTGACACACTGACAGAAGCCCAGTGGGTGAGGGGGTGAGTGGGGAACTCCGTGCCAGCAGCTGGGAGAGGTGAGCATGCCCAGAGCTGCCGGGAAGAGGGGGAAGATGGTATGGGTGGGTGATGGGGTCCTGGCAGGTCGCCCTGCCTCCCCTACTGCTTTGGGAAGACTTGTCCCGGAGCACTGTGTGCCTACCCAGGCCTGATCCCCGTGGTGACCACCTTCCTCCTTGCTCCTAGTACTTCTGCCTGTTGCTGGCGATCTTCCTCGTGGAGCTGGTGGCAGGGGTCCTGGCCCACATGTACTACCAGAGGGTGAGTAGACCCTCTTCCTGCGTTCCCCATCGGTGCCCCCTGTTGCCCTGGAGGCAACAGTGTGGGGCAGGGTGCAGAGGCATGGGGGAGCTAAAGCTCGGCAGTGACACAGAGGGCGGTCTCATGTCCCTGGCCCCAACAATCCTCAGTATACCTGGGTCCTACTTCTTGTCTGGCTTCCAGCAATTCTCTGCCCTATCTGTTGATGCTGACTTATTTGGCATGGGGGCTGGGGAGTGGGAATGCCCCGTGGGAGGTGGGGTGGTCTCTCTCCCCTCCTAAGCAGAGATAGAGGATGAACCTAGCAAGTGGGCATCCAAGGAGAAAGGCTGGGGCCGGGGCTACCTGCCAGACTATGAAGACAGCACCAGGCCTTGCCTGCCTGCAGCAGACAAGGATGAAGTAGCCGGTCGGGTCTCCTCCCACTGGCTGCTGTGAACCAGGGGTTTGAGGTCATGACCAGGGTGAGACAGATGCCTGCACTGGTTGTTTTAAGGCAGCACCGTACAACTGATGGGTGCCCATAGGATAACAACTGTAAATATTGTGAATGTCACCTCATAATCAAAATGAGAAAAAGATATTTATTTAAAAGCACCCCCTGTGCCCAGCCTCATTGCCCTCCCACCAGCTTTGAGCCATCCCCTCCCCGGCCTGCCTCTCAGTTCTGTCCATCACCTGCCTGGCCCCAGCTTTTACAACATGTCTCCATGAACTCTGTGTTCTGAGCGGTCTCCTACGACGCTCCCATTACGCTGGGGAACCTCTGCCCTCACACCATTCCAAGTCTGTGGTGCTCAAGGCTAGCTGGCCTGGCTTTGGAGCGGGCCTGGAGAATGAGGCCAGGGTGAGTGGTTCTGCTGATGCCACCGTCCCTCTCCACTCTCTCCAGCTCAGTGATGAACTGAAACAGCACTTGACCCGGACGCTGGCTGAGAACTACAGGCAGCCGGGAGCCGCGGACATCACAACCTCAGTAGACCGTCTCCAGCAGGATGTAAGCACCCGCCCCCTGGGCTTGAAGGCCAAGCAGATTCAAATTCCGACTCTGTCCCTTCCTGTCTGTGTAACCCAGGACAGGTTACTTACCTTCTCTGAGCTTCATTTGCCTCCAAAACGAAGCCTCACTGCGCGTGTTGATCATTCAGTACCCTCGCGTATGCGGAAGTCCCCGCCACCATGAAAAGCGCAAGTTGAATCCTGGCCCTTTCCTTCTTCCTCCTGTGCCCTGGCCCCACCACGGCCCCCTTGACTGCCTCCTCCAGGTCCCACCCCTAGGGCCCTTGCGGGCAGGAAGCTGGCTGCGTCAGGAGAAGAACTTCTCTCCTGGCCGGGATCTGGGCTCCTTCCATCAGCAGGGCTGTCTTCTTCCTTCTCTGGGGGCTGACAGCTGAGGTCCCGTATGAGTGAACTGTAACAGGCAGAGCTATTTCAGCCAGACTGCTGCAAGAACTTCCCAGTTGTGAGCCATGGGGCGGAACGCTGGAGGACAGAAAGGTGGTCCCTCCAAGAAGAGGCTCAGCAGACCCCTTCAGTGAGGCCCGTGGTCCTGCCGGAAGTAGGGAAGGGACAAATGGCCCCCAGACCTGCCTTGTGCAGTATGGTAGCCACTAGCCATGTGCAGCTAGTTAAATTTACATTACAAAATTCAGTTCCTCAGTCACTAGCCACATTCCAGTGCCCAATAGCCATAGATGCCACCGAATTGCACAGGACAGATATAAAGCATTTCCATCATTGCAGAAAGTTCTGTCGAACAGTGTGACTCCAGGATCCTGATGGTTTCACGTCTGAAAATTTGAGGAAACTCTACCGGCCCACTCTGGTCCCCTTTCTCCCTGCCACCTTAGCCTGTGGTCTCTGCTCTATCCTGTATCTACAGACCCCACCCTCGGCCTGAGGCCTTGGTCTTTCTGCCAGGAATACCAGGCCAGTGAGTGGAGTAGAGGTTAGCATCTTAGCTCAGCTGGGGAGGCACCTTCTCCGTCTCCCCAAGACTGGCTTGGATCCCAGTAGGCTCTGTGCAGAGGGGTCTCTTGTGCTCTGCGATAGTGGCTGAGGGCACTCATGTACACATAGGTACACACATCCACACCCACACACTTAGCCCACACATACCCTGCTGGTCAGCCCAAAGCTCAGTCTGCATTTTTAGGGCCTCCCACATGAAGCACTGAGCCTGAATCCCTGCCCTCGGGGCCTTAGTTGGGGAGCCCAACACACGCAGTCAGTGCTAGGCTGGGAGGACCCTCTGAGTGGAGAACAGAGCTGGGAAGGCCAAGGGGGGAAGCAGGAAGGAGGGCCTGGGTTTGCCTAGTTAGAAAGGATGGGAGGGGCAGTCAGAGAGTAGGGAACAGCATGAGAAAGGGCACAGCTGGGAGCCACTATCTGTCACTGCCCCAGGCCTCCTCCATGGGCACCTGAGCATGTGGGCACGACCTCACACATGCCAGCAACAGTTAGAACCAGAGGGGCACGAGGGAGCCTGGGCCCAGGCCCACATCCTAGGCGTGAGGAAGCAGCCCTGAGAAGGCAGTGGCTTCAGGCCAAGGCCAGCATCTGGGCTGCGGGCTGCACCCCAGTATGTAAATGACACCCACATGCCTGCATTCACAAAACGATCTTAGCATAGAGGGTGTCACTAACTGCTCCCCCCTGCAGGGCTCGCTTCTCAGCGCTTCACAGAATTGCCTCTTGCCGTCTTCACACAGAGCGGTGTGGAGGGGCTTCCTGAGCCCCATTTACACGTGACGAAACTGAAGCCCAGAGAGGCTAGATAACCTGCCCGGGGACACACCGCAGTATAATCCCACATGATACCTAGCACACACTGTGCTGTTCCTGGCTCCATGTGCTGTTCTGTTCTGCCTGCCTCCTGCCTCCTCCTCTTCCTTGTGGGACCTTTCCACTAGCCCCTTCCTCCACAGCTCCTGATGTCTCCCCTACTAAGCTGTAGTCACTGAGAAGCTTCAGAAAACCAGGAACCATATTACTCATGTGTGAGCCCCCGTGTGGTGTGAGCTCTCCTGGGGTATACAGCCCCACTTTCTCGGGGACCCACCTCCATCTATCTCCCCACCCGTCTTCTCAGAGACTCTCCCTGCTGTCAGGATGCCCAGCGTAATCTCCTTAAAGGACTTGCATGGATAGAAGGTAGCCATAAGGTGTCTTGCAGCCAGCTTCTGCACCTTCCTGGAGAGAAGGGCCCCCAAAAGCCCAGCTCCCTGCTCAAAACAGGCAAAGGGGAAAATTCGCAGGGAGAACAAATCCCTATTTGTGCTTGAGTTAGTATTTGAATAACGAGTCCTGCAGCCCTGACACGGAGGGACCAGAGGAGCCTCCTGCCAGGTCTTCACCTCCAGCCTCCTTCTGTCCCTCTAGTTCAAGTGCTGTGGAAGTAACAGCTCCGCCGACTGGCAGCACAGCGCATACATCCTGTCTCAGGAGGCCGAGGGCCGCCGGGTGCCAGACAGCTGCTGCAAGACGGTTGTGGCCCGCTGTGGGCAGCGGGCCCATCCCTCCAACATCTACAAGGTGGAGGTGAGCACCCAAGCTCCAGCTGAGGCATGCAGAGCGCACCCCACCCCACCCCACCCCAAATGGGGGCTCGGGCAGAGGGGCGGGGAGAAGCAGAACACGCTTTCTCATTGGCCGTGAGACCGCACAGGGCTGTCACTGGTCTCCACGAAGCAGCTTGGGGACAAGCAGCTACTGGTGGGAGGTTCTGAGACATCATGGCATGCCCCTGAATCACCCGAGAAGCCTGTGGGCAGTTGAAAGGCTGGAGCAGGCCCATTAAACCTCTGGCCTGCCCTCAGCGGGGTGGATGCAGCACCGGCCAGCCCTTCCCTCCGCAGCCTCGCCTACTTCACGCCGGCGTGCATGACCTACCGTTACCTTACAGGGAGGCTGCGTCAGCAAGCTGGAGCAGTTCCTGGCTGACCACCTGCTGCTCATGGGGGCAGTGGGCATCGGGGTGGCCTGTCTGCAGGTGAGTTGGAGCGCGGATTAGGAGAGGGGGTTGTTTGGAAGAGTTCTGAACCCCTCTCCCATCGGCAGAGATCACAAATCACTGACCCTCTGCACACCCATGCCCTGTCCTGCCCTCTCCTCCCCTCCTCTTCTCGCCACTTGCCCTTGGCAGCCAGGAATGAATCACATGGTCACTCTCTTCCCCAGAAAAGATGAAGGAAAATGCCTGGGGGCCCGGGGGACAACTTGAACTTGTAAGAGACCTGGGAGGAGTGTGAGTGTGGGCTCAGGTATGTGCATGCACCCTCTGTGTGTGCACGTGGGTGTGTGTGTGTGTGCACATGGATTACCCGCATGCATCTATGTGTACATGGGGTTGTATGCATGTACGTGCGTTTAGGTGTGCTTGTGCATGTGTGTATATGTGTGTGCATGTACAAGTACCCATTCCTGTGTGTGTGTGTGTGTGCGCACACACATGCCCGTGGATGTGCACTCCCCGTGTACTCCCAGCTCTTTGAGCGATGTCTTTTGCTCAGTTTCACTGTTCCACCCCTCCCTCTGCTGCCACCCAGGAAGTCAGTGTCACTCTCAGATCTGCTTTAGTCAAAGGTCCATACAGAGGAGTCAGGAGGGCACCCTCAGGCTGGGGCAGATACAGGGGCAATGGCCCTGCACACCCACCTTGCCTGGCACTCTGCTTCGGCTCAGCAGGTTCTAGAGGGAGCTCAGCACTGCCCCACCCTTCCCACCCCCGGGACCACCTGCACTGATGAGGAAAGGGGTGAGAGGCTGGGACCTCAGAGGACCCGGATCGAACCCTTCCTCTGCTCCTGTATGACTTAGAGCAGTTACAGCCCTGCCCGCAGCTTCTCCGACCACAAAATGTGGCTCATTTCCCGAACCACATAAGGTCTAGAGAAGAGCGAGGTGATGAGTGTGACACACTCACTGTGCCGGGCACGGGTGAAGGCCTCCAGTCAGTGGAAGTGGTTGTTATCCAGCCATCTGTAGACTTCAGAGTGGTTTCAGGTGCTTTCTATCATTAGATCCCCACCACGACCTGAGACCTGGGCCAGGCAAGGTAGTAAGTGTGCTCCCATTTTACAGATCAGAAAGTTGAGACCCAGAGAAAAGACTTACCCAGGGTGTCACATACTGAAGTGGCACCCAGGTCTCCTGGCTCTTGGTCATTTGCTTTTGCCAGCCCCCTCCCCCCACCCCGCACCTCCCCAACCGCCAACACAGATTTCTTTGGAAAGCAAAGCAGGGGCTGGTATCAGCAGCTGGCTCAGGGAGGCTGCCAGTGTGGGGTTCCTTCCAGATCACCGCTCTCCCTGCCCACATCAGTCTGTGCGTTCAGAGGACCTAGCTGCAGCCTCCTCCACTGGGCTCGACACTCTGGAGGAGGGGGGGGACCAGGCAACCTCAGGCTGGTTATTTCATCTCTGAGCCTCAGTTCCTTGTTTGTAAAATGGGGCTAATTATATCTAGTTTGGTGAGAGGATTAGCAATATATATGTAAATCACTTGTCACTGATGAGCAGATAGCAGGTGTTCAATAAGTGGTACCATTATTATTTTTATCATCTCCACCTGGGCACATTGTCTCTCAAAAAAGCCCTCACTGTTTCCTGGCCAGAGCAGCTCCCCCTTCGTCTCCATAGTTAGCATGCAGGCCGGGAGCCCCAGGGGGCATTAAGCAGAGCCCCTCTTTTGCAGGACCCTAAGGCAGGCCTTCTGTCCCACATACCCCAGTGGGAGCTGAGGAAGGGGCTGCTCTGTGCTCCAGCGCCAACTGAAGTTTCCAGAAACCTGCTGTCTCCTTCAGGGCCTGCTGTGCATGGACACTGACCAGGCCAGGACCACACTCCCCATCCATTTCCTCCTGGTCTCTCTGGCTGTGGGAGCCTGGAGAAGCTGAAGACAGGGGCAGTGAGGCCTAGAGCAGGGAGTGGGTCTGCCAGTGCCCCAAGCCCAAGGTTAAGGTGAAACAAGTACCCTGTGAAAGTACTGCTGGGAGGCCATGTTGTCAGGAGGGTGCCTGCCCGCTGCAGAGGGGCTTCCTCCTTGTAAACATCCCCGACCGTGAAGTCTCGGTCCTCCAGGGCTCTCTGTGGAATGGCGCCAAGTGTCCCTCAGAGAGAGCTTCACCCAGCCACCACTGTGGACCCCCATCCATAGCCCAGATTCTCCACCGACTCTGGCTGAAGCCTGTCCTGCAGCAGCCAAGCCTTGGTTACAGCCCCCTCTGCTGGCCAATGCTGGAACTAAGCTGCCCAAGTCCCGGTTGGCCACCAGCCTTGAAGGGCTCACACCAGTCGTGTCCCTAAGCTCACAGTCACCCTCCACCAGTGTAGGTATCCCCACACATGCCCAGCCTGGCACTTCAGAGACTCCCAAGGCTCAGGAGATAAAAGGCCAAGGTGGTGGCTCATGTTTCCCTAGTCCCCAGGACTAGAGGAGACCTTGCTATGAAGTCAGAGGACCTCTCCTCTTCTTATGTGATCCTGAGGAAGTCATGTTCCCTCCCTGAGCCTTGGCTTCCTTCCCTATAGAACGGAGGAGATGGACATTGTTGAGCCTTCCTTTAAGTGGCAGAATTCTATAACCCATGGGAATCTCATGTAGGAGCCCGCAGTATTAAACAAGCATGAGGTGGTGCTGCTGTGGTTGAAGCAGGAGTTGGGGCTGTAAGGTTCCATGAATTTTGGTAAGAACCCTGCCTCAGTGTGACTCCTGTGCCACCATATTCTAGAATGTTGAGGCATGTCTTGTGCATACTGTGAACACCAAGCAGAGGATGTGACAAACATAACAAACCCTGATTCCAGCCATTTGGCAACCTGTCACTTGTTGCCCCGTGGATGTGTGGACCAGGGCTGACATGCTTAGATCGTAGCAGGCTGGGGGGAGACAGGATCTCCACAGAGCCTCCACGGCCACAGGCCTCAACCTGGGCTGCACATGGGGACCACCTGGGGAGTTTTAAAACTGCCCAAGGCCCCGGCTGCACCCCAGCACAATTAAATCACTTTGTCTGGGGCTGGCACCCAGGCACCAGCATACTTGTGAAGCTCTCTGGTGGGTCCAGTGTGCAGCCTGGCTGAGAACACTGGCCCACATGAACGACAAGAGCCATAGGGCACCTGGAAGTCAGATGTGGGGGAGGTCAAGGGCCAGGGAGAAGATGGCACCATCACAGTCCTCAACCACCCAAAGGCAGGCAGGTGGGGGAGGGCACATTCCTGGGAGGTACCGGAGGACAGACAGGAATAACAGGTAGAATTTACAAGGAGACAGGCTGGAGAACTTGCTAACAATTGGAGTCTTCCAGCAGTGGTCCCTGTGAAGCACGAAGCTGTCTGTGGCTGCAGGTCGGGGCAGAGGTTGGGGGCTGGCAGGGACCCTGAAGTGGGGAGACCCGCATGTGATGGGCTGCAGGTCCCTGCCCCGCTGCTGCGTGCACCTGTTCCTTTCAGCAAGACCCTGTAGGGCCCCTCTGTCCACGTGGGCATGTGGCCATCACTGCTCTGGTTTTCAGACCTGACAGGGATAATTGGGGTCTGGAGTTACCTCCAAATCAGACTCTTCTTTCTGGAAGGACCTTACCGGTTATCTAGGCCAGTGCCATCAGCCCCGGCTGCACATGACAATCAGATTTGAAAAGTACCCTTGCTCGGGCCCCATGCCAAGGATTCAGGCTCAGATAGATGGGACGAGTCCTGTGCCTGGGTGTTTTTTCAAGCTCCCCAGGTGATTCACATGTGCACCTAGGATAGAGAACACTGTGCCCACCCCTTTCACATATACCTGAAGACACCATGCCCAGCGACATGGTCACTTGCTAACAGTCACATGGCCACCGTGGCAGAGCCAGCCAGGACCCCAACTCCAGGTCTCTCTGTTGTACACCAGCTTCCCCTTTTGGGTGGACTCTGGAGGCACTCCACCTTGGGGTAACTCTGGCAGAGAAACTTCTACCCAGGAAGGACATAGTGGCTCCGCCCCCTTCTCCTACTGCCCTGCTCACACACAGACTCTGGGAGTCTCCCACCCAGAAGCCATGCAGAGTGAGCATTCGTTGTTAGTTTTGTAATGAGAACCTCTAGGTGCCAGGTGCCATGGCCAGTGCTGGGGCCACACCAGTGGGCAGGATGTGGTCCCTTCTCCCAGGAAGCTTTCACTCGAGGCAGGAGGCACGTAGAACATGGGTTGTCACATGCCATCAGAGGCACTGTGCAAGTGTGAGACTTGGGGCTTGGGGGAGCATGTAAGAGGCCCTAACCTGTCAGGGCAGTCACAGAAGGCTTCCTGGAGGAAGTGGTATATAATTAAATCTTGAAGGAGTTTGATGGGAAAAAGCAAGAGGGGAAAGAGTGGCAGGGCGAGAGAATTGAATTGGCAGAGCCCTGGCCTGCTGCAGTGGAGGGAGGGCTTTATCCTGAGGGCTCTGGGGAGCTACGACCTGGCCTGTCAAAGCCTCAGGATGCAGGAGGGGCTGGGAACCCTGATGTTGGTCCTGTCGTCCTGGTTTTTAAAGACTGTTTCCAGGGAAGGCTACCAAGCAGTGAACAGATTAGACGTTTCCCTATTGAGATTTGAGACTCACAGAGGGTTATATCTGTGCCCAGGATCACACAGCCCTAAACAGAAACTACCCCATTCCTACTTCTATCCCAACATTCCCGTCCTGTAGATGGAAACATGTTGCAGAACCCAGAAAACTCACACGACAGCAGAGATTGGGATCTGCAGGTCAGTAAAAGGGAAACTGAAAGATGACATTGGATTGGCTTCCTGGGGCCTCCCTGGCCCTTCCTTGGTTCTCTTGGTGACAATCAAGTCCTGGCCCAAAAACCTCAAAAGCAGCTGAAACCATGCCACCTCCCTGTTGTAAACAGCCCCATGTGGCAAATGCTGTACCTAGGCAGGCTGCCAGAAGAGGGCGCCATGCACCACACAGCCAGGCCCCCACGCAAGCTGGGCGCCCCCGCAGCCATCTCCACGCATCCTCCTCCATTCCTGCTCCTGCACTCATTACCACGTGTTTCCTCTGCTCACCCCGTGCTGGCCACGCAAAGCTGTGGGTGCTGATTCGTCCACGTCCTCCATCAAGAAGGAGACGGCGGTACCAGGGATCCGATAGCTTCCACTGCTCCTCTGCATGAATCAAGGTGCTTGTGTGTGTGCACGTGTACGTGCACGTGTGTGCAGACCTGTGTAGACATGTTGTGAGTGCATCCTTAGCCCCTCTGCATGTGTCAAGGTGGGGGCGTGTGTGTGGACATGCACCCTGCCTTCCCTGGGAGGCTCCCTGGTGGGAACACACATCTTCTACAGAAGTGCAGTTATGGGCAAGCTCCGCCCTCCCGGTCCCCCAGCACAAACTGTCCACTGTAGATGTGGCCTCAAGTCCGTGCTGGCCCAGCTCTTCCCATCTGGCCTCCCCCCCCCCCCGCCCCCGCAGAAAGAATCAGAAAGATCCAGATGACCCCACACGTTAGCCATCAAACCACGACATGGGGATGGGGAAGAGAGGGTGCTGCACGACACCTGGCTGGAAAGGCTGCGATGGCACCTGCTTAAAGCCAGTGGGAGACAAGATAACCTCTCAAGCTGCCTTCAGCTTGTGGCACTGAGTCGGGAAGGAGATTGACACTGCTCTCGGTACCAAGTCTGAAAGCTGCACTCACGGGGTTCTGCCCTCCTCCCATGTAGGGGTGGAGAGGAGAGAGGAGGGGGGAAGAAGAAGGGCTCATCCTCTGCCACCTCAGGCCAGCTAGCCTTGCAAAGAGAAACCAAATGCCTGCTAGCCCATGAGCGTCTTCATCAGCCTGCCCTCCTCCCACTGGTCAGAGCTCCGGGTGCATCCAGAGGGGCTCTAGCAAGATCAGGCCAGCAGCAGGTATTGGAGAAATTTGGCAATGATGGGGCATTGTTCCCTATCTTCGGGGAGATCCATCTTCGCCCATGTGCCACAGGACATTCATGGGGCTGCCCTAGCAGCGCCCTCTTTCCTATGGGTGGGGAGTCTGGATCCAACGGCATCATTACCATGGAAAGATCACAGGCATGGGTCTCCGGGGTCTGACACATCCACATCTTGTCCTGCATTTTAGAGATTGGAAAAGTGAGGCCCCCCAGGGGGACAGCGATTGCCCAGTACTGCCCTGCTCTGGGCAGGATGCTCTTCTCGTTCAGCTAGTGGGTGTGACAGAGAGGCTATTAGGCAGGCTCCTAGGGCCTGGGTCTGGTGCCTCATTCCCAGCTAACTTATAGGACAAGTTGGGGACAGCTCCAGGTGCTCCTTTCAGAGCCTCAGTTTCCCCAGTGGCTTCTGTGAATCAACTATGAACCTTGGTTTTACTCTGGAGTCTGAGAGCAGCGAGACACAGACAGCAACAAGGGAGTGGAACTACTGCGGCTCAGGATCTGATGAAATCGGGCCATCTCTGGAGATCTAGGACCACGGACCAGCAGTGCACTGCTTGTTAGAAAGCAGAATCTCGGGCCCCACCCCAGACCTCCTGAGTTGGAATCTGCCCTTTATCCAGGTCCCCATGTGTGTGCCCAAGAGGGAGAAACCTGCTGCAGGGCACTGCGGGAGAGCAGCTTCATGGGGTTCTGATTTCTCTTTGCTCCTCTGCTCTCTCCACCTGGCAGATCTGCGGGATGGTTCTTACCTGTTGCTTGCACCGGAGGCTCCAGCTGCATTTTTACTAACGGCCGACCGCGTTCCCCTCCGACTGCCCCTCACAAGGACAGGTGCCCAAATCCCATCTTCCAGGCCTGCAGAGTCAGCACCAGCTCACCTAGAAACTCCCAGAAACTCCCCCTACTCTTCCCAGCCCCTTTGGATCCACCAAGTGCCCAAGACTTTGGCTCCTGTGATTCCCACCCAGGCAGGGGGGACCCATCCTGTGTGGAAACAACCACCAGCACCACTCACCAGGCCTGGGGATCCTGTGGACGACAGGAGGGTGATAATCAGACCCTCCACTCCCTCCCAGCTCCAGAACCTAGAATGAAGGTCTGAAAGCCCCCCTGGGATGCCTGCATGGGGCACATGATCTCCCCACTGGTGCTGAGCACCCCTCTTCTTGTCTCTGCTTGGTGTGTTTTTCTCTACCCACGGGGAAGTGCTTACCGGCGGGAGGATGGAAGCAGTTAGGGTTGGCTCTACCCCAGAAGATCCAGCCCTTTGATCTGCCCGCCCCCACACCTCCTCACCTGGGAGTACCCCGGCGGTCTGGGGTCTGGTTCCTTCCCGCAGGGTCTGGCAGCAGAGAGGCCTGAGGTGAGGCCCCGGAACTGGGGTTGGGCAGCAGCAGGCTGGTGGGGCCACCAGGGCAGGGAGGAAGGCAGGTAAAGTGGCCACACCAGCACATGCTGCACCAGGACCTTGCATCCAGCCTAGAAACCTTCCCTGGGAGAGGTACCGCAGAAGACCATGGCCTTGAGCTCCAGTCTACAGTAAATGACCCTCAGGGGTCTCCCCTCTAGGGCCTGATTCTCTGGAATGCCAGGTGTGGGAGTAAAAATCCTTCCTGATTAGGCCAAATCACAGACCCTGCAAAGTTGGAGCCACTGAGAAGGTACAGCTCTGAGTAGAAGGGTGCTGTGCCTGGAACCCCATTTTTCCTGGGCCCACAATCCCCAACCACATATGGCCACCACCATTCTGCCTCCAGGAGCCCTTGCTCTGCTTCCCAGAGTGAATATAGTGGCTTCTTTTGGTTCTCTCTTGCGTCTCCAAATCAGGCAGGGAATTTTCAGGAAGAATTTTCTCAAATACTAAGGGAGAACAGAACAGAAAGAAAATCCTAGAAAATGCAGAATATAGATGCTGGCAGTTTTCCAAACAACAGGTGTCAACTTGTAAGACAGCCATGGAGACGAGACCCTCCCCCTCCAAATACCTATGACAAGTGGGTAACTTGTAGCGAGAGAACCCCACACCTGGCTTCCCACCTTCCAGGTGCCGTGCTTCCCGTGCTGGGGACCCTCTTACATCCCACCATGAGAGAGTGGCCCCTTGTTGCCAAGATCAAGGGCAAGAAAGGTCACACCTTACCTCCTAACTCATTCTAGGCCCCAGTCTGATGAGCTCAGTTCTTGGTGACCTGGGGAGTCCTGGGTGAAGGGTGTTCTCCCTCCCATACACAGCTCACTGCTGTCCCTAAACACAGCCCTCAACTGCACAGAAACCGTACTTGCTCAGAACAGGGATTCCCCACATGCACAGAGGGAAGACCAGGTTCCGGGGGCAGATGGCCTCCCCTATCCTGGGGAATCTTCTTGCGGCTTCTCTCCTCCACCCTCACGGCCCTGGGGCTGCTGATACAAGTTCATTAACAGGATACCAACTTCCCAGCAATCCCAGACTGCACCAAGGCTGGAAGAAATTGCGCTGTGACTAGCTTTGCTGCCCTCCAGCTTCCTGGGACTCGTGCGGACAGTTGAGAAATGACTGACTCCCAAGCTGTGTGCAGCTGGGCGCAGGCTGCCAGGTGTTACCAAGTGAGGGCTGAGAGAGAGAGTTCCTCCTGGGCAGGCAGTGATGCCCGGGGAGGCGCTGTGTCCTGTGGGACATGTCAGCCCCTGGCGGAGTCCCTGAACTGTTTACTGAGGTCAGCTGGGCTTGTGGAGACGGGGACAGGGGGATGGGCGGGATCGCTTGCACACCTTGCTGTCTGCCCCTGCCCCCCCGAGGGGGGTTAGGCTGTCCTAGGCTAAGGGCAGGTGATTCCACCCTGGGCACCTGCCCACCCAGAGGGCAGCTGGAGGATGGATGGACCAAGCTACAGAGAGAGAATGACCCAGAGCTTTTGGGAATGGTGACCAGCTAGCTCATGCTCACAGCTTGGGAGGGGTGAGGGTTAGAGGGAACTGAGGCCCAGGATGTGACAGGCTCCCCGCTCAGGGCATACAAAGGGCTGGGGTCTGGAGCCAAGAATGCCGTCCCCAGTGAGGTGTGCCCACCCCACCTGAGAGGACGCAGATCTGCGCCGCCCAGGATGACTGCCCCCAGGGCCCTGCTTGGAGACAGAGAGAGAGAGAGAGAGAGAGAGAGAGTGAGCCATGACTGTTGAAAGCTGTCCTCAGTCCTGTGTGAGCAAAAGGCCCCTACACACTGGGACCCAGAAAAGAAGCCAGCATTTTGTAAAGGTCAGAACATGGCGGATGCTGGGATGCACACAACCTGAGTCCCCACAACCTCGGCCTTCCCTCCCACAGCGCGCAGGGGTGGACAACCCCAGGGCACGGCATGTCCCCCACTCTCCAGATGACCTGTGTTGGGGGAGAATGAAACTCAGTGTTTGGTGAGGAGATGAAGTCTTGTTTAAAATGTTTGTGACCACCCTTTTCTTCTCCCTACCTCTCCCGCCAGCCTTGCCGCAACCCCAGGGGCCCCTCTGGCCTCCCCATGGGGGAGCGTCCAGGGCCTTGTGGTTACTGAAGGCCTACTGTGTGCTTAGAGTATGTTAGTCGTGTAAGTGCTTTCTCTCCCGGTGATCACAATGGGAAGGTACTATTCCCCCCACTCTGCAGATGATGAAATTAAGGCTCGGAGAAATTAAGAGGTTGGCCAGTCAGTAGCAGTGGTTGTCGACATGCCACCCCCAGCCGGGTAGAAGCAAGGGGAGCCAGGCTGAGAGCCCCCTCTTCTCAGCATCCTGCAGCTCCCCATCTCTGCAGTAAGCTGTCAGGCTGCCGTGCAGGAACAGTGCGTCCCTCAGGGGCACTAACAGCCGCAGCCTGGAACCCCCTCCCAGACTGGATGAAACCATCCATCCGGCCCCGGCCCAGCGCACCCTGGACATTTGCAATCAGCAGAGCAGTGTGGCTCCCTTCAGACTGACAGCCAGGCCCTCCTGGTGGAGTGGCTCAGGCAGCAGGCGGCCCTGGGGAACCGTCGCTCAGGGGAACAGCCAGCCTATCACCTCGGGTGCCAACACTGACACCAAGTGAGGGCAGACCAGACCTGAGCAATCAGAAACCGCAAACAGGGTGTGGAATCTGGTGCCCATGCAGAGATCACATGTGGGGCCGTGGAGGGCTGATGAGGGCATGGTACACCCCTCTCCCTGCTCCGTACTGGGGGCCAGGGGAGAAACCTCAGGTTTCATGCGCTCAGAGCCGCCCTGGGCAGGGGGGAGGCACCCCGGGTGGTGGTGTTAACCACCTTGTGCTACTTTTGCCTCCCCTGTGTTGTCGATGCGGGACTCTGGGCTGGCACAGTGTGGTCGCTGTCGTAGGGAGGGGGTGGCCTGAAATCTCACCAGGCTGCTCACCCTGTGTGCTTAGACCTGGAGGGGCCAATGCAGCACTGAGGGGGGGTGAGGGTAGTGAGCCCCCCGGGACTCTTGGGCTCTGCAGCCAGTTTCAGTCTTAGGATCTGTCATTCTGGTCCATGCCTGGGGTTGGAGGTGGGGAAAGTGAATTGAAACACTTTCATCACCACCCACCCCACTTTCTGCCTTGAAAATGTTTGCTACTTTCTGGCCACTTCGGGCCTGGGGAGAGAAGGGGAGGGGGAGGGGAAGGCAGTTGACTAGCAAAGGACAGAACCCATCTTCCATGTCACTGCTGTGTGGTGCTCACATCCCCGAGGATGCCGGTGATGTGTCTGAACCAGCAGTTCTCAAACTTGAGGAAACATCCGGCCACCTGGAGGGCTTTCCAACAGACTGCCAAGTTTCACCCCTGAGCTCCACATCTGCAGGGGTGAGGCCAAGGACTTGCCATCTAATGAGTTCCCAGGTGCCGTTGGTGCTGCCGGCCCTGGAACCACCCTTTGAGAACCACTGCTTTAGACCACGCCACAAAGGACACTCTGCCACCTTCCTGTGTGTGCCACAACCCCCCAGAGTTCCGAAGCCCCTCAGGCTGTCCAGCTGGCCAGAAACGTGCCTCTCCAGCAGTGCCCTCTGGGTGGGTCTGTTATCTCGGCCGGGAGACCAGGTGCCTGGGTCCTCTTCCCAGAAGGAAACAGATCAGGTTCCCAGCCCCCTTTTCCCACCGCCTTCTGTGTGCCTTGGGAGAGTCTGGCTCCATTCTCAGCACCCCCACTTTCTAGTTTAGCACATGCGCCCCCTTCCTCTCCTGCTTATGCCCCCGAGTCACCCTGTGCAAGTGCCCCTAGGAATTCCAGGCAGCCCAGGATTAGGCCAAATGGGCTTCTGGAACCAGCTGGCCCATGGATATGGGATCATCACAGTATTCTAGAAACAGAGAAGTTGCCTTAACCTCCCGCCTATAGAGAAGTTGCCCTGGTTGTAAATATGCCCTCTCCTTAGCCGGCCTCAGCGTCAGCCTGGCCTCACGTGCTGGGTGGCATGATAATAAAGGAATTGTATCTAGGACTACCTTCTGTTGCTTTTTTCCTCCTCTGCAGGGAAATCCCAGGTAGCTCATCAGATGTGTTTCAATCTACCGTACAAGCGGAAGCAGACAGTCATGGGGAGAAGGGGAGGAAGGAGGAGCCCTATTAGGAAACCCAGTGATTGGGGTCCTGCTTACCCTTCTTTTATCAGCTCCCACCTTTCCTCTGTTTGAACTGACCTCGCTTGCATGTGTGTGCCATTGGCTCCTGGCTCCACTGGCTCCTTGGCAAGAGCCAAGCTCAAATGAGCGAGCTTGAATCGCGTTCCTCTTAAAGCTGTCCGCCTTTGGTCAGCCGGCATCCCCGCACCACTCACCACGATGGACGGCAGCCTCTGTCAGTGAGCCTCCGGCCTGCACATCCTGCTGTGGTATCGCCCCGTGCTGGCTGCAGCAGATGCCGGGTGTGGTGACAAGTCAGGGGCGAGGGGCCCTCTCTGGCTGGCCCTTGGGCCCCAGCTGAGTGTTGGAAGCTAAGACATGCACGCCTACTGCTACCTGGGCCCCTAGACCATCTCACTAATTTGTCCATCTCCAAGTCCATAGTGGGATGCTTTTTCATCCAAATGCGGAAAGACTTCAATCTTACAAGTCAGAGGAGCTGAGGGCATCAGGTTGCCCAGTGTGGAGCTAAAAGGAAGTAAATGCTTTGATGCATTGACTTGATTTCATTCACTATTCTGTCTGGAGAACTTGAGGCAGGTCAGTGAGTGAGCCTGAACAGTACCTGGGAAAGCCAGACGCTGAGGACCCCAAGATGGCGGGAGTGGGGTGCGGTGGGGAGGCAGACTAGAAGTGAGCCTCTCGCCTGGGGAGAACCTGGAAGGGGCCTGTCACTTGCTATCTAAGCAGTTGGAGTTTGCAGCCCAGGCCAGCTCCCGTGTGTCTCTCCCTCCCCTTTCGTCGAGATCATTCACCAATCACAGCAGCAGCCCTCTGATGGCCTGGATGTTGAGAAATGCACCATTTGGGCCTATCCAAGGTCTCCTATCTTGTTGGACCCAGACATCTCACCTCCACCATCACTATGAGTATGAATGTGTGTACACATGTACAGAAGCACACAAACGTGCCTGGGACAGACGGGCGCCCCTCTGCGCCCCTCCCTGCTGCACACAGGAGCGCCATGGGTGAGTGTAACTGCTGTCTGAAATGGCTGTAGGAGCGCCTGGGTGGCTCAGTCAAACGTCCAACTCTGGGTTTCGGCTCAGGTCACGATCTCATGGTTGGTGGGTCAAGCCCTTCATCAGGCTCTACATTGACAGCATGGATCCTCCTTGGGATTCTCTCTCTTTCCCTCTCTCTCTCTCTCTGCCCCTCCCCTGCTCGCTCGCTCTCCCAAAATGAATAAACAAACATCAAAAATAAAAAATAAAATGGCTCTGGTGGCCAACTGGGGCCTCAGGTAGGTGGGCAGCATCGAGCAGCTGTGTGAAGCTGTCCTTGGTGGCTGCTGCATGGCCTGTCGGCTGCCACTGCTCCCCAGCTGGTGCCAATGCCTCGTGTCAGTCCCAGTGCCAGGCTGTCATGTTGCCACCAGGTGGGCTGCTCTGAGCTGGGACCCTGGTTCCCACTCCGTCCCCCCCAACTGAGAATAGAGAGGCTGCTGGTGGGGGTGGAGGAGACACAGGCTCCAAATCCTGGATCATTCCACTTACCTTCTTCTTAAAAACAAGTACATGGAAGCTCCTACTTCCCTTTTCCTTCAACTTCTGTCCCGGGATGAAACCCTGTCGAGCGAGGACTGGGCGCAAAGGAGAGGCAGCTGCGAGGGATCCAGAGGGATCTTTTGGATCAGGCCAGGGGTGAAGAGGGCGGTGAGCAAAGCTTCAGTCCGGCCCTTCCCATCAGCAAGGTGCAAACAGCATCACTGCACTGAGGACACGCGCAGGCCAGCCAGAGCCAACAGGGCTATGTTCCCGTCAGTCTGGGCACTCTTGAAGAGGTCATGGGCAATTTCTGCCGGCCTTCTAAGATATGGAAAGCAGCTCATGAATCCCTAATTGGGGGTTAGAGATCCCCAAGCTGGGGAGGAGATCAAATTCAACATGTCTCCCGGAGTTGCCAAGCTGTAAGTAAGGCTGAGCCCTTTCAGGAACTGGTGTCCCCTTCCAGGGAGAAGAAATGTATTGAGAATATGTCAGGATCCCAGGAATTCAGTGGGGGCAAGTTGGGGCAAAGGGCAAGGAGCTTCCTGATGCCATTTAATGACAGGACACAGGCTCGCCTTGTCCGCATGTCGAAACAGCCCTGCTCCGCATGCTGGGCCAGGCTAGATCTCACAGCTCTGTAGCCACCAGAAGGAAAATCTCTGACCAACAGGCTCCACCCAGCGGACCCAGCCACAGACCACAGTGTGGCCCTGCTCTGCCGGCTTCCCGCTCTCCTCTGAACAAAGGGACACCGCAGGTTTGCCCCGGCTGGCTCTCAGCTGCCTGGCAGTCTGTAGGGCCACAAAGGGGAGATTCCAGCAAGCAGCTTCGGAGAGACTGGCCCAAGCGTGCCCCGTGGAGTGTCGTTACGCTTTTTGTTAGCTTAAGGAGACACAATAGTCCATCTCCACAGCTGTCATTAAACTCAGCAAAAACGAGATGGCTAAATCAATAGCTTCCTCATCTTTGCCGAATGCTTTAGAAGGGACCATTGCAATGCCAATATTTTCGTGTCCAAAACGACATTCATTTAATCTGACTTCCCTCTTGTTTCTGTGGAGCAGTGAATGCGGCAACCGGGCCGTCCCAGAGCAAAATGGAGGCATGAGGGAAGCTCGCCCACTGAGCCCACACGTCTCTGCCCCCCGCCATGGCTCACTACCTGCCCTCATTATACTGACTCCCCTGTCCAGATGACTCTCCTGTGTCCCCAGCTTTCAAGCAGGGGGATGCTCTTCCTTGGGGTTATACCTCTAGTCTGGGGACTCCTGAGGACCCAGACTTGACCCATTTCTTGCTAAGCACTTAGCCTGGTCTAGGAATAAGCTGGAGGTCTTTACATGCATGGTTTTATTTAATCCTTGCAGCAAATCTGTAAAATCGGTATTGTCCTCATCTTGCAGATGAGGAAAGCAAGACACATTCAGTGACTACCCAGGGCTCACAGCGGTATCATATGCAGAATGAGTAATTCAGACCCTCCAGCTCCCAAACAAGTGGCACCCAGATGTGGCACATCCCTAACGTTGAAAGTTCAGGCATGATGACAGCCGATAAAATAGTGGAGGTCAGGAGGAAGCCAGATCATGGATATGAGAGCATTTTGCAAGCTGCAAAGCTCAATGCAAACCAAAGGAGAGATTTAATTATATCACACTGGTCTCCACTTGCACACGAGCACAGAACCTGGAAAACACACTCGCCCTCCATTTGGTGCAGTCATCTACCTGTCCAGGGCGAGGGACGTCATGTTGGATGAGTGGCCCGAATGCTCCTCTCCCCCCAGCACCCCCCCCAAGTAAATCTAGTAAATTTAGTTAATCACTAAGTCTCTCAATTTTCTCTCAGACCTGATGTTTTTCTCCCTCCCACTGATGCTTCCCTGAGGGCTCAGTCACCTCTCACTTAAGTCACTGACACAGCCCGTCCTTGAAGTCCCGGCATCCACCCTGTCCCACCTTACCACTCTCCAAGCGATCCTTCCCAAAGGCAGATCTGAGCCGGCCGCACATGGCTTCAAGCCTGTCAGCGGGCTCCCACCACTCTTGGCTTCAAGTTCAAGCTCTAACCTGGCTTAGGATCTTGTGATCTGGTGGCTGCTGCTCTCTCCAGACACCCCCTTCGCGCTTGCTCTGTGCGCCGGCCCCAATGACATCACCAGGGCTCACCTTCCAATCCCCGCCAGGTTAACTCCTGTCTTTAACTCTCAGCAGTGACATCAGCTCCCCAAGTTGGGGTCAGCATGTCTCCCACCCGTGAATATCACGATCACAGCACCGAGTTGCAATCCTGTTTGCTCTTCTGCGGTTCCTGTCAGATTGCTGGCTCTGTAAACACAGGGGTTGGTCTGGGTCCTTCACCATATACTCTAGGTGCTTGTACAAGTTAGCATCCAATAAGTCTTTGGGTGGATAAACATCTTGTCTCAGGAAGCCCTGGTCGTGGCCATTTTGAAGGAGCTCTCGTATGGGTACCAAGCCCACTGTGCTGCTGCTGGCAAGCCATCTTTCTCGTGTGCCCTTTGCTGAGTGCAGATGGAGAGGCAGCTCTCCCACCACAGCACACGGCCGGGGCGGTGGGGAGCGCCCCCAGGGTCATCTCATTCACCCCCTCTCAGGGGCTAAGGAGCCCACCACCCATGGCTCTAACCTAGTCATTAGACATCCCCGGGGAGAAGCAATGCCCAGCCCTGTCCTGATAAGAACGTCTCCTCTCCTGCCCAGCCAGGCAGCCTGCCTTCCATGGCTTTAGCTCATTTCACTGGAGCCCAGTGCTGAGCGGTCAGTGCATCCCATTGTCCTGTGATCCAGAGGACTTCACTCTGCCCCCCAAAAGCAGACAGCACAGGGACGTGGCCAGCATCCTCGTGGGTGGGCGGGAACTGGAACCACAGTAGGCATAGACAAAATGGCTTACACCCACACACCTCTGACTTGGTTGGTGCTCAGAGGATGTTGGAGGGTCACCGCCCCTAGTTCATGACTAGCCCCTGGCTCCACGGCCACAGGGTTCCTTCTGGTAAATCTCCTTAGGGGGGATTTTTAGGGACTACATTCTAGCTGGACCTTCGATAGAGGGTCAATTCTCAGCAAACCTCTGAGGGCTTTGGGACACAGCAGCTGCAGGATGGGGTCCTAAAGTTTGGTGTTCTGGGGCAACCCTGCCAACCTGGCCACTGCCCTGAAGAGGAAGGAGAAGCCCCCTCCTGCTCCTGGGCCCGCATGGCACATTCACTCTTTGTTCCCACCCCAGCCCGGAACACTGGCAGCGATTTCCACGTACATGTGGTCCCGGACGAGGATGACCTCTGAGCTCCTCACCTGCAACTTGTCACCATGACTGTGGCAGCCAAGGACACTGGGAGCCCAACTCCACAAACCAGAACCCCAGCCAAGGACACCGGGAGACTTCCATGACCAGGGGGCACAGTGTCTGTGGGCTCACGTGGTGTTGAATGCCCCCTGCCTCCCTGCTGACCTCTCATCCTGACTTGGTGTTCCTGTGCCCTGTTTGAGGCTGTCTCAGAGCCACCCTGAGAGCACAGCCTGGGCCAAGTCATGCTGTGAGGTCCCCTCATCCTGGAAGAGCTGTCAGGCCCACTAAGAACGTCAGAGGGATCAGGGAGAGACTGTACCTAAGCCCTGTCCCTACAGGAAGCCATGAATGACTTACTCCCTCCCCCTCCCCCAACACACTTCTGGGCCTTTCCACAAGACTGGCCATGTGTGAGAAGCGACAGGTACTGAGGTGGGAGTTGACCCCTCACACAGAGAGCTCGGGCCTCTCGGACTAGCTCCCGACCAAGCCCGCATCCAGTCACTGGGCAAAGGGCACCCCTAGAGGGGACTGAGCCCCGCCTCCCCCAGCAGACCTGTGACCTGGGCTCGAGGAGGGGAGATGAAGTCCTTGCCGTGGGGGTGTCCTAGACAAACGGTAGAGCCAGTGCCTGATTCGTCCTGTGTCCCTCACACCAACCACTACAAGAAGTCATGGCGGAGTGAACACAAACCACGAAGAGACCACCTGTTTGTGCTTTTGACACATTATCAGTTTTTTATTTAAAAACATGCTAAAAACATGGTGTTCGATAAAGCCAGGACCAGGATGAAGGAAACGCACAGATACGGCATTGCAAGCAGAAAAGTGCATTTAAAACCAACAAGCGTGCTGTCCCTGCTCTCCCACGCTCCCCGGGGGTGGGCAGGGTGTGCGCATGAGCCCCTGGCTCTGGCCCTCAGGTGCCCGTTCAGGGCAGGGAGGCCAGGACCCGCCGGGACCACTGCCTCGCTGAGGTGCAGAGGAGTGAGGGGGAGACCAGGACCGGGAGAGGCCAGTCGCAGAAGGGCGGAGGGACAAAGGGTGGACTCAGGCACCTGGCACCCATCCTACACCAGGTCCCTGCTAGTTAGCACCTCCACCAGTGTGGGTGGGCAGGGGGCTGCAGAGGAGGGCACAGCCATTTCCATCTACCTGGACTGCTTTGGGGCCACCAAAGCAAGGAGCGACGGCCACCCGGGTCCAAGTCAAACCAGAACATCTGTGCGAGGGTCTGGGGTGGGGCAGCAACCTTTCTGGAGTGAGAGCCCAAGGTGCTGGCCCATGCTGGTGCGGGGGAGGGGGTGACAGTGCTCCAGCGGGGGTCTGAGGGTGGAGACTGTCCCCCAACACCTGCCGCAGCCCCCCAAGGGTGGTTCTCAGTCCCTGCTCGCCCACCACCTCTGCAAGATGGCTGCAGGGAAAGGCCAAGTCTCAGCCGGCACCCCCTTGAAGCTGTCTCCAGAACCTGACCTTCTAAGTCGAATCTGGAAACTGCATCAGACCTGACCAAACTGACGCTGATTTTGGCAAGGGAAGTCACACGTGAGGGAGCTCATCGAGTTAGTGCTGCCCCAGTGGGAGCACAGTCAGGAGAAACAGAGAAGACACTGGGCTGCCACAGACACCGTGTGGCGTGACCTTCTATGTGTGGGATCCACCCTGCAGGAAGGGCGAGGGGTCTGGAAGAGCACCCCCACCCCTTGTGCCTTCCCCCAGAGGAGACTCGAGCAAATGCCTAAGCGGCCAAGCACAGGGTGAGGCAGGAAGGCGGTCTGAGGGACTGTGGACAAGCCTCCATGAACGGACAGGTGAGGGGGCGCTGGTGGGTAGAGGGGGACCGCGGGGGAGGCTCCAGGGCCAGAGGACATCCCTGAAGCTCTAGAAACTAAGACTGCCAGGGAGGCTACACACACGCACCCCCCAAGGTGTTGAGCTTTTGCTGATTTGAACAAAAACTGAAATTGCATTGATAGGCATGAACAAGCCCGCCCCATCCTCCCCAAGGTCATTACACACCCAGTCCCTTCTGTGTGACTCCAGCGCGCATTGGCTGAGCGCGTCTCCGCAGTGACGCAGTAGCATGTCTGTTCTGTGCTCTGCAGCTGGGAGTCCCCAGGGAGGCAGCTGAAGTCCCGCACCAGGAAGATGGCACCAGAGGACCCAGGAAGGCAGTTTGGCTCCAGCATGTGCTGGCCCCTTTGTCCCCCCAAGGACCCACCTTCCCAGCTTTGCCATGGGCACCTTCACTTCTGTCGTGGGGTGGGCTGTGGGGGTTCCTTGCCTGACTCATTGAGCCCACCTTACTCTCCACTTCTCATCCCCCAAAATCGTGACTCCTGAACACCAAAAGTTCTATACTTCTGGTCCCCCCTGTATTTTACTTTGGCGGGTGCAGGAGTTGCCGGCTGAGTGGCCAGGTCTCAGCTTTTGGAGCAGACAAGTGCAGGCTGGAAAGGAGACGTGGGCCTGGTGAGAAATCAAGGTATTGAGCCAAACGGTGCAGGGAACAGGCAGCTGCCCCACGTGAGGCCGGGTCGGGGAAGCGCACTGGATCCTAGCCGGCCAGTGGACAGCCTCTGCACGCTCAGTCCCATGAATTCTTGACTTTAGTTTTTTAACTGCAAACACACTCAGACCAGCTTAAAGCCTGAGGGCCCCCCTGCTGCAGTCAGATACCCCACCCGGCCTGTTCAGCTTCTACACCGTGACTTGGCTGTTTCTCCCTGGGGCTGCTGTAGCAAGATCCAGTCTGACCTCCCTGTGCTTCTCCTCGGGGCCACGGAGGACAGACCTGCCACCACCCCACCATCAATGAACCCTGAGGAAGGGGATGAGGGTCCCGGGACCCCCTGGTCATCTTCCCCTCCCTCTCGGCAGGGAACGTGCAGCCCAGTGAGTACAGCTGGAATGATCACGGGCACTACTTCCACCCTCCCCTCCTGATGGTCACGGGACCTCTGCCACTGTCTGAGCAGCAAAACATAAGGAATGCTTCCCCTTCCAGAAGCAATGTGAGAAAGTGAGCAGCATCTGAACTAGAGAGGTATTTGTCCGAGAGTTTCTAGCAGGAATGTCTGTGAAAGTAACTGGGGTTTGCAGAACCTGTCGCGGGAATATGCCCGCATGGGGCGGAAGGGGGAGCCTCCGGTGCCAGCAGAGGGCAGGAGGAAGGAAGGATGGGAAAAAGAAAAGACTGCTCATCGGTGAAGCAGAAGGACCCACAACGGCCCTGGCCACGTTCCTGGCAAAGCACTTCGCCGGCCCCCCACGGACCCCCAACCGTTCGGGCCGCTGGAGCCAGCATCAGCAAACCTATGGCCCCCAGGCAGGGTGCCCCTCCACGCTGCTCTGTGCCTTTCTGTTGCACACGCCTCATCCAGGCTCCTGTGCCACCGACGCGGGCCCCGCACACCCTGGCCCACTCTCCCTCCCACTCGGTGCGTCCTGAGCACAGGCCTGGTGCATCTCCCCGGGGACTCCTGAGAGCTGCACAGTGGTTTGTCCTGATTGAAACCTGACGGGACATCCTCTCTCCCCGCACCTGTCCCCCACCCTCAGGAAAAAAAAGAAAATCAAACCATTACAGAAATCAACACAGTAAAAAGTTATAAATCAGAAAGCTAACCCTAAACTTATCTGGAAGATAATATTCCTGAATAATCAGAATCAGAGTAAAATAAAATAAAAAAGTTACACTGTAAGGTATAAAAAGCCTGGGCAAGATGCTCCCGGGGGCCTTGCCCAGAGGCAGTCAGACCCCCACCCCACCCACCCCCCCCGCCAGCTTTCCCATGGATGGCGGTGGGCACCCGTGGCTCCGTGGGCAGTCTCTGGACCAGGAGGGAGCACTCTGCGCCCCACCCACATGGGGACCAAGTGTCAGCGTGAGGAAGGGCAGAGGCAGAAACGCATCAGTGCTGGAGGGCTCCTGGAGCATGAACCCGGCCCACCCTGTCTTCTTTGGCAAATACACAGATGCAGGAATCCAGGCACCCCCAGCACCCAAGGTCTCTGTGTGCCTCCTCCACGCCTCCTCCTCCCTGGCCCTCCACCCACCAAGAAGCTGAGGCGGGGTGGGCTGGGGGAGGGTGGGCTGCGGGGGGAGTCGGGTGCAGGGGTCAGCAGTCTGGAGAGCGCGGGCAGGCAACACAAAGCTCAAATCTTCTTCCCTGGCACAGTGTCTGCGTGGGGGCTGGGGTGCTCCCGGCCAGCCCGCTCAGGCATCGTACTTTTTACCAGTCCGGTGGATGTGCTGGAAGAGGGTCATGGAGAAGGCCATGCCCAGAATCTGAAAGACATGGGGGAGAGGGTTTTGGACAGAAGCCCCAGGGCAAGCGGGGGTACCCACCTGTGTGCCTGAAAATCACTGGTGGACGGGAGCCAGTGGTGGACAGAATAGGTCACACACAGCTGAGCTCAGCCCCTCAGAGCTGTTTGTACAGAAGATCATAAACCTCTCTGAGCCTCAGGAATCTGCCCATTTCAGGGTTCTGTTGTGAGGACCCAAAGCACAAAGGACCCGGCCCTAACTGGTAGCTACCACGGGACTGAGGTGGGGGCAGGAAGGGGACAGGAACGTTAAAAACCCAAGCCGAGTCCCTCTGTTCGGTTCTGGAATACACGACGTGATGTTTTGGGTGCAGCCAGTGTGTCTTCACCACCGATGTGCTTATGACAACATTAACACTCCTCTGTGTTCCCTCAACTCCTGAATCCTGAAGGGGGTGGTGGCCCAGAGCAGTGCAGGAGGAAGCCAGCCTGGGGCCTCACTGTCACCATGGGTAGCATGCCGTGGGCACACACCACAAAGCTAGGGACTGGGAGACGCTGCGTGCCTCTCGTGGTTTGGGCGTCTGGAGGAGACCCTGGCTGGTGATGCTCTGGCGTTCTGGTCCAGGCCTGAGCACAGTCAGCTGAGAGGTGCCCTCTTCTCAATACTGAACAGCATCTTGCCCCGTGTGCTCATCTCACATCAGAGCTCTGCAAAAGTGACAGCGGGCTTGTCTTCTGAGCTGGAAACCTCTTGGATGAATCAGACACGTTCAGACCCCCAGACCCAAGAGTTTAGGGCAAGAAAGATACAAGATGTCAGCCATCTTCCCGTGGACCAGCCAGTCAAGTTCAAGCGCTCCAGGGAGAATCAGGCACTGAAGACTCTTGCTCGCCTCAGGTTGGAGCCATACATAAATGGACCAAGGAGGGAGCCCGGAAATGTGCATCCCCAGAAAGGGTCCCCTGACTCTTGCTCCCCACCGGCCATGCCACCTTCATCTTTAGGAAGGGAGGCAGGATTCCCTCCTGGTCCCCCTCCACCATCTCGCAAAGCGCAGCTGGGCACCGAATGCGGGGCTTGCAAAGGACAACCAGGCACCGAATGCTTGCTAGGAACAGCTCACACCTACTGAGCACGTCCTAGCTGCCTGGTACTGCTCTACGCCCTGTTCCACGCATGGGGCTCACTTCATGCTAAGAAGTGGCATGATGATCATGCCCATTATGCTGATGTGGAAATTAAGGCACAGACGCTCAGCAACCTGCCCGGCTCGTGTACATTTAATGGGTGCCGAGGCCAGAACAGACACCCAGGGAGTGTGAACACCTCAAGTGTTACCTGAGGACTTGGGTTCCATTCAGTCCTAGGGTAAGTGTCCCCGTGAAGTAGGGCAGGTGTGTTGTCAAGCAGACCCACACAGGGGATCTGCACGGTGCTGGCCCCAGGCCCCAGGCCCCAGGCTCGGAACAGATGCCCAGGAAGCAGAGCCCTACTGCGCCTGCGGGGTTGGGACAGGCGTTGGGATGGAGGCCTCAGGACAGAGCAGAGCAGGACAGCGCAGGGGCTTCAGGCTGCTGGGATCAGCTATTTAGTGTGTGTGTGTGTGTGTGTGTGTGTGTGTGTGTGTGTGCGCGCTTCGTCTTCTGCCTCTGGCTTAGGTCCAGCTGGGAGCTCGAGCTGCAAAGCTCCCAACAGTCCTCTTACCTGCATGATAAGGATGCACATCCCCACCGTGCCAAGCACATGCTTATTGTCATCAAACCACGTCTTCACCTTTTCATAGCAGCCCTAGGGACCAGGACCAAAGGTTAAGGCACCACAGGACTGTGAGTGCCCCTTCCTGCCCAGCCCCCACCTCACATCCCCTTCTGTCCCTGTCCTTGCTCTTGTCTCCTGCCCCTCTCTGACCCTCAGCCCCAGTCCTCTAGCTTTTGAGCAGGCCCCGCCCCTCCCCACCCAGGGGTCCACCTACAGGCTCCCACTCTACGGCCTCCGACCCCCACTCAACCTCCACCCTCGGACACTCCCGACTTCAGGCCCAGCCCTCCCACTGGCCACCGGCCTTTTGGCTTCGGTCCTGCGCGTCCCCCACCCCACCTTCCGTTAAGCCAGTTCCTTCCTGTCCCAGGCGACCCTCCCCTGCAGGTGTCCTCTTGCCAGACTGTCCTCCACACCAGCTTCTGGGAGGGGGACCTGGGGAAGCAGCTTCCAGACTCACCGTTCTCCACAGAGGGGTGGTGGTGTTGCGCCCACAGCCCTGGGAGTTCTCCATGCAGCAGCGGTCGGGCACTGTGTTCTCCCCCAGCACTGGGTACCAGTCTGTGTAGTCGGTGACGCCACAGCAGCGCATCTGCAGGTGGGAAGGCACCGGGTCAGACACGTCACTGCCCACGGGCCTCCTCTGTGCCTCCCCCTGCCTAGACCATCCTGGCCCCATGAAAGCTGCCTCCCTGCGGTTCAGCAGAGGAGAGACAAAGGCCTCCTTCTTGGGGCCTCAGCTGGGCCCTAAAGGGAAGTGACGGCCCCTTCCTGGAGGCCAGAGTGCAGACAAGGTAACACCCACCTGCCACCCTGAGCTGGGCACTGGACACCAGGCAGGAGTGCTCTCTGCTTGCCCACCACCCCTCTGCTTTGTGGATCGTCCCAAGCTGGCTGCCGGCCCCTCCCCAGGGCTTAACGAGGGACCTCTGACTTGTTCCCCTCTTAGAATCAAGGCCTTCCTGCCTGACCCATAATCAGGGCAACAAACTCTGTCATCCATGCCAAAGCTTCAGAAAAGAAGGGCCTGGATGATCTGCTCTTCTAGATTATCTGTCCTCCCTGGTCCCCTGTACCCATTTAGGCACTCATCACCGCTCCCGCTCCAGTGCCCTGCTCCCCCTCCTTCCCTCAGCTGCCTGTCCCTCTCCAGATGCATCCTCGGTCACCCAGGGTGAGTCAGAGCCGCGCCCCCCCACCCCCCGCCCTGCCAGGCCCAGCCCCTCACCTCAGCCTGGATGATGTTCCAGGCGTTCTTAAGCCCCACGTTGTTCTCTGTGTTGTACAGCAATAGTCCTTCTTTCAGATCCTTCTTGGCGTTCTCATTTACCTGTCGGGTAGAGGGCAGGCCCCTGAGTCCCTTCTCCGAGTGCTCCACACAACTATGCTTGAATGCTCCCGGTGATGGGCAGCTCACTAATGCCAGAGGATTCCTAAGACTACACAGGTAATAAACCCCCCACACTCCCCTCAAAGTCACCTTCCCCATGCTCCCCCCTACCAAAAGCCTTTCATCTGGACCTCTCCCAGCTCTCCTGCTGCCATTCTCCTTCCTCCCTTCCTCATAGGTACTCTCTGTCCATGCTTCTCCTCTGGCTTGTCCTGACCCCAGCCCACTGCCACCCCACATACCCCTCCCTTCCTGTAAGGCCTACCTTGTCCATGTAGACAAAGAAGAGGATGAGCAAGATCAACTCTGCCAGGAGGATGATCAACAGGATGATGAAAAACTGCAGAGAGAGTGTCGGTGTGGGCACACGGTGGTGGTCACGGCCAGGGATGGGGTGCACACAAGGGCTAGGGGAGCTGGGGACAGGAAGCACCTAGACAGGGCTTCCCAGGTATGGGAGAGGCCAGCTACGGCTCCTGAGGAGTCCCTGATAGTTAAGGGAGGCAGATGAAGGAGACAGCCAATCGAGGAGTGGAAGGGACAACTAGGGCCGGGATACGCGATCGTGAGGAAGAGGGGTGTGGTCGGGCAGAGAACATCCTAGAAGCAGTTTCTGTCGGGCATCTAATAGGCTAGCGGTCGTCTCAGGCCTTGCCTGTCTCCGTGACCCGGATGCAGGGAGTTCAGAGGGCTGCGGGTATGGAGTTCACTTACACTGAGAAGGAGGCACTTGTTTTCCTTGATGGCCCCCAGGCAGCCGAGGAAGCCTGTCACCATGACAATGGTGCCTATGGCGATGACCAGGTTGGCTGCAGACAGCGAGGGGAAGCTGGGGGAGAAGGTGGCAAAGTTGCCTTGGGACACGGATAGCCAAATGCCCACTCCGAGCAGCCCACAGCCACAGAGCTGGAGAGAAAAGAAAGCCATTAGATCAGCACCGCTTTGTGTTCATCTCCATGGAACCCAAAAGGCTGCATGTCCCCACCCCCAACTCTGAGACTGGGAAAGGGGGAACGGGGCTATAGGTCAGATAGGCCACGGGCCCTAATCGTGTCGGCTCTGAGGCCCAGACAAACCCTCAGCCTTTCCACGTCTCAGTCTCTGCATCTGGCAAATGCACCCTGCCAGCTTCACAAACCTCCTAGGGTCACTCTGAGGATCAAATTTTAAACGGCACAGGCAAAATCCTGTAACAAACACTGATGGTCCCAGACACACATGAGTAGCTGTGGTTACCCCACTTGTCAGTGGAGAGGCCCTGGCATTCAGGAAGGAGTCTGGGAGGAGGAGCGTGGCGCCCAGGGAAGGTGAGTAAAGACTCGTCTCTGGGGCCAGGAAGACTCTCTGAGTCCGGTTTCTCAGGGCCAGGCCTTCCAGCGACCACATCCTCCTGACCTGTCCAGCAGGGCCATTTGCCCACTATTCTCAGGAACCTGAAGAACAAATTTCCCACAGATGGAAGGTGAAAGGAACTCAACGGGCTGGCCAACATGCAGGCCATGAGAATCCATCACTGCCTTCACCTTCCATCCATGTGAGCCAGCAGCCCGCGCTCTGGCCCCGAAAACCGACTCTCCTCCACGGCCCCCCTGGGCCCGCGACGCCACCGCTTCACCTGGGGACGCTTGGGTTTCACTGGCTGCGGGTCTCCACAGCTGCCTTATTTTATGCTCCGTATAGCTGACACTCACCCCGCTCCCTCCGGCAGCTCTGAGGAAATATGCGGAGTCTGAGGAGCCAATCAATCTGTCAACCGGTATTTATTGAGTACCGAAGGCTGCAGCATCCTGTGCCAGAAGAGCCACAGCCTCTTTCGAGACCTGCCTTCCTGGGACCTCTGTGCTGCATAGACAGGAACAATAAAAAAGCAGCATCGACCCCACGCAGTATACACTGGTGCCAAATAAATGGTTCAGGAGTTCTCAGAGGAGGCAACCACTGTCCTGGCCCAAGATGTCAGTTGGAGGAGGCAGTCTCTAGAGGACAGCTGGACCTGGGGCAGGTGGGGGACCACAACATTCCACGTAGGGCAAAAGCATACACGTAAGGGCTCAGGAGGTACAGATGTGGATCTGACACCTGGCTCCGGCTTTTCCTGGTAGTGCGACCTTGCAAACTCCTTTTATGCCCAATGAGAATGACACCGCCTGCCTTCACCTTCTGGACTGTTGGGAGAATCTAAATGGAAGAAAGCATGTGAAGTGCATGGCCATGACCAGGTGCTGGTCTCCGAAAGGCATTTGCTGAGCAGCTCCCATGTGCCCGGGGCTGTGCCATGACCCCAGGAACCAAGCACATCCCTGCTCTCGAGCTGCTCCGGCTTCCGAGGGGAGACACAGATGGCCCAGCGAAGACAAGGCGGTTCACGAGTAGGGGGAGAGCAGTTCTCACATGCATGCCTGGAGGTTGAGGGGGAGAGGCACAGGCTGCCCCTCAGGGGTGGCATTTTCTTCCCTCATGCAGTCCACAAACCCAAACAGAGCACCCATGTAGTAAGTGCCAGGGCCCGTTCTGAGTGCTGGGGTGGAGGTGGTAGCAGCACAGGCAACTCCCCCCTACCCCGCCCCGCCTCACTCACGAACAGGCTATTCTTACAGAGCACACGGATGCTACATAAGCGAAGAAGTGATAGAATCTCAGGTGATGGTACGTGCCGTGAAGGAAAATGAGGATGGCCACGAGTTAGAAAGTTTCAGGGGACAGAGTGGTCAGGGATGGTGGCATCTGAGTAGGGACCCAAATAAAGAGGGGAAGTGGTGGAAGGATGTTCTGGATAGAGGGAACAGCAGGTGCAGAAGCCCTGAGGTAGGACTGAGCCTGGCCAGCCCAGGGAGAAGCAAGCTGCCCAGGTGGCTGCAACAGAGTGGAGGAGGTGACAGTGGTGGGGGACCAGTAGGTGGGGTGGCAGGGGTCAGATGAGACAAGACCTTGCAGGCATCACTTAAGAAAACCAGGGTGGGATGCCCCTAGGCCTGGAGAGTGACATGGTTTATATTTCCAATAGATCTCTGAGACTGCTGCTCAGAGAAGACCACCAGAGAGCAAAGGGGGAAGCCCAGGGCGCAATCAGGAGGCCACGGCAGGGATCAGGCAAGAGCTGGGGGTGACCTACCAGGTGAGCCACCAGGTGGCTCTGGAAGAGTGGTGAACAGCAGTACAAGGAGGTTTATCTGTAAGGTAGGATTGACAGGACTTGCTGGGATTTAAAAGATGAGTAGGATTTTCATAAATGAGGAACCAGAAAGGTGACCCAGGTAGGGCATGATGGAAGAAGTGCAGGCATTCCCATGTATTATTAAGCCAGAGATGGTTCAAGGAGCCGGGGAGGAACAGGAGGAAGTGGAGCAGGTTCCCGGGTCCCCCACACCATGGAGCGGTCCTGCACCTCCTGCACCTGGGAGCAGTCCCAGTGGAACTACATCAAGGCTCCCCAGGTATGGGCACACTCAGGCCTAGAACACCCAGCCAATGGAGTACCCGCCAAGCTTTGCAGGGGGCGGGGGGGATGGTGGCCACCACCCCTGTAACCACTAGGTGGCGCTCCAGGCTGGGTCAGAAGCTCTGAAACTTCCATCCAACTTCTCATACTGACTTTTTTTCAATCTGGTCAGTTCCTATACTGCCGTCTCAATTTTTCTTTCATTAATCATACCATGGAAATTCATGATCTTCATGCTGAAGATTTATGGCTCTAAAAGCCAGAGCCTGGAATGATTGAGAGGAAACCCCATGGCTGCCAGGTCACTCACTGCAGGTAGAGGAGCCTGTTGTTAAAGAGACCTGGCTGTGGGACCCCCGGAGCGGCAAGATGCCGTTACCACCCTGCAGTGGGGACACCAGGGCCCCCAAGACCCTCCTCAGTCACAGTGCAGCTTTTTCTGGAAGCCAGTGCCCACTGGGCATGGGCCTGGCGGGGGCCCCCTCTACCTCTTTTCTCCATCTCCCTCCTGGGGAGAACTGCCGGGAGGTCCAGGAGCCCCTCTCTGGGAAAACCTCAACAGTTCAGAAATTCCCAGGACCTGGTCATCCCTCTCAAAATGGTTCTATGATCTTGCTTCAGATTCTCTGAGTTGGTCGGCAAGCTTCCCAAAGTCCCACCCAGCAGCCTCCCTCTACCACGGTAAGAGAACAGCACTGTGGCTCTGTCCCCATACGTGCTTCCTTTCCCACTTCCTGTCTGAGGTCCCACCACACCCCAGGCTAGACCCCAGGTGAGACCTGCTGCCTCCAGGTGGGGCAGTCCCCACACACAGCGTGTACTTAAGCCCTGGGGTGAAGGGGGCTAGCTCAGTGAATGAGGCCTTGTGGGATCTCAGTGCACTCAGGGACAAGAGCCTCCAGGTGGGAAGAAAACATGACCAATCAGGCCCTGAGTTTACAGATTAGGACAGCAAGGCCATGGCACTGCCAGGCTGGGCCCAGACCTGGCTCCCTGGCCCGCCTTTGGTGTGGAGCCCCTTCTGTACCCGACGCCAGGAGACCGGCCAGTGCATGCCGAGCCTGGGCCGACCGGTAAAAGGCACGGCCTTAGCCCCTGCCTCAAGCCCGGTCCCAGCCTTGCTTCCCTGCCTGCCTCTGGCCTGTTTTTCAGCCCAGCCAACATAGAGCTGCCTGAATCCTTTTTCTAAGATGCTGCTTTCATCATGCTGCTCCCCTGTGTGACCTTACAATTCTTTAGCTCTCTGAGGCCCAATTTCCTTTAAAATGTGGGATTTGGACTAGAGAATTTTTCAGGTCCCTGCCAGCACGGGCTTAGCCAAGCCTGAGACATGATGCTCTCATGTCCCTGCCCGGTGGTTCTCAACCCAGAGTGATGTTGCCCCCTGCAGACACCTGGCAACATCTGGGGACACTTGTGGCCATCACAACTTGGAGTGTGGGGCTCCTACTGCTGTGTGAGTAGAGGCCAGGGTTACTGCCAAAAAACCTATAATGCATAGGACAGTCTCCCACCACAAAGAACTACCCAGCCAGAAATGTGGATAGAGGTCAAGAAACCCTGCCTTAGCCCCTTCCCCATGCCAGGGGTCCACCCTCTGGCCATCACCTCCAGGAAACAGCCATCACAGAAAGAACCCAGTGTATTCCCTCCAAGAGTGGGGCAGCGTCCTAGTTCTGAAAGGGACAGTAAAATGTGGGAGGAGTAGAGAGCTGGCCAGACTCTATCTGGGGAGCTGGTGAGAACCAGGGCAGGAACAGGGAGAGGTCAATGTCTGGTGCATGGCAATGGGCAGGAGGGAGGGGATGACAGCAGAAAAGGTTTGCTGGGCAGGAAGGCAAGAAGACAGACAGGAAGCCAGAGCAAGGGGCAGGGGAGGGAGCGGCAGGCATGAGGGGGGGGGGTAGGGAGGAGCACTGCCCCATGCGGACGGTGCCCAGCACAGGAAGGAGACAAGGTGTGCAGTGCCAGAGAACTTAGCTCGTGGCATTCAGGAAGATTCCCTTCCCAAAGCAAAGGACTGTCTCAGCTAAGATGACCAAGCTACAGTCAAACCCAGGGCAGGAAGAGACTCCAAGGACTCAGGGAACCACAATCTAGCCAAGTCAGCACCAACCAACCTGAGGTCACCAGCCAGACAGACCTGGTCAGCAACCCTCACCAAGCAGGGGGGGACCCAGTGACCACCCTGAATAGCAAGCCCTCCTGCTCCCTGCCCCCTCCCCCAACCGAGGGCATTTCTGAATATTCTCAGTTCAGCGCTCCAAATAAATCCACATCCAAATGTGAGAAAACAAGTTCCTACCCTTGCACTTGCCTGTGGCCTGGATCTCTGTGAGGGCAGGGATTTGGGTCTGTTTTGTTCACTGCTAAATCCCCAGAGCCTAGAACAGTGCTTTATCCTTGGCAATGCCTTGGGGTGTCTCTCCTACGGGGCTCTCCTAAGGCCCTTCACGGACTCTGCAGAGGGAGAAAGTACAGGCCCTTTCAGGGGGCCATCTCAGGGTCTTCCTGGTCACCCTTGGGCCCATTGGCCTGATGCACAGCCAGTAAACTGAGGCCCAGCCAGGACACAGCCATATAGTGAACAAGCACTCCAGACTCACTTCAGTTATGAAGCCTGTTGTAATTAGCTGAATATCCCCGTGGCGTTTTTCTTCATCTTCAGTTTGAATCTTATTGATTTGTAGTTTCAATATATGTTTCTGCCTTGTGTCCTTATGTATTTTTCATGCAGGCATCCCATTTCTCTGGGGTGGGGAGTCCTGTGATTTCCCCTTCAATCCAACCTCCCTCCTTAGCTTCTACCCCTGACTCAGAGCACAGGACAGCCACACCCTGTGTCCCCTCCTAGCTGCCAACCGTCTCTGCCCCGTACAGGGGTGGCCTTCCCTGGGGGTGACCTCCTGTGCCAGGGCTGGGCCCAGAGCAGCGCATCGGGGACCTGCCCAGCCTTCTGTGCCAACTTGCTACCCACCCCCCACCGAAACACCAGCACTTTGGGAGTCAGGCTCAGTCTCCTCCATTCCTCTTCTGGGAGGGCCCAGAACACGCCTGGGATACTTCATAAACATTAGCTTCATGGATGGATGGATGGATGGATGGATGGATGGATGGATGGATGCGGGTAGGAGGGCCTGAGAAGGCCACAGCCTGGGAAAAGGACCAGACCCAGACACACACACCCACCTGAATAAGAAGCCCCCACACATCCCCTCGTCCCTGTTCCTAGAACCCCCAAGTGCCCCAAGTTACTCCCAACTCAGCCCCCTGAACCCCTTATTTGCCTGTGTGAGTCATCTGTTTGTCTGCCCCTCACAGCCTCATGTGTCTCTGCAGAACCCCCCTCCCCAACCCCCCCTGCCCCCTGCCTGCCTCATCCCCTCTGCTTTGCAGGAGCTTTCCAAACACTAGGTCTCAACACTCCCCAGTGCTCTCTATGAGCCAGGGCCAAGTGCAGCGTTTAATGGCATTTAATAAATTAGTGGATGTGGAAAATAAAAAAGAAAACCAAAATGACTTTAATTTCACAGCCCGACGTGCAGCTAGTAATGGTCCTGCCTGGTCCTAGGAGAAGCCGTCCTGCCAAGAACTGCATCACAGGGAAAAGGGACAGGACATCAGCACCAGGAGTGAGGCCGCTACTTTGTATGTCCCACAACCCCCTGCCTCCAAGGGGCCTGCAGCTCATTCAGTGTCACAGCCATAAAGGGGGGGAAGGGAGGGAGCCAGACAATGTCTTTGCCAAAGTCACCCAGCAGGCAGGAGGATCAGAGAGCAGAGGGGAGGTGGCCACTCAGCGAGAAGTCTCCTTTGTGAGGCTGTCCCTGGTCCCCACAGACCAGCCCCCGCCTGCGCACCCCAGGGTCGTGGCGTTCAGCATCCATCAATAGTCAGTACATGCCATTCTGTCTTTGTCCAATTCTGGGTCCTCAAGAATTCTTATTAACTCAAGAACGCACTTCCTTGTGGCTGACATGCACATGCATCAGTCCTAGCTTTGCCTAAGCAGCCACCGAGAACAAGTGTGGCAGGCTTTTAAATATTGGAAGGCCTGTATCTCACGGTCCTTTCCCAAGTCTTCTGGTCTATTCAAGGGCTTTTACAGCTTTGTCTCTGAGTCACCCTCCACTGCTCATCCCTGTCCCACACTCAAAGTCAGATTCCAGCTACTGAGGGGATAGCACAGAGTACAAAGATACCCCTCTCACCTCCTACATTCTGAGTCCTATACTTCTAGTAATCCAGCCGAAACCCCCACTGGCTTGGCAGGCAGCCCCCCATGGTTTTGGCTCACATAGAGCTTGTGCATAATTTAAAGTGAAACAGCAGGACTCATCGGTCATTCTTTTTTTGACCCCACACTTTTCTCTCAAAGCCTCCAATTTCTTCACATCTTCACCTTGCAGCCCCCAATATCACCAGCTTACATAGGTGACAGGGAGATCACACCCATATTTCTGAGCCGAATTCTCCTCCAAATAAACATTACATAAAGCATTTGCATATCTAGAACCCAGTTACATTTTGATTATCGCAGAATGAGGTTATTTTCTCAGATGGTTCTAGGAGAGAGCATTTAAACCTGGCCAAGCTTCAGGGATGCTGTGTTTGGTTTTGCTGCAAGACTCAGAGGCTGACAGACCTCTTAAATTATATGTTTCAAGAGTCCACTTCTCTCCAGAGAACTTTGTGGAGACACTGAGACCGTGGTAACGCCTCGTTAGGGGGTTTTCTGGGGACAACTCACCAGAACCCCCCCCCCCCATCAGGTCAGAGTGGCCACGGGTCCTGTCATAATACCTCTTGTGCCCTCGAACCCTAAGACGTACATGATGATGAAAGAGTCCGTGATGAGGGAGACCTCACTGGAGACTTTGAGGACAGCCCCTGGCCACCCTTCCAGGGGCGCAGGCAAAGATGCAGTCACCAGCAGTCCTGGCCCCCAGCCGGCCGCACATAGGGCTTGGGGTCCTCCAACCCCAGCAGGGGAGGAGGCTGGCTTCGCTGAAGCACTGCCCATGTGTTTGGACTTCCTGGCTGGACCTCAGCACGGAAGGCATGTGCCCTGCCCAGGGGCCCACTCGAACCAAGGCATCTGTGGGCCTCCAGGGTGACCAGCCCTAGGGGCAGGGAGAGTCTGGGTCTGTCCCCAGGCTCCAAAGGCTCCAGAGGGTGCTGAGAGCAGGCCTAGTCCCTGATACAGCTGATGTCTAGAGAGCAAAGGGCAGGGGCTAGAAATGGGAGGGAAGGGGATGTATCCACCTGGTGCTCCCCCAACACAGCCCCTTTAAACTCCGGTCTTCTGCAACCACTCCTCTGTCTGGGAGAAAGGCTTGCAGAGCACCGTGGCTCACCTCCCCCACCTCCACCTGCACCCCGGCCCCTGAGCCCTCTGGACGCCTCTAATCTGATGGCAGGTCCCAGATCAACTTTCTCAGGTGCTAGCACTTCTCTGCCTTCTCAAACTGAGTGGGGGGAGAGGGGGATGAGAAAGGATGTAGAGACAAGCCCAGAACCCCCTCAGAGAGTCCAAAGTGGCCCTGAGGCAGCCAGAAGGAAGCCTGAGGAACAGCCCCCAGAAGGGCCACGGAGCGATGTGTGGCTGTGATGCCAGAGAGCGGTGGATGACACAAACCGCCGCCAGCCTTGTAAAGCAGGAGTGATCACTCACCAGTCCATAAACATCGATTCCCACCTCCAGTGCAGCCCTCCCTGGGCAGATGGAGCGCAGAGACGGGGGTGCTGGGGGGAAGGGACACTCAGGAGTACTTGTAGCCAGCGTTTCCCAAGCTGACCCCAGCCCATCCGGCTCCCGCTCACTGCTGGCAACGGGAGCTGGAGGCCCTGACCAGGAGATTCTGCTCAAGGACACAGACAGATTTTGCACAGAGACCACGCAGGTGTTTCATGCCCCTCTCTGGGAGCACACAAAAGGAAGCAGGCTAAAGGCTGAAGGGACAGGGGCATGCACAAGAGGGAGGCTGACAGTCCTCTGTCCCCGGCCCCCTCTAGAGGCTCTGTTCCCTGAGCTAGCTGGCAGGCTGCCCTTGGCTGGGACATTGGGGCGGTAGGGGTGGGGGGGGTGGGGGATGGAGAATGACCCTTGGACATGTCTTTTTCCCAAACTCCGGAACTTGTCAACACTCAGTAGGAAGCAGCTTGGAGCCTGAGGCCACCCACACCCTGTAACACACTCAGTCAGGGTGCCAGTGTCAGAAGGGTGCTGTCTATGCAGGGGCGGGGATCGTACATGTAGCTCTCCTTTCCCGCACCCCCAGAGCCATGACTGCCTGAGCTCCCGGGCCTGGGGCGGACCCTCGGGGGACACAGCCTGGGACCACAGTAGGAGACACGGCCTTAACTCCCAAGGTTGCTGTAAATTGGGAGGGAAGGCGCCAAGGACTCCGAGTAGCTCGTTAGAGGAGTCTGGAGAAAGGATTTTCCAATCACCAGCATATTTTCTCCTTCCTGCATTTGCTTTATCTTATGCCTCTGGGGAGAAAGGCCCTTCTGACAGCATCAAAGTGTGGAGAAGTACGTGCAGCCAGGTTGCCGTGGGAGGCAGGAATGGGCTCAGGAAACCGGCCTTCAAGGATCACAGTGATAGCGGTGGCCATCTGGGCTTCTCTGAGAAGGCAGGACGGCCAGCAGCCCGGCTCTCGGGACGGCAGGCTCGAGGACAGTGATGTGCTGTGCAGCTCTGGCCAGCCACCTGGCCTTTAGAGACGATGCTCCGCTAAGACAGGGAGAGAAACCAGCTCCCCAGCACTTGGAGATGCAAAGAGGATGAATAGGATTACACCTGCCGAGCACTTTGTGTTCCTTGGAATATAAATATCGCACAAGGTGCTGGGCTATTATTCAAACTCCTTGGAAAAGGCAGGGGAGCAGGACAAGGATCCCTTGAATTCCTATCACATCTTTCTGGCAAAGAGCTCAAATGAGACTATAACTCATCCTGGAGAGCGGGGAAGGGGGCGGGGACCGTTCTCCTGTCTAAGGAAAGTGCCCCCACCCCCACCAGAGGTGAAGAAAAGCCACACACTGGAAACATGTCCATTACTGGGGCCTTTCACGCGGCGAGGCTCGTCCATTCTGCCCATCACTAATGGACGCCCTTTTAATAATCTTCTACAGCTCAAGTTCAGCAAATAACACTCTATAATTATACATACAGATATCCGGAAAGATTGTGGCTGACAACCAGGTCCATCTGTGGCCCCAGGACAGCCATCCACATACACTTCCGCTGTAACCCTGGGACGTGGCCGACACATGACTGGTCTTCTCTCCAGGGATCCTGTGCCCACAGCCTGATTATTTACACTGCCAGATGGGAGCCGTGTCCACCCAGGCCAGGATTTGGCATTTCTGACACGCTTTGTGGGAGACATGGGCTGGTGACAGTCGGGTCCCTCTTCCAGAGATGGTGTCAGCGCAGCAACCTAAGTGACCACCGGAGACCCCTCCCCACTCTGTGCGAAGCCCTGCCTACCTCTTTGTCCTCCTGGCAGAACAGGAGACCACAGCCCACCCTACTATTATTCCACATGTGCGCACAATTCAGGTGACTCTGCTGACAGCTGCCTGTCCAAGGTCAGAGAGCCCATTTGCAGGGGAGCAGTGCCTTACGCCTCACCCCTGCCCCTGCCCCGACCTCCCTGCATTAACTCTTTGATACTGTGCCACTGCAGCCAGCAGAGCATAAGCACTCATGAGCACTGACCATGAGCCAGCACAGTCCCGACTGCCTGGCCTCTCCTGCCTCATTTAACCCTTTCAACCCAGTGGCAGGGAGCAGGGATGCTATATTACTCTCCCCATTTTACAGATGAAACAATAAAGGCACAGAGAGGCTAAGTAGTGAAGGAACCCAGGAAACCTGACTCCAGAAACCATGTTCTGACCCACCGTGCCCCACTGCTCAGACCTAGGTCATCCCAAATAAGCCGTCGCCCCCTAGACATGTCTATCTGGAGAAAGGAAGGCTGGTTGCAGTGCTGTGTGTGAGCGAGGCTCTGTGGCCTGGAAGCCTGCTTGTGCACTGGGAGGGCAGGAAGAGAAAAGGCAGTGATGGTGGATAATGGCAGTGGTGACAGGGTGGCGTCCAGGGTGACGATGGTGATGAAGACAGTAATAGTACCTATGAGAACGCTAGCATTTATTGACCCCATATTACATGCCAGGTACAGTGTCAACCTCTCTCCCCCAACACCATACAAGGTAGTTACTATTACTTCCCTCCCCACCAAATTCGCATATGGGAAAACTAAGGATCAGAGATTAAGTATCTTGTCTAAACTCACACATGGGGTTGGCAGGCCTGGGATTGTAATTCAATGTGATGTGACTCGGAACCCTATGACTGAAACCTCTCTGTGCCTCCTACACACCTAAGAAAAATCCAAGACCTCATTTTATGAAAGCTTTTCAACAAGTTTCTAGCCCAATCTGAGTCAAGGCAGGTGGGAAGGGGGTGCTGAAGGGGACACACAGCCCCAACAGCCTTGGGAGGAGTTGTTACCCCACTTCATAGATGAGGACATTGTGGCCCACAGGAGTCAAGCCCTCCTCTCACACAGTGCCTGGAACCAAGCTGCGTGATACACAGGGATACAAGCAGCATCTTGGCCTGACCCACCAGGAAACAGAGCTTCATGGTACCACAGAGTAGCAACTCAAAGGCTGTCCACTTTTTAGACAGGAAAAACACGGAGGGCCTGATAACCTGCTTATTGAGGCTTACACATCAGTCTCTCACCAGGTGCTTCCAAGGTCTCTGCCCTGAGCTGGACACCGCACTGGCCACGGCCACATACGAGCCAGAGATGGGGTCACTGCTCTGGGAACAACCAAGCCAGCTGGACCAGCAAGTCAAGGTGATAAAAACCAGCCCCAATGTAGAACCGCACCGGCCAGTGTTGAGTGTCGGGCCAGGGAGGGCTGTGCACAACTCTGGCCTTGGAACCAGGTAGACTGGGTTCAAATTCTCAGTGCCCTCACCTACTATCAGACTGGGGGGAGCGGAAGGAGTCTCTGAAAACAACATTCCCACTGCTTGTTTTTAAATGGGGGATTTGTGGTACCTACCATGAAGTCGTAGCTGGGATTAAATGAGATTCATGAAAATAAACTTCCTAGCGTGGTGCCACGTACAAAGCTATAAACGGCAGTCATGATTAGTATTTATGGGCTGCAGTCCCCATTCACCCAGGTTACCGAGACCAGGCAGAGCAGCTGTAAGCCAGAGGCCAGCGGTGGAGAGAGGTGGAGAGTCCTGCCCAGGCTGCAGCCCTGCTGTCCCCAGGCCCCAGCCCCACCCCCGGCCGGCCTTCGTGGGCCGTCCTCCTCCAAAACAGCACAGCACGTCTGCCCAGACAAGCTTTACTCACCCTGCCGTCCTGCTGCTCCCCAGCCACCCATCTCCGGGAGGCAGCTCCCTTTCCCGATGTGTGAGCTGCTTTCTTTTGGCAGAGAGCTGCTGCTGTCTGTGCTCTGGACCGTAAAACAAGTTTTCATCAATAAATTAAGATAAGCGGAAAGCCAGCTCAAGAGGGGGGCGGGCTGAGGCGGGCAGGCAGGCGGGCGAGAAGTCGCTCTGTGACCCAGAAGGGACCAAAGTAAATCCAAAGCAAGCCTCGGGCTCACGGCCTCCTCTCCCCAGATCCCAAGGGCCCCATTTGACCCAGACTTCTCAGAGAGGGGGAGACACGGGAAGTCACCGTGCCTCTCTCGGGGCCCATTCCATACTCGGGGCGGGTACGCAAGTGTCCGTCACAAGTCAAGTCAGGTTCTCAGCAATGCTCTGAACCAAAATAATGATCTAAGTCACTGCGTTAGACAAGCTAAATCTAATCAGGTGCTGGCCTGCCCCATCACTAGCAGTAGAGAGCCACCTCCGAAAGGAAAAACATCGTTCTCGCAGAGCTTCCCCACGCCTCCTCGTGAACCGCCAGGTCTCCCAAACTCACCTAGCACACGACTACCTCCACGCCTTGCTCACAGCATCTTCCCCTACCCGGGAAGTCTTCCTCTTTTCATCTTTCTCCATCCAACCCAGGGCCTTCGAGGCTCAGCTGATGCCCACCTCCTCCTCCTCCACGCTGGCCAACCCCACCTAGCATCCTGCAGTGGCTCGACGGTCTGACAACCCATCAGCCTTAGGACCTTCTCCCATTTGCCAGTGCTGACCTCTGCCAGGGGTGTGTTCCTGCCCACAGCAGCAGCACAGGCAGGCGTCTCCCGCCACCCCACCTCTTTGTGCATCTCCCTGGCAACGAGCTCAGTGTTGGGCACAGAGAGATCCTCGTTTATCAACAGCCAGGTATGGACAGAATGAGCCCAAGTGAAGCAGAGACGTGGGAACACGGAAGCAAGGCAAGTTTTCGACCCCAACAGGAGTGCCTCCCCAGACCTGGTACACAATCCCCTTCCGTTCCTGACGCTCTTAAACAGGCCAAGCATATGGTGGGAGACGGGCCAGCTGTGTGTCCAGCACCACACACAGAGAGGTGCATGGCTCTGCCTAGGCTTATGGGTCAGTCGACAGGTGAGCCTTTAGACCAAGCGGGGTGACGAGCCCGACCACACAGCACATGCCACCGTGCTGCTAAGGGCTGCGAACCTCCAGCAGGTGGATTCCTCCCCGGAGCCTCTCAGCTCCCTCACTCATAACACAAAAGGTTGGACTTGATAATATCCCAAACCCCTTCCAGCCCTAAGATCCTGGGATTTCACTTCTGCTCAACCCTCACTCTAGCTGTGTGACTTAGGGACGATGACTGCACATTCCGTCCACATTCCGGGGGAAGGGGCCAAGGGAGGCAGAGTGCCAGGCCCTGAGCTGGGCCTGAGAAGTGGTATGTGATTTACGCTCACCCCATGATCTAAACCCCCAGTTAAGGAAACGGACGACCCTGGGAGAGATCTGCTCTGGCTAGGGTCCCCCAGTCAAGGGCCCAGTCGGATGCCCATTCAGCACCCTGCCTCAGGAACCCGCCATGTACATATACCTCCGAACAGTGGGAGGAAGTGGCAAAGTTGCAGGCCACAATTGACATTAAATCAAGACTTCTAATTATACCCCAACCTGGACATAAATCAGAATCGATTACTTCTGAGCTCAGGCGCTTCCCATACCTGGAAGGAGCAGAGTAATGTGAGGGCTTTGATCAAGTCTGGGCTGCGGGGAGGCCTGGTTCTAAAGCAGATCCCAGTGGGCCCTCCCTCCTCTCTCCCACCCCTGCCACACACGTGTGCACGCACACACACACACACACACACACACTCCCTCCACCAAGACCTGGAGGGGGCAAATGGTGCCATTTCATAAAGAGTAAACAGAGGGAAAATAACCTACATGTGAAAATGTGAGTTGGCATGGGGTGCTGAGAACAAAATTCAGCCAATGGAAAAGAAACATATTGACAATAGCAAAAAGAAACAATTACTACGCATTTTCATAGAAATCCCAAGGAATAAATTTGCTCTTGCTTTTGCTTATTCAGCAGAAAAAAGAGAACGAGCGAGCAAGAGAGCAGTAGCCAGAGAGGGATGAGGACACAGCAGAATGCAGGCGCTTGCACTTTGCGGTTCCACATTTCCCTTAAGCTCTCAAAAGAGTGTTTTTTGAGATACAGGCTGACACAGGAGTCAAAAGAAATAGAAAAAATAACACTGTAAGTGGAGAGGCTTAGGGTGCTGCCTCCAGGGGCACCCACCAAAGAGACACCCTCAAAGTAAGAGGGACAGGTGCTGCTTCCATTCATTTGGCAAAAGCAGAAGATACTTTAAAAAAAAAAAATCACTTGAAGACAGAACCTTTAACGTCCGTGGCAACAGCTGCTCAGGGGGGCCAGAGCCTGGCTTCACGTCAGGAAAATTCTGACCTCTTTGCAAAAGCGAGTCCCCAGGGTAGCCCCACAGATTCCACCCCTTCTGCAGAAAGCAGGTCACCACAGACCCAGAGAGGAGCGGGGCTGAGCCAGCACCAGAACCGCTTGTGGGTGGGGGGCTGGTCCACGTTAGGACTCACCAGTCTCGTCCGTGAGCATGACACTGAATGCTGGAAATACTGGACGCAGCTGAGGACCGTGCACCTGCACCAGGCGCCTACACTGCCTCTCGGGTCACAAATGCCCGAGACCCTTTGCTCTCACAGAACAACGGTACCTCTTTTCCATGGTCTGCCCACCATCTGCTGAATCAGCGCATCTGTCCCAGGCTCCTGCAAATGTGCTTCTCCACCCGTATCCCTGCCTTGGGGACGTGCGTCCTTCACCTCTTCTTCCATCCCAGAGTTAAACTTGGACCTGTGGGGCGCCTGAGGGGCTCGGGTGGTTAAGCATCTGACTCTTGATTTTGGCTCAGATCATGGATCTCACAGTTCGTGGGATCCAGCCCCACATCAGGCTCCGTGCTGACAGCGCAGAGGCTGCTTGGGATTCTCTCTCTCTCTCTCTCTCTCTCTCTGCCCCTCCCCCTCCTTCTCTCCCTCTCTCTGAAAATAAACAAAAACAAAACAACATGGATCTGTGTCCAGCAGTTACAAGCACAGGCTGTGGCGTGAGCACCTGGCTTCTGAATCCCAGTTCTACCCCTCACCAAATGTAACTGGACTGGCTGACCTCTGTGACTCTGACCCCTTGTGTGTGAAATGGAGAGAAGGGCACTGTCTCCGAAACAAAATCCATGTAGTGTGCACCGTATACAGTGGTTGTGAAAATTAAACGGAACAAAGCTTGTAAAGCTCTTAGAACAAGTGCACGGCCTAACATCATAAAGGTTTACCACTGTCGTTGCTACCCTTCTGTGTCTCATCCATCTCAAATCCTTGGACCACATCCCTGCAAATCTCCTGCATCCACCTCATCTCCTCCTCACCCGCAGCCCAGATCTGCTCTCACCCCTTTGGCCGGAATCCTGGGAGGTGCCCTTGTTGGTCACCCCACCTCCTCTCTGTCATCACAATCTACACACTCTGCCTGGCGCCCATCGTGCCTCACGTTCCAGCCCCTGGAAGGCTGCTGCAGCCCACACCACATGGCTGGAACTCCTCAGCAAGGCGTCCATTCGAGACCTCCTACAGGGTCATCTTTTCATTATTCGTGCACCACTATCCCCTACAATCTGAGGTACTCGTCCCTCTGTGATATACCCCACACCGTGGGCCTGTCTCTTTTCTAGCTCCTCCCCCACCAGCCATGCCCTTCCCTCCACCCCCTACCACTCCGCAGTGCCAATCCTTCCCATGAAGGGTCCGTGACCTCCACTCACCCTTCCGTGTCTGTGCACTCGAAGCACCTGACAATTCGCAGTACCTAATACACTTTGCCCTGCAAATATTCACTGTTTGTTGGCTTTGCCCAAGCCAACCTCATTTTGCATCTCCTACAGTGCCTTGCATACAGTAGGCTCCCAAAAGGTGTTTTTTCAAGTTGGAACTGTTTTCACAAAGGCAAGCTCCCAGCAGGATGGGACGGAGGTGGTACAATTTGCTCTGTGCGGCTATCAGCTGGTACCCCAGGGGAAAGGGTACCTCCACTTACACTGTCCAGGACCATAACGGCCAAGCAAGCCCCACCTCCAGGAAGACCAAATACACCCAAATTCTTCAGCAGCACAGAAATGTCCTGTCAAATGCAGCTACGTTGCCATCCCTACCCCAACGCACATGACCACAGGGATTACCAATGGCCTTCCTTTGTGTGCCTCGTTCATGCAATCATCTTGCTTTCTCTCCTTAGTCATTAGTAAGCACGAACTACGCCAGGAACCATGTCTAGCAGCACCGAGCACCTCCCAGGATCTCAAAGTGCTCTGCCTGACTACTGTGGGGCGGAAGAGGACATCCCCTCTCTGGGTTCCAGACTCATGCACCCACTCGCCTTCTTGTTCTCTCCATCTGAATGTCTCACAGGCATCTCTCACGAAATAGGTTCACAGGAGAAATCCTGATGCCCAAGTCACAGGGAACCTGAGAGTCCCCAGTGACTCTTTGCCCTACCTGGTGTCCCACACCATCCGTCACCACGTTCTGCCACTTCTGCCCCCAATTTCCACCTCCGGTCCATCCACTTCTCTCTGTCGCCACTGCTACAATCCCTTCTTTGAACCTCTGCGATCATCTTCTGCTTTCTCAGCTGTCACTCTTGCCCATCTATAACCCATTCTCCACAGAGCAGCCAGAATGGTCCTTGTTCAAATTTCCAAGGTCCCCCCTCGTGGGCAGAACAGATTCCAAATCCTTCCCACAGCCTACAAGACCCTACGTGATCCAGCCTCTGCCTTCCTTGCCTGCTCTGTGCTCTGCTCCACTCACTGGCCTCTGTTAGTTCCCAAGGCGCACCACACTATTTTGCATTTGGTATTTCCTTTGTCCAGAATGTTCTTCCTTAGGTAGTCATGTGGTTGGTTTATTCTTACCCTTCGAGTTTCCCTTGCTTCCTTCCCATCTTGTGTGGCAAGCTGCTATTACTTTAAGTGTTTGTTTTTATTGTCTGTTTTCCCTACTAGAGCATGAGCTCTATGAGATAAGAGATCTCTGACTCGCCCCCCGTGTATCTCTGGGGTGCCGCACTGTGCCAGGCACATGATAAAGGTTCAGTAAATATCTGCGGACAGGAGGGACAGAGGGAGGGAGGAGACCAGGATTTGGAAATCCTCTGTCCTTGAGAACATTCCTCAGAAGTAGCATTTTGTATACATGGATTAAGCTTCTTGGCACCCCCGAGATCCTGGAAGCAGTAGCAGCACACTGAGTGGAAGGACACAGAAAAGGCCACAGGATGTAGAAAGCTGTGGCAAACAAGAACGAGATGGGACACAGGCTGGAAAGTCAATGGACTTGAGTGAGTTGAAATCTTTGCCGAGGCCATGCAACCTTAGGAAAGCAACTTAATGTCTCCAAGCCTGAATTTCTCACTTACAAAAGGAAGACAACACTGAACTTACAGGGTTGTGTAAATATAGCGCCTGTACAGAGTGGATGCTCACGTAAAATTATTTTTCTAAGGACTCTAGGGGTTCAGACCGCACACACTTTTTTTAAAAATTTTTAACGTTTATTTATTTTTTGAGAGACAGAGAGACAGAGCGCAAACAGGGAAGGGTCAGACACAGAGGGAGACACATATTCCTAAGCAGGCTCCAGGCTATGAGCTGTCAGCACAGAGCCTGATGCAGGGCTCGAACCCACAGACCATGAGATCATGACCTGAGCTGAAGTCGGATGCTTAACCGACTGAGCCACCCAGGCGCCGCGCCCCCACCCCACCACCACATTAGTTAAATGAGTCCCATCTTCCTGCTCCCTAGGCACTGGGCTGCCTATGTGTCACCATCACTCATGCATCAGCCACCTTATCTCAGGATCTCGCCTAAAGGACAAGAGGCAATGAGGACTGATTGGTGAGGCTCCTGGAGAGCATGCCACACTGCCCACGGAGATCAGATGCATTCAGATGCCACAGAACCTCTGCCGGAGTCACCAGGGGAAGCCTGCTCCTGGACAAACCCATCATTCTCTGTCTGCAGACCCTAAGGAGCAGGCACTGGGGCACCAGGAGAAAGGTCATGGCGTGGGGTTATCCAACAATGCTTGGGATCTGGGGTACCCCATCCTGCTTGCAGCCTCAGTGGGAGGGCAAAGAAGGAGGATAAGAACCAACTTGCCTGACATCTTGGTCTCAAAAACCAAATAGCGGCTCAAAAGCCGGGGAAGGGATCGGGCTCCCTCCACCCTTAGTCACTTCCTGAAGGAGAGGACAAGGTACCTGCCCAGACCAAAAATGCTCACTGAGGTCTCCCTCCCTCTGGGAGTGGAGGGCCTGCCTTCTCCTCCCTCATCCCAGCAGAGAGAACACCAGGGAAATTGTGAAGCCCAGAATATATCCCTGGTGGAAAGAACGTGTCCTGGGCCCACAGCACTCAGATGCAAAATGAATCTTGCCAAGGCTCTCCCTTCCTAACCCCCTGACCCTGCGGGCTGGGACACCAGGGTGCAGACTGAGCCCAAGGGAGTGTCATGCGGCACCTGCAGATGGCTCAACTCTCAACCAGCCCTTGAGACCCCCTATACTTGCCATCACCATCCCAGCACCCCTCTCATCACTGCCCCAATTATTCTAAGGCTGCTTTTTTACACCATGTCATTTCTATGCTCAGGGGCTCACTGGCTGCCCCTGCCTGTGTGAGGTGCCCAAACCCTCTGGCCTAACAGTCAAGGTCCTCCACAAGCTGACCACAGGCTCATCCCCAGTGTACCCATTGTCAGCCATTTCACTCATCATCACCCAAACAGCCTCTGTCCGGAAGATCCTGCTTCTCCTGAGTCACCCTGCAAGACCAGCTAAGATCCTGTGCTTTCGGAGGTATCTTTCTCGGGTAAAGAGCATGAAGAAACAGAAGAATAAAATCCAATCCTCTCTGTTTCCGGGCACCTGCAGTATTAGTCCTCTGCCCGAAGCCTCCTGACTTGTCACACGTGGTGGTTAGAAAGAAGCCATCACAGCAGGTAGAAAGGGCATCGGAAGGGGACAGCCAGCAGGCAGGCTCCAGAAACCCTGATGAGATGCCAGCAGAGGGGAGCCGGGTGGTAGCAGTGGAGGGGCCTGGCTTTTAGCAGGAGAGCTTGTTGGGGATAATTTATTCCCCCCGTGTCTCAGCGGGTTTCAGCTAGTTGAGTTTATAATGGAACAAGCAGTTGCTGTTGTTCTTGGACGCCACGGCTCTGTGATGGGGGAGTGAGTGCTGCACAGATACAGCAGCCATAAAGCAGAAGACGGCCCGTTGGGGGCCATGACACTCCACAGGGACCAGGTTTTACAGTCCCAGAAAGAGGAGGTTCCAAGAAATCCATGAGCATGGCCTATCCATCACAGAAGGAAATAGAGCGGTACCCGTGGCTCAGGGAGGGAAGCGGGTCAGACTTGGGGAAGAAAGCTGGGCCAGAACCCCATGCAAGTGAAGGGGAAGGAACGAGTACCTCCGTAGATGGCAGCAGAGAACTGCCCACCCGCTGCCCTCAGAGTTCCCTGGCAGGGGGGTGGGGGTGGGTAAGGGCCAGAAACTTACTCTTACTCTGCAAGTAGGGTAAGGCATTGTGCCTCTGGCCGACTGGGTGGGAACAGGAAACCCCAAAGCCCAGTGCACTACAAAAGGGGAGTTCTGTGCTTCTACTTATGAGAGTCATTGGAAATTTGGTGGGAGGGGTCTCCTAACTCATCAGACTTGTGGGGGCCGTTGACACACAGGCTGTCTACTAGGCGTCTTCCACCCAAGTCACCGCTGATACTCAGCAAAGCCAGGCTCCCCAAGAGGGGAGAAGTAGTTGCTGTCCTCATTAACCACAGGGCTGTCCCAGAACAGGCCTCTGTGTGGATGGCCTGGTTGGAGAGATGGTCACAGGGCAGAGTCTATTCTGTATTTCAGGAAGCAGCTCTCTCTGGGATGGCCTTACCAAAATCCAGCTCTACTCTGTTATAGGCAATGTGGAACAGTCAGGACTTTGGGGTTCCTCTGCAGTCCCCCTGAAAGGGTTAACCTGGCCTCAAAGTCAAGATCAGGGGCGCCGCTAGGGAGCTTATCTGACCTCCTGAAGGGATTAGCACCCCACTCAAGAAATGCCAATCAGCCAACAGGGCCGAATTTAACCTCGTCCATCCCTCCTAACCCTAGCCAGGGCACTCTCAAAATCGACGATTACGCTACAGCAGCCGGTCATCCACTATTTATAACCCACTCGCCTTGTGCGGGGAACCAGACACCTCCCGTCACAGCGAGGTGCTGAGCACCAGGCCTGTGGCCTTGGCCTCAGGGACTTGGCCACGCTGGACCCCTGTGGGAGGGCCTCCCCAGGTTCCGAGTGGCCCTGCCCCATCTCCTCTGAGACACTGAGGGCTGCATTCAACAGGGTCTTACACTTCTGGCACAGCTCCCTGGGGAGTTCCAGGCCCCCTACTGGATGGGGCTTTACTCCCTGGCTTCTCACTAGCTCACTGCTAGGCCTGGCGGTCCTGCCCCCATCAACTGCCACACCACCCTGCCCCTGCAAGTGTTCTCCTCCCTCCTTCTCACTCCTTCATCACCTCCCTGGCTCCTGACCACCCAGCCAAGGGGAAGCAAGGGCAAAACCACAAAAGAAGCGGGAGTGGAGACACTCACATAAATAAGCCTTGAGGGCAGAATGGGTCTAGTTCGGGGTACACATCTCCCCACCTTCTGTAAAAGAGGTGGTAAATGAATAATGAACTGTGGCCCATCCAGACAATGGAATAGCTTTCAGTGCTGAAGAGAAACGAGCTACCAAGCCATGCATGAAGAGACACAGAGGAGACTTCGATGCATATCACTAAGCGAAAGAAGCCAATCAGAAATCACACTGGATGGTTCCATACGTACTGCATGATTCCAACCATATGACATTCTGGAAAAGGCAAAACTATGGAGACGATAAAAAGATCAATGGTGGCAGGGGGATGAACAGGTGGAGCACAGAGGATTTTTAGGGTAGCAAAAATGCTCTGTATGATACTACAATGATGGATACGGGACATTATATGTCTGCCCAAACCCACCGAATGCACACAGCCAAGAGTGAACCCCAAGATAAATTATGGACGCTAGATGATCACTGGGTCAATGTAAGTCGAGTCTTGACAAAAAAAAAAAAAAAAAAGAATTTACCACTCTGGTCAACGACGTTGATAATGGCGGAGGCTGTGGCATGTATGGGAGGCAGGGGGTACATGGGAAACCCCTGTGCATTCCTCTCAATGTTGTTGTAAACCTCAACTTGCTCTTTAAAAAAAAAAGAGGTGGGGCACCTGGGTGGCTCAGTCGGTTAAGTGTCCGACTCTTGGTTTCAGCTCAGGTCATGATCTAGCAGTTCGTGAGTTCAAGCTCCACATCAGACTCCACACTGACACACACACACACACACACACACACACACACACACACACTCACTCACTCAAAATAAACCTAAAAACATTAAAAAAAAAAGAGAGAGAGAGAGAGATGGATGACCAACTAACAGCCCTGCCTGCAAGGATGTAACTAGCGGGAGAAAGATGGCCCTTCGGTTCAAGAAAACGAAAAACAGCAGATGCCCGTGCCTCAGAGATACAAAGGGGAAATCCTGCTTTGTTCCTATGTGGTCCACACGTCTGCTGAACCTGACTCTCTTCTCTGGACCCACGCTATTGCTAAGACTTCCCAAACACTGCCATATCCTCAAGGGTTCGTCTATTTGGCTGCACAAAGATTGCATCTTAAGCATGTTTACCTAAATGGTAGTTTGCTTGAACTCAAGGGTAACCTAAAGAGAGAGGTTCCACGACTTCTGGGTTATGGGGCTGGATGCCCCAAGAGGTTCCTCCTGCAAACTAGTCATTCCCATCCTTCTGCCACCAAAAAAAGGGAAATCCCAAGGGTGCTTCTATGAAACCCAAACAGCACCCCTCCTGTCCTCCCTATACCAGCCTACGGCAGCCACATCGCCTTGGGGTGGCATGGGGACAGTCTTGCGAATATGGTGGCAGAGGGCTGAGCAGGGAGAAAGTGCTAGAGAAAAGTTTAATAATAGAGCTGGGTTGGGCACGGCCCGTTTCCTTTTTCAGTTGCCCTGACCGGCTGCTCCCATTACGCGATGCGGCTGCGGGCAGGGCGAGTCAGCTGCCGTGGAGATTCAAACCCAGGTCAGCCCAGGGGCCACGTCTCCTCAGGCCACCTCTGCGAAGGGTCCACATGCTGCAGTCAGATGAGGCCCATATGCACAAACTCACTGGGCTCGCCTAACGCAGTCTCTCTATAAAAAGCCCAGAGCTGGCGGGACAGACAGAGCCAGGCCGGAAGCCCCAAGGTTGACTGTCCTGCACCCATCGGCCCTCTAGCCCAGCCACGTGCCTCACTCCTCATTGTCTCTCTTGACTGCAGACGGCTATTTTGGGCTCTGGGGGACAAAGGGGAGCTGATGACTGCAGCAGGAAGCCCACATGGTGGGCAGGTTGGCGTCAGAACAGCTCTCCTGGCGGCCGGACAGCTGCCGCCCTCTCTCCAGCCTCTCCCCTGTCCCCTGGAAACCAGCAAATACAATTCGCTCAACAGTCAACACTCATGTGTGCATGGAGCATCCGCTGCGCAGCAGTTACAGACTGCAGAGAGAGACACAGGATACACGTTTGTCACCATCGATGGGTTATTAATGAAAAGGGACTCGAAATCCATACTAAAAGAACAAGACTGGGGAAAGGTACACTTGGAAGCAAGACCCTTAGCAATTTTCACTTGCCGGACCTGTGAAATGGGTTTGCTAACAGTACCTCCTTCAGGGTTGTCACAAAGCTACAGTAAGGTAAGGCACAAAAAGCACTTAAAGCAGTGCCTGGTACCTAGTACATGTCCCACAAGCACTGGGTAAGTCATCGTCACTGCTGTTTTTGTCGTCATCAGATGGATAAGACAGAGCCAAGTCTTTCGCTTTAGCTCTCTTTTTGGTGGAGAAATGTGCTGAGCATTTGGTCTGGGCCCTGGGGCTCAGGCACAAGCTGGTTAAGAAGGTAGCTGTGGACCCGACCAAGGAGCAGGGCAAGGCCGAGGACCGGTGTCCAATTCTCTGTCCCCCATTGTCCTCACCTCTAAAATGAGAAGACCCCTCCCCATTTAGGCCTCCAACAAGGGGGTGGGGGGGGGGCACGGAAGAGGGTGTCTAAGCACTGAAAAGGCATGGAAAGGAGGCTTGAGTCCTGAAGGCAGTCAGCACCTGGTCCAAAGAAGGCAAGGCGGGGGCTGACAGAGGAGTGGGCCCTCGCCAAGCCTGCGCTTCAAAGGTCACCCCCATTGCCACCATTTAGGGAATAGGCCTATTGCACTAAACTCTGGGCTGGGTGTGCCAGATGCATTTTTCGACTTAATATCACACCTGTCCAAGGACATAGGCAGTATTATCCAAGACTAACTAGTGAGGTCAAGCTCAGTCCCCAGCTCTGTCTGACTCCATAGTCCTTAACCCTCCACTCCCCTGCTGGGCATCAGAGTCGCCTGAGAAGGTTTCTGACATCACAGATGCCCAGAACCTGCCCCAGACCTATGCATCAGAATCTCCAGGGCTATAACCACCCATCTGCCCAGCCAGCAGTTGGCTCCACTGGGCTGAGGCAGAGTGGACAGATATATCCCCAAGGATGTGCTGTCCCTTGAGACTTGACATGCCGTGGCCCCTCCCTACATACCCTCTAGAATGCACACCCTGTCACCACCACCACTGGCATCCTAACCCCATGATAGAGTTCCTGGGGCAGCAACCAGATTCTAAGCCTCACCTGGTGCCCTGTGGACCTCTGCTGGAGAAGGACCATTTCCTACCTAAGCTGATCCTGGGCTGATCAGTTGGCATGTCCTCTCCAGGCTTTGGCACCACCACAAGCACTATGTGTCTATGATGACGTTCTATGAATTCTATGCAGGCTCTGGAAGTGCCAGCAGCAGCCACTGCAGTGGCCAAGCTCATCCAGCACTTCCTTGTGGCAGGCACCCACCCTTCAGACCCATTAACCCCTCACACGCCCACTACAACCGATGAGGTAAGTGTCATTATCATCCCCATTCACAGATAAGAAGCTGAGGCTCACAGAGGTTAAGAAACTTGCCCAGTGAGAAGCTCACCAAGTCGAATCCACATTCTAAGATCCTGAACGCCAGCCTCTATTGGATCCTTCATGAGTGATTATTGTTACTTCATTCATTGAGCCAGTAGGCAGCCTCATAAGTAATTGAACAGCCTTTACTGCCTGTTGCTATCGTCTTTTTATTTGGTTTTCTTAGAAACTTGGGTCTGCTTCGAGTAAGTTTTGCCTGGTGGGGAGGGTGACTTTGGCAAATGAAGCAGGACGACAGGCTCCCGAGATGTCCCAGATGTGTTGATAACCATTCTCTGAGGTCACAGGAGCACTTTGAGAGGAAGGGCAGAGCCGTGTGAGCCCACTTTTTCCAGATGGCAAGAACAAACAGGGTGATCAAACAGCTTGCCCATACACGGCCGCAGCAACACAAGACAGTGGACAAACCGAGTCTCCCAACGGCAGTCTGGGGCTCACTGTGTAATCGTACAAACCCTCTTCTAGACTGCCCCGAAACAGCCCTATTTCCCATCCCCTGTGCCCTCCCCACAAGACAGTTGTCCGCTGGCCCATGGAGGGAGAAAGTGACAAGCCCCCACAGGGGAAGGGTCCTCAGCTCAGCCTGGAAGGTACCTCTCGGCTCCCGTTAGTTTAAAATAGGCCACGAGGATGCCTGCCAAGATCCAATGCTCTTGGCAAACGGGAGGGTTATATTTCTGGCTGCGCACGGTGAAATGCTGGACCGGGGAAGGCTTCCCAAACCAACAGCTGACTCCGGCTGTGATGACAAGACGATCCTGAGAGAGTCGGCTGGAGCCCAGCTAGCTGTGGGCTCCCTGCATGTGTACAGTAGGGGGGCCCCGTCCCCACCCCCGGAGCTCTGAGAGCACAGGGACGGCTATGTAAGGGCATGGGGCTGGGGGGAGCCCAAGGGGACTGGGATTTCTGCCTGGCCCCATCAAGAGCTCACGCACACACAGGCATGTGCCCACACCTGCCGCGGATGAACATTCCTGCATGCCATTCCCTGGCCTGGAATGGGCTTCCCCATTTCACTGCCATCACCATACCCTGCAAACACCACTCTCATCTCACCTGCTCTGGGAAGCCTTGCCAGAGGCTCCACCTCTCCCCAGCCACACCAGCACCAGAGGGTGTGAAAATCATGTGGCCCATGAGGGACGGGTGTAGGAGCCAGAGGTGTGTGGCTGACATGTGGCAGGGAACATGGGTGGGGGGGGGGGGTCAAAGTGGGAGGCCCCAGGCAGCCCAGGGGATGGGGACTGAGAGGCCACTGTCCTCCATGTCCTTGTACTCTTTATAACTAAAGGCATCCTTTTCAACAAAAAACCTACACACACACACACACACACACACACCTAGAAACTCATCAAAAGGTGAACAGTGGTTATCTCTGGATGATGATATTATGAGTGATTTTAATCCCCAATGATCACATACTAATTTTATAACCAGAAATAAACTTTTTAAAGAAGAAGCAACCTCCTTCTCCCCTCTCAGGTCCCCAACCCCATCGTTAGTCGAGAGTGGCCATTTCAGAGACCTTGACCCTCCTTTTTCCCATACCGCCTGGGACACTCACACATACCAGGGAAGGAAGTTACGAAGCAAGTGGATTTCATCATTGTTGAGAAAGAAACAGCACTAGACTTTCCAGTCTCTCTGGTACTGGATGCCTGTGTGACAGCATGCAGCATATGGTGCATGCTCAATGTTACTTCCTTCCCGTAGTCCTGGAGGTGGCCTCTGCTGTTGCTCTTTACACCAGCAAGGCTCCCTACCCATCTCCAAAGACAGGCTTCGACACTTAACATGCCTGCAACCTCTTTAAGGAACCTATGAGGGTACGGAGCCCACAACCAGGCTCTAACCTCAGCACGGGATGGTACCAGGCCACACCCGTTATTGTGCTCACTCCCAAAACGCAGATAGGAAAGAGAGAGATAGATGACGATGAAGAAAGGGAGCTGAGAAGGAAGGGGAGGCTGAAAGGAGACAACGGATCATGGGTTGGAGCACGATGCCATCCCCACCTGCCACGCCGTCCACTTTGCACCACCTTTAATCCCTCCCGGGCTCCAAGCCCCTTCGCCGGGCAGGTCGCCGTGCCCATCACGGCCATGAACCTGGCCGTCCCCAGGCCTGGCAGCCTGTGATCGGCACAGAAGTTCGAGAGCCGAGCACTGCATACTTCGGACGCTCCATCATAGCACCCGAAATGGGTTCTGGTGTCACAGGCGTGATGCCGTGAGCCAGCCAGGCTGGCATGGGCCATCTCCACAAATGCTGAGAAGCTGGCCTCAGCATGGGCAGGCTGGGTTCCGGAGTGGGAGCAGAGACAAGGCTTCCCACTAAAGGTCTGAGCCACTCCAGGCAGAGCTGAGGGAGGGGCACCGGAGCCTGGCCCTCAGCATGCCCAACTCTAATGGGTGACTCACTTGCACACATCCAACACACCAGACACCACAAGAGGCAAGTGAAAAGGTGAGGCATGAAGGCAGATTCTAAAAGCAGTGAACTCCTCATTCTAGAAACACAAAGCTTGCAAGGATTACATCAAAGTTTGCAAAATCCTGAAGGACCAACGCAGACCTGTCCAACAGATCCCAAAATAGAACCTCGGGCATCCCTCGAAGCTTAAAAAAAAATTATCTGAGGACAAATAAAAGGCAGTTCAGCGTTACACATGGGCAAAGGCAAGGGGCTCATTACCATGCGGGGTGGCACTGGACAAAGACATGGCTAAGATCAAGACAGCTCAGATAAACCCAGGGGTGACAGAACCACAGCAGGCCATTAAAGGAAGCAGGGAAGCTGGGCGCTCGTAACCTTCACAGACGGCAGCCCTGTGGCAAACACTGCTAGATGAGCCGCTTACCTGGCATGGGCAGCCCTGCCCACATGCCCTGTGCACTATCAACACCACTCACCGACAAGGTGTGGCATGAGAGGAAGGCACAGACGTCCAGAGTTCAAATCCTAGCTCTAGCACTCACTTGAAGGTCGAATAAATTACCTAACCTCTCTGGAGCCATTCCCTCGTTTGCAAAATAAAGATAAGGATATTTCTGTGTAGGCATGATCTGGATTAAACCAAATAACACATGTGAATCCCGAGGCCAGTGCCTGTCATGTGGGAGGTGGGCAGCAAATAGCAACAATCCATATTCACTTCGCCAATATATCAGATGTGGTTCTGCCCACAGGAACATCAGGTGCGTGCATAAATAACCTAGCATGAGTGCAAATTAGTAAGGATTGTAGGAGAGAGAGAAAGTGGAAGAGGAGTTCAGAGGTTCTACCTGGAGGAGTCAAGGAAGGTTTCACGGGAGAAGAGAAGTGCACTTGATATGGAATCTTCAAGGAAAAGGGGATGGGCTTGTAATGCGCACAGATAATTGGTATGGAAAGAACCACGGGCAGGAAGGAAAGCGTGAGCCACACAGCAGCATAGGAAGGAAGTAGAATAGGAAATGACATCTGAGTACTTTCTGGGGGTCACCCAGGGTGCTGTGTGACAGGTGGCAATGGGGACCATGAGGGGTGGTCCAAAGGATGCTTGAGATCATTAAGAGAGTGACTCCAGGTTGGAAGGTCCAGGTGATGGAGATGGGGAGCATGGCCTCCGCTGAATTCTGAGTGCTGGCACCTTGAATGGGAGTGGAGAGAAGGCTGTTAACACGGCCAAGGCACTAGGAAGAAGAAGCCAGCAGTTGTGAAACCAGTGGTCTAAGAGAAACTGGGGATAGGAAGATCAGGAAAGACCCTGATGAGTGGGCAAGGGATGCGGGGGTCCTGACCGAGGGAAGTGGCAATACAAATGGACAGATGGATGACGGATGGGGAGGGAACAGGCAGAGTTTCTGGTCTGACAGCTGGGCAGGTGGTGGGACCTGATACCAAACCAAATAACATAGGACAAAGGAGGGCTTCTGAAGCAGGAAGACGACATTAGTTTGAGGAACCAGTGGAAGGTACGTGTGGAGACACCGGAATGCAGTGGGAAGCATGGTAAGAGAGAGCTGCAGACCTGGCACCAGAAGATACGGCTTAGCCACGTACCCTGTAGCCTCAAAGCATTATCAGACAAAACATGACTTAACTGTGCTGTGCCTGAGTTTTATCATCCAAAACATGAACAAACCATTCCTTCTGGGGGCTTATTGTAAAGAGCAGACATAACGTATGTAAAGACACACTGTAAACTACAGAGCACTTGGTACATGTGAGATGTTCTTATCAGAGTTCATAGCCGACACCAAGAGGCTAGACAACTTTGTCAAGGCAGAGAGAGAAGAACAAGAGGGAGGAAGGACCAGAGGTGTGATTTTCAGGGACATCCAGTCAGAGCAAAAAGCAGCCCTAGAGAAAGCAGAGAAGTAGAAGACAAACCAGGAGGGTACGATATCTCAAAGGTCAAATAAAGAGTGTCTTATCTCCAAAGGCTACACACCGACCTCCCCTGCAGCCCATGTCGATGCACCCATGCTGCCAGCCCTGGCCATCACTGCCCAACATCCCACAGGGAACAGGTGCCCTTAGTCCATCCTGAACAGGAGGACAATGTCAAAGCTGAGTAGAGTGTGTGCCACACGGAACTGTGGCACCTTGAAGGACTAACCACTGCAGATATAACTATGAGGCGTGAGTGGCCAAGTGAGGGAGGGCTCATCAAAATCCCAGGGGTCAGACAGGTCAGAAAAGAAGCATTCAGCAGCCACTTGCTCCCCCATTACAATGAAGTAGCTGCTGCTCAAATGTGCAGAGCCGAGCGCATCTGTGGGAGAGGGGCTGTCACTTCATTGAGAGATGGTCTTCTACCCCAGCATCCTCCCTGCCCCGCCACAACGCCCCATAGGCACTCATGCGCTGGACCCGCACACTGCCCCATTCTAGTGACGGGAACCGATGGGCAGTGGGGGTGGAGGAGGCAGGGCGTGTGCTCCTGCGAGGTGGTAAAGGAGCTTCTCTGTGAGTCTGGGAGCCAGCAGTGGGAAACGAATAGCCCAGAGGGTGGTCCACAAGGGAAGCAGCAGTGAGGACACATCTAGTGGGCCGACACCAAGACTGATGGAGAGGGGCCTGGGCAGACACCAGCGTGGTAGCTCACCGGGATCTGAACCTTCCAGACCAGCCGGTCCTCAAAACCAGACAGCCACAAGAGAAGAAAGATGACAGTGGGGAATGAGGTTGGGGTGCTTCTCTGTGGAATGGAGCACCCCATTTCTCTCCGGGTCTCTTTCCTCCACCACATCTGTCTCTGAGGAGGCTTGGAGACCTTGTCAGTCATTTTGGCCTGACACTCTCTCAGGCCTCCCTGTGCTTCCTCTTGCTCTGAAGGCCTAGAGAACTGAAGCAGGAAGGACCTCCAGAGGGCTTCTGGTCCCATCTCCTGCCTCCAAACTGACTTACCCCCCCACATTACAGATGATGGGCCACCATTACTCTTTCCCCTGGTGATAGGTGGGCCAGCAAATCCCATCAGCTGTACCCAGAGCAAGTGAATCTCTTCTCTCTGACTCAGCCTTTAGCAAACTTCACTGGCCTCTGTCGGGTTGTTTCTGCTATCTCTCACTGCTCATGGCCAGGCCTAGGTGAGGCCCATCGTCATTCCCAAGATGCTTTCTCAAAAAACTCCTCAGCGTTCAAAGCAATACACATTTCTTGAGCACCGTCTAGGAGCCCAGCACCTAAGACACTCCTTTTCTGTGTTCTGGACAAGCCCACACCTTCCTTCCACCATTGCCTAGGACCATGCTCTTTTCTGATTACCCTCACCCCCAGGAGCCAGAAACACACTGCTGACAATCCTGGAAGTTGTCCCACTTTGCTCACAGAGCAGGCTCAACCTCTTCACCTGTGCCCACAGGAGCACAGATACATGCACCGCCAAGCCCAGGGCCTTCTCTGTGAGCTGCTCTGAGCTGGGCTGGCAAGGATGGCCAACAGCGCTTGAAGACGGGATCAAGGGAAGATGCCAGGGTTGTTCTGAACAGCCACCAGCTCTAGTTTTGCTCTGCCCTACCCCAAATGAGGCTGTTACGAGGCCCAGAAATCGAAGGGTCATGGTCAGGAAGGACGTGGGCGTACCGACTCAGATAACAGGGGTTTGGAACAACTGTCCTGTTCCCTGGCACTGAGAAGGAAATAGACTCGGGATCCCAAACTTTTCAAATGGGAAATTTTCCCAGTTGACCATGTGCCTTCCTCCCTCTCCACTACAGGGAACATTCCCAACAGGTAAATTGGGTTCAAGCCCTCTGTCACACAGTCCTCCTACCTGCCCCCCCCCACCCCGGATGGCTGTGATGAGCTCATCAGAGTCCTATGAAGGGGGCACTGACGCTGGGAAGAGGAAGGGGGCTGGGCTGGGGGTGGGGGTGAGCAGCCCCCATCCTCCCTAGACTTTGAGGAGAATGCCCCAGGTTGCCCCGCAGAAACTCTTCAGCATACAAAACTGGAGCACCCCCACCAATCACAAGAGTACACAAGACAGACAAAGAAACAATCCCAATGCCACTAAGTTTCGTGGCCCCACCCCTTACACCTCCATGCCATGAGCAAAGGATGTTTGGGGTGAGGGGATATGCAGCCCAGGCCTCCACCACCCACCCCTCTTTTGACTGTTTTGGCAGCTAACATACTGCAAGGAAGCAAAGTAGGGAGGATGGGGGAGCAGGCCGCCCCTTCCCTACTCAGTTGTAGGCGGTGGGGGCCCCGAGAGGTAGTCCATGGTTATATGGCAAGTCAAGGGCAAATGCTGTCCCATCTCACTCCCCTTCCTTCCAACACAACTAGGCTTCCACTCAACTTGCTCCCCTCCTTTGAAACATTCAGAAGTAGTTTGAGAAAAACAAAATTGAAAAACATTTCTCTTGGCAAGACTCAACTTTCCCTTTCCATTTTCAGGGTGGAAGCCCAGAAGCAGTTCTGAGGATATCCGTCTGTCCTTCCTGTACCCCCTGGGCACCTCCCTTTGGCAGTAGCTTGGGAACTGGAAATGGACCTGGCACCTTCCGGGGCTGTTCCACCGGCTAGCAGGTGCAAGAAACGTGCCTTGGTCCAGGCATCTGCTCACTCGCTTGGCCGCCTCAGGACGGTCCTATCAGAGTGGTGCTGAGTTCCAGAACCAGACGCTGCCAGCGAGAAGCAGAGGAGAAGCACCTGCCAGGGGTTGGAGGGGGGCATGGATGGTACCTGGGACTCAGGGAGGGCTGTTCTCCTCCCTTCAGTAACACCTCGGCCTGCTAGGCTGCAGCACACAGATGTGTCTTTCCCAGAAGCCTGGATGCCACGGAGTTAAGAAAACTAAGGCACCGAGAGGGAGAGAGACTTGGCAGAAGTAGGTCTTTGAAACTCCAACAGCATGCTGCTGGCTACTGAGAGACAAAGCTGGGTCAACTGTCCTCAGGAAAGGGAGGGAAGAGCCCAGCCACACTCATAGAATGTTCCAGAGCCTGGCTAGGGTGGTGCAAACCTAGTGAACCACACACCCTCCCTTCTCTGCTGTAGAACTCCAGCAAGATTTGGCTCCACTAACCCTTTCTCCTCCATTACTCGGGCTCTCACACCCATGACTAAAGACACCATCAACCAGATGGTCCCCTTCAGGGGAGCCGCTGGGGGCTCACCATCTGGTAGGACCTGCTGCCACTGATGCTCGCTGTCTGCCTACAGCAGAGGGACCAATAGGGCACAGGGGACGCAGGAGCGCCTTCTCCCAAAGTGGACCTAGCCAGGTGCTCTGCAGAAGCCCCAGCACGCACCGCCAGGAGCCTCTCCCCATCTTTGTACCTTGTGCCTCCCTCTGGGGAGGGCTGGGAGGACCGGGACCCAGCTCCAGAGCTATAGCCAGCAGGACCTGGCCCCCTCCCCGGCTGGGGCAAGAGGCAGCGGCAGGTGGCTTCCAGACACCTCTTTGTGGGAATGGCTAAGGAGCTCTGGGGGGGTTCAAGGAGAGAAAGGAAGGCCCAGGGTGAGGATGAGACCTGCCTAAACTCACTCATCCATGAGGACCAGAATCCCTGTGGCTGAGTCTCATGGAGAGGGGACAGCAGTTTGGATCAAGAAAGTTGAATCACAGACAAAGTAATCTTCCTGCCCCCCGAGCAGACTATTGAGGTGAAAAAATCACATCACTGAAGCATCTGTCCCCTTAGAGTACACTGTGTGGGGCAAAGTGCCCCGGACAGGCCCTGCTGCTAAAGCTTACACCCAGCAGGCACAGTAGGCAAGCTGGGAGGGCACAGCCTTGCCCGGAGCCCAGGTACAGCAAACAGAGGCCACACTCCTTTCGACTGATTAGCCAACACCTGGCCAATAAACCTTCGGTTCTCAGGGGTGCAGAGCCAGAGGGTATGTAGGGACAGAGGAGCCCTCTGATGGCTGGCAGGGGTAGCTCAATCATAGAAGGCTTCTCAAAGGCAGCAGTCTTGACCCCAGTTACCTCCTGCACCCCTGCCATCTACCACAGGCCATGAGGCCGTGCTGTCTGCCCGCCAGACAACCTGTATCAGAGGAGACAGGAAAGCAATGGGGCGTGCATGGCCCTCTTCAGCCAACCCTGGGCAAGGAGGGCCCAGAGAGAGGGGGCTGGAGGGGTGGAGGCAGGGTCCGCAGCCTAGCTTCTCCCCCTCTCTGGTGCCCAGGACTGACGCCGTCTTGGCTGTGATCTGGTCCTGCACTAAGCGGCTTAGCCGCCCTATCTCCTCAGCTCAAGGCTCAGCTGTCTGAGGACGAGGGGAGTGGAGCCACCCCACAGGAAGTGAGGGCCTCCAGCCAGACAGAGCTGCTGTGACCCAAGCCACTCTGAAAGCCAAGCCAGTCACTCAGCTTCTCTGAACCTCCTATGTGCGAAAGCCCCTCCATCTGTGCTATAGCAGGAGCACAACAAGGCAGGAGGAGCAGAGGCCCAGCGTCGTGCCTGGCCCGCGGGAGATGCCGTGTGGAAACATCCGAAGAAGCCCGGGGACTCTCTATGTTCCTACCGAGGTCCTTGTTGGATGCCCTGCCTCCAAGGACAGGCTCACACTTCACTGGTGGGCGGTGGGGGACATACACAGGGTGTGGGGAGCAGCCACCACAGAGGGGCACACGATGCCCAACGGTCAGTGTCGCTGGAAATCCTGTGAGGAAAGGAGGGAGCACAAGGGGTTCTTGGGGATCACACGCTGGGCACCCGGGCCCAGGGAGAGCTCACCCAGACCTCACGGCACATCCGGGGTACAGCCGGGGCTCCCTACTACAGCAGCCTGCCCCTCCCTCCAGGGCGTAGGCAAGCACCAGTGGTCAGCAGGCCTTCTCTGCACAGTCCTGTGCCATAAGCCGAGCACATGGAGAGGGGCAGGAATAGTCCCCGTCCTTGGGAGGGAGGAAGACAGCTGGCCATAAGGGACTCAGCCCAGGGCTGATGGTGGGAGGTCAGGCAGGCCGTGCCCTGCTCCCAGGAGTTGCTCCCCACCTCTAGACCAGGAGTTGCCCTCGCTAGTCGCTAGGATGGGGCGAGAGGAAGCTCAGCGCAGAGGGGCTGGCTGGGCGCAATCTCAGGGCACCAGGCCACTAGGCAGAAGGCATGCCTACCCCAACCCCCATCCAGGGAAGGGCAGGTGGCAGGTCCCCTCCCAGCTGTCCCAGAGCAGCCATCTCCTCCCCACTCGCTCGGGGCTTTGAATAAGCAGCTCCTAAGAGCTGGGGTCAATGTCATCTGCAGGCTTCTCCCTGCTGCTGAGAAGCAGTTCTGTTGGGATCAAATGAATAATGTGCCCCAGGGAACGGAGGAGGCCCAAGAGGAGGACCCCTGAAGCTGGCCTGAGGGACACCAGAGGTGGCAAGACGGTGGGACAGCAGAGCCCCACTTGATTCGACTACTCCCTGCCCGGAAGAAGGTCTTCAGGAGAAGAGGGGAATCCCTCCTCCCCAGGGCCAGCAGCGCCCCACACACTGGAGCCCCAACTCTGAGCAGCTGCCTCGCAGAGGCCCGTGCCCTCCACTGCTCTTCGTCAGGACGTGGCCCCGGCTAGCAGCATTCCATTCTATCCTGGGCCGGGTGACACAGCAGAGCCCCAGGCTGGCAGCCCCACTGGGCACACCCCGAGGCCAGCACCTCCACCCAAGGTCAGGGCCTGTCACAGGCCTGCAACCACACCCACCAAGCAGACCAGGACTGAGGCGAGCGTGTTGGCCAGAGCTCTAGCGCCCCATGTCACCATTTTACAGGCGAGAAACCGAGACTCAGAAAGACAAAGATGGTCTGAAAACTATGCCACCCATACCCCCTTGACCATTTCTCTGGATCTCTGTTCTGTGATGTCCTTCTGGTCCTATGCGGGCACATGTGTACACATACGTGCCCTTAAAATTCAGGAGCTTACTCTGTACACACTGCCCTTTTTACAGTGTGTGAAGTACGGTATGTTACAAGCATTTTTCCTGTGTCGTATTCAATAATTCCAAATTCACTCACTGCCAGACGTACCACACGTTACCTGTTCCCCTAATGTAGGACGCTCAAATTGTTTCCAGTTCTCCTTTACTACAAATTGCTCTCTAATGAACACTCTCACACATATTTGACAGCATTTCTATTTTCTCAGGATAGATTCTTAGAAGTACAGCCCCTGATCAGAGGACAGGGCCGATTTTAAGGCTCTCCATAACCCCTGCAAGCTTGTCTAGCGCGAAGGCTGCATCACCTTACACTCCCCCCAGCGCTGTATCGTATTAGCAAAGAGCAGTGTGAAAATCTGGGCGCATTTGAAACACAAGAAAATATTGTCAGAATTGGGATTTCTTTCATTACTAGTGATGTTATGCCTTCTTCCTCATGCTTATCGATCACTAATATTTCTTCTTACACAAACCTAATTACGGCAAAAGCCAGCAAGCCACAATTCTCAAACGTCCATGCCATTTCAGGGTTATTGTTATAATATATCAAATACATATTCCATCACAGGAGTTCATATTATGCTCGTATTTAATACCACGGTACAGTAGAGACAGGCACGAAGCAGTGTAGAGAGCACCAGATCTGAAGCTAGACAGTCCCAAGTTTAAATGCCTACACCCTCAAGCACCCACTGGGTGACCTTGAGAATGTGATTTAGCCTCCCTCAGCTTCAGTTTCATCTGCTCTGGAAGTAGGACGTGGAACCATAGTAACTACTTTTCGGGGTCCCCAGGCAAACCAGGCAAGGTAATCGGTGTAGGACCGCACCCCAGTGGGTGCTCAGCAGGAAGCAATAGCTACCACATGGATGCTACTGAATGGCCCAATACGCAGAGCGCCCATCCTCGATTATGGGGAGAAGAAAGAGAGGGGCCAGTGATACTGGGCTCCACTGCTCTGATGCTAACTCCCAGCGTGGCATTCCAAAGCAGGACTTCCACTAGCTACACTTTACAAACAGGGCCCTCATCCTTTGAGGGTTATCAGTGGGAAAGCAAGGGAAGAGACCCAATGACCCTAGCTTTTCCTCTCCAGGAGACAAGAAAAAAACTCAGTGTCCCAGTAAGCTTCAGAAGGGAGCAGGAAGTGATCGCTCTCCTACTTGGGGGGTCCCGGCTCCCGCGTAGAGGGCTCAGTTCTAATGGAACAGAGCAGCAGGGAGGAGAGATGCCTGGGGGGTGGCTGGCCTGAACTGCTCTGGGTGCAGGCTGGGGCTGGCTGCAGCTATCACTACCTACCAAGAGGGGAAAATCATTAAGCCATCCTAAGACACAGCCTTATGGCTTAGATGCCTCCCCTCCCTTCTCTAAAGGTTGGCAGCGGGAATGTCTACTCCACAAACCTGGCAGCTTACTAATGCCAGGAAGCCCAGAACCTCCTTCCTGCTCCGCCTCTCACCATGTAAGTGTCATCCTGGGGCCACAGACAGATGAGTCTAACCAACCCAGACACAGGCAGGTGGGGAAAGATGCCACCAGCCCATCTGGCAAGAGAGAGCAGTCAAATCTCCCCTTTAAGCAAGAAAACAAGGCTTTTAATGGGCAAGCCCTCCGCCCCCGCCAGAACACTGAGCTACCCCAAAAGCCATGAAGGGGCCAGGTAGAGAGCAATTCTGATGTATCTGCCCACCTTAACACCCTCAAGAGGCAGTGCAACAACAGATAAGAGCAAGAGCTTTGGAGGCCTACGGCCTGGATTCAAATCCTGGTTTCCTAGCTGCCCAGCTGTGTGAGCTTAAGTATGTTACCTGGCCTCTCTGAGCCTTCACTCCACATCCATAAGATGGCAATGCTGACAGAATCGCCCCCATAGGAACGCTGTGAGGACTGAGTGAGGTAAAGCATGTGAAGTGCCGAGAACAACATCGGACGCATTACAAGCACTCAATCAAGAGGCAGGGAGTGGAGATTACAGAAAACGCCCTCCGCTCTCTTTGTGGGCTGTCCACTTTCCAGATGACCATGATCCTGCTGGGGCTGCTCCTCTGGGAAGAGCTGGTCTCCCGCCCTCCCACCTTGTCCACACCACCCACACCTCAGCCTGCAGTGGGGCCTTCTGAATCCAAACGCACCCCTCAAAGGGTTCAAAAAGCAGCTATGTGTGAAATGATAGGCTACCTGGCATCCACTTTAAAACACTCCAGAAGGAAGAAGAGGTGGGGAGCAGCAGGCCGTGGAAGCTGTGTGATGGGTACACAAGGGTTCCTTACACTATTCTATTTCTGCACTGAAAATGTCCACAATGAAAAGTCAGAAGGAAACAGGAGCTATTTCATAACACCTGGCCCCACTCCGTCAGACCTCGTCTCTGTACCTAGGATCCTGGGGATGCTCTCCTTCTGCACACCCTATCATCAGGTTTCTCTTGCCTTTATTCCTTTTGAAAACTTCCAAACTCCTAGCTATTCTCCTCCCCCCTGCCCCCACTCAGCCCCTTCCTTCTCTCCCTCCTCTGCCCCTCCCTACCAGTGGCTGTCAGAAGCCCCCGATGACCCTCCAAGAAGGCCACATCCAGGGAAGTGGACTCTGAACTGGGACATCTGGGTTTCAGCCTCAGCCACACCACTGTCTGTGCTGACCTATACAACTAATCTCTCCCCACGTCAGATCAAATGGACGCTCAGCAGTGACAGCAGGCAGATTTTTAACAGTCACTGCTGCTACTTTGAAAAGGCAGAAAAGAGTCCCCAGCTCGCTTCTCTGAGTCTGCTCATGGGCATGAGACTTAGGCAGTGGAGCTGTGATAAGGTGATTTCCATGGCAAACACTCCTTACCCACAGAGGGGCTATGGAAATGGGAACACGGGCACTAGGGCCACATTAACAGGGATAAAAATGAAAACCGAGAGAGACGAGGGGTACATTCTTCTGCAGACATATGGGAGTGTGCACCTTCACAGATGATAAGCTTGAGGCAGGGAGGCAGCGTTCCTGGTAAGTGTGGACCCCTATCACTCACTCCCTATCCCAGCTGCCTTCTAAGCCCAGGGTTTCTTCTTCCTGTTCCTCCCAGGATGACAGGAATCAGCCCTGGAAAACAGGCTTCTAGGATCACAGGCTGAATCAGAAGCCCTCAAGTCTAATTCCAGGCCTGTCTGCCATGTGGGTGACTGTGGAGAAACTCCCCTACCCCTCTCTGGGCATCACCTGACCCCTTTGGGGAGTACCATGCCTCTGGGGCAAATGGAGAGAAAACACAACAGGAGACACCTTGGGAGTCGAGGTACTACGCAAGCTAGAGGGGCCAGGAGCTAGTCACCATCAGTGACCCAGGTTCCCCAGGCGCTAAGCACCAACTGGCCCGTCCGCTGCTGTGGTCAAAATGGCCTTGGCTGACGGCTCCCAGGGCATCCACACACTGCCCCACTACGGCCTGGGCTTTGAAGTAGTAATAAACTTCACCTGTGTCTTCTGAGTAGGGCAATGAGGGCATGCAACTTTGCCCCAGAGCAGGGGATAAAAGGACAGTTGGCTTTGGGTCTAAACCCAGAAGTCCTGACCCCTAGCCAAGGCTCTCCCCAGGAGACATCAAAGAGCTGACGTTGTTTTCTGGGAAAGAGCACCATTTGGGGCTCGGTTTTCCTGCTAGTGAAGTGAAGGAGCCGGTCCTGATAAGTCAATGACATTCACAAAGGGCACCGTGGGAACAAACAAAAGCCACACACCACAATTCAGCACAAAGCAGGCTGGCCCCCGGCAGCTGCAGACTGTGCTCAGCCCAACATGTCCTGGGGGTGGGGCAGGAGGGATCTCTGAGCCATGGCCAGGCAAGGAGTTTGCTCTGCCCACCAGGTTGAGGGAGGGCAGCAAAGTGAGAACAGCAAAGGATGCAGACTCAGGACGCGGGTTCAAGGCTCGGCTCAGCTCAGCTGCTTCTAGCCATCAGCCTGTGGCCAATCGCTCCGTTTTCTTACCTGTGAAATGAGAAGAATCCATCTTGGCTACAGGAGAGAGGCAAACGCCGCGTAAACTGCGAGCAGCATGCAAAAACGAGGGAATATTCTAGACTTCTTGAGGATGAGAGGGGGAGGGGAGAGGAAGAAAGGTGGGAAGACAGAGGAAGTCAGAGGAAGAGTCCCCCAGTGGAGCTGAGAGTTTGAAGCCCAACCTACTGGCTTTACCACCAAGCCCTTTGTCATCGCAGGAAACACAACCTGCGGCAAATATGTGCATTTGCCGAGTTCATAAACATGATTAAAAAGGTTGTTTGTAAAGTTCATACAGGGGAACGAGCTGCAGATGGCAGCGGTAATGCCCTTCCGCAGCAGGCAACAGCTGGCTGTGTGGACTCAGGACAGCTGGGGGCAGGGGGCAGTGCTGATGCCCACTCTTGGCTTTGGAAGCGGAGGGTGCACTGACCCTACCCTCTCTGGGACTGGGGATCGGGGACCCTTCCAGAAAGTGAAACCCTAAGCTATAAAACTGCCATGCATTCCAGAGAGATCAATCAAGTTTTCGGTTCCAGCCGAAAGAGGAGGGCAGCTCAGGGCCAGACAGAGAAGCGTGTGAGGTGAGGAGGCTTCCTCAGGTGGGACACAGCCTGACCGGTCTGGCAGCCCAGCCCCTGGGCTGTCCGTGGCAGGAGGCGGTTAGCCGATCTGAGGTCTCTCCCTGCTCTGAGGCCAATAGGCCTCCCTGGTATGAGGAGAAGGGGTCGGAAATGCAAGGGACCAGAACCTTCTCTCCTGCTCACAGCTTTGCAGAGGGCTTTGTAGGTCACATTTCACCAAAGTGGGCATCAGCCTACCCGTCTTTGATGGTGAGCCACCAGGAGGCAGGGTCCCAGGACTATCTGTCACTGGCTTCCTATGTAAGCAGCCAACATAGACACTTTACGAATGCGACGAAGGAGACAACATTCATGAGGATAATACGATGAGCCCTCGGCCCCAGTTCGAGGTGCCCCCTCTCTCATGACGCACCTACTGCCTCAGCCCCTTTCCCCCACCCACATTCAGGAGCAGCTCCACCTGCCCCAGGAGGCCCTCCCCGATGGGTCATCCGTGGCAGCCCTCACACCGAGCTGCTCTCATGCGTGCCGCAGCTTCATGCGCGCCTGTTGGACAACCGGGGGCCCCTGTGGGCAGCGCCCCACCTGTGTGACGTTTCTCAAATGTTCCCTGCAGTAGGAGGAACTCAGACAGCACCCAACGAAGACTTCCATGACTAGGTCCGAGCATGCAGAGCTGTGTCCCTGCACATCACTACGGGCCCTCTGCCTCCTGCTGAGCTTGGAGAAGAGTCATCCGTCTGCCACCAAGAATCTGCCAGGGGCTGGACTCACAGATGATTCCCCTACAAAGGTTGGGGAGCACATACCCAGGCTTACGAGTCCCTTCTCTACCCCCACCCCATTTTTTCCGGTCCCAGAAAGCCCCAGCTAATCTCTCAGTGAATACCATGTGCTGCATCAGATTCAGAGCCAGCCAACTGCATACCAGGCGCTCTTCACATATCATCTTCTTTACTGAGAGAGGCAACATGGTGGTGACGAAGTGCACAGGGGCCAGCTGGGGATGAACAGACTCGGTAACCACCAACTGTGTGACCTGGGACAAGTTACCTGACCTCTCTGAGCTGCAGCTGCCTCCTCTGTAAAAGAGGTCCCCATCACCACTCTCTCACATTTGCTGCCAAAATAATGTTTGTAAAGTGTTTACAAAGTGTCTGGCCCTCTTAGAAAGCACCCAATAAATGGTAATTAATATTACATTATTGCATCAGTCCCTCAAGGTATTACTGTCTTCTCTCTACCAGAAAAGAGAATAAAGCTCAGGATGTCAGATTCAGAGTCACAGAGTTGTTGCTAAGGAGACAGAGATAGGGATTTGAACTCAGGTCTTCTGACTTAGGGCACACTGTTCTTGCAATACCATGGGCTTGCAGAGAACACTAAAGGGACAGAGAGGCAGCAGGGTATGCCTGGGGAAGGCCACAGCTTCAAGTGACAGGGTCCAAGTAGCTGGGGCCCCTGAGTCGGGTACCTGCACCCCTGACTTCAGCAGCCCCCTGAAAGATGAGCCTCGGCAAGTCTTCAAGAGGCTTGGCTGGTGTCCCCCAAGTTAAATGCTGCTACAGCAGCCAGGCCAAACCCCCAAAGCTAATGAAACTGGTACCTGCTCTCCCCACATAGGAAACTGGGAAGGTGCAGCCAGCTGCCAGCCTTCACACATGATGGGAAAGCAACAGTTTCCAACACTCTGGCTGCTGGGCAAACCCAGCTCATAGGGGCACTACCTTCTCCATCTGCAAACAGCCAGCAATGACCAGAGGGTGGGAGATGGGATGCAATGGGCATTTCACAGACGACGACCCCCTCGATGGGGAAAACCACACACATGCGCCTGTCACACCCAGTCTTGCCAATCCCCTGAGACTCTGGTGACATTAGACACAACCTCAAGGAGAATAGGCACGTTCACAGACATGTTCTCCTTTGGCCTTCTGGGCCACCCCGGGGAAGTACATACTTTTGCCCCATTGTACAGATGAGGAAACTGGAAAACATTAGGTGATTTCCCCAAATAGTAAGGAAATAGTAAGGAATAATAATAGTCGTGCAAATAGTAAGGAAAGGGTTAGGATACAAACGCCAGTCTTCAGGTTCCAGGCCAGGATTCTTTCTGGAACAGCGTGCTATTCATTTGTCCTCCTGTTTATTCATTATTCTCCCTTTGTTCCACTCATTCCGTCATTCACTTGCCTACATTCCTGACCCTCGAGGTCATTTATCCACTGCTACCTTCTCCTGTTTCCTGAGAAACAGTGGGAGACCACGGTGATGTTTTCCTTTCCTGCAGACCTGCCAGGAATGCCCGCTTCCCCAAGCCTTACCCACAGAGCTGTACACAGCCAACAGCGGCTGGTCCCAGAGTAAGAGCTGGGGATAGCGCAGACGACTCCATGCTTCATCCCTGTCTGCAGCCCTGGTCTAGAACCGGCCCCTCCACTGCACAATGAAAAGCCCCATACAGACGTATTTGAACCTTCCAGAAATCTGGCTCTGGGATTGGTATTTTGGGAGGGGGGCGCGGAGTAAGGAAAGGGAAAGGCAATGGAGCCAGTCACCCAGCTCACAGGCACATGCATGTGGCTGAACTGGATCCAGCCAATTAATTAGTCAATTAATGACAGTATTTACTGAATACTCACCACTGTGCTCAGGGCTGCAGGGGGCAACAGGTACTGGGAGACAAAGTTTCTACCCTCAAGAGACTGATGATCTGGTTGAGGGAAGGAGGCACACATATCTGGAAAGAGAACTGACCAGGCAGGAAGCACCACAGTCTCAGCTACAACACAGACATGTAGAGCTACTGAGAAATTCAGAGGAAGGTAAGGCACCTGCAACTGGGGACAGAAAGATTTCGTTCAGACCATGGGATATCATAGGGGAGATGTAGAAGGATGGCCAGGATTTAAATCTGGGATGGCATGGAAGGAAATTACCCAAACTACCTTCTCAACACCACAGCTAATGCAAAAGACTGCCTTGATCTTTCTTTCCCCAATCTTAGCTAAATATTTCACCTTTTTTATATAGGCACTTGGCAGAGGCTCCAGGATGGGAAAGCAGAGCAGTAAATTAGATCTGTGAGAACATCTCAGCCACACACAGACACACACACTGGCACACGTGCGCGCGCACGCGCGCGCGCGTGCACACACACACACACACAAGCTCACACACTCCATTCATCCCCACTCTGTTGTGAAGTGACTGCCATTCTCCGTAGCCTGCTGTGGGCTCAGACCTGGGGCTGCTGGAAAAAACCTGGCTCAGGCCACTGGCTTTGGAATTATCCCCTGCAGAGACCAGGCTGCTCACCTGACCAGGACAGGCGCAGCCTCTCTACCCCAAAACCCCAGTCAGAGAAAACCACACCTGATCGGGACTAGCCAGGATGACTCCTTGCTTTGAGATCCGATGGTTCTAAAAAGAGAAGACTGTCCTTGCCCCACAACCCAGCACCCAAGCCCTAGGATATGCCCTGGAGACACTCCTAGACACACACCCGGTCAGGAATGCTCACCGCATCTTGCCCCTGCCAGCCAAAACAGGTATCAAAAGACAGACTACATAGTCACACAGTGAAATATTACAGGGAAGGGAAAATGAGCGAACTACAGTTACAAACATAACACGGGTGAATCTTGGACACATACACCTGAGTAAAAGAAATGCAAGCTACATACAGCATAGCACCATCTCGTACAGCTCAAGTGAGAGTAAAATTACAGAGGTTATGTTTAAGAATATGTATCAGCGGCAACACTACGCAACCAAGGAGAAAGAGTGATAAGAATGCAATCAGAAGAGGGGTTCCCTCCAAAGGGAGAGGCCAGGGGCACACAGGTGGGACGAGCAACGACAAGAGGCAAGGCATTGGTGAGGTTGGGTGGTGGGTTCAGGGGTGTCCCTCCTATTAGCCTTCATAACTTACATGTATATTTTGTCTTTATCAAATACGACTTAATAAAATAATCGAATGAGCTTGCTAGCTTAGGCAATTAATAATTTAATGTGGCTGTGGAAGCTCAAGAAGTCAGTGAGCCAATCTGCCGATGGTCACATAATGACACAGAACAGCGGGAGCGGTGGTGGGGCTGGGCAGAGGGCTGCGCCCTTGGCCAGCAAGAGTTGGGGTTTGGAGCACGCGGGTTCCCAGCCCCCGCTCCTGGGCGCACCCCCTGGGCTCCTTCTCACTGCTCCCACGAGGGAAGAGGAGTCAGAAGCATGAGGAGCAGCAGGGGTGTGCAGACTGCAGGGGACAAGACGGGAGGGACGGGAACAGCTGTCAGCACAGGAGAAGGCCGGCCACAGAGAAGAGGAAGGAGAACCTCTCTGTGTAGCTCTGGGGAACAGAGCAGGGCCAATTGGAGAGAATCAGCCACAACTAACGTGTCCTGGAAGGGAGCGAGCAGTCCGAGGAGGTGGTGAGTATCCACCGCAGGTGGCCACGTGGAGAAGCTGGAGCTGGGCTGTCTGCCCCTGCTAAGGGCCAGGGCCGCTCGAGAGAGAGCATATGAGCACACGGGCCAAATGCCGCTCCCAGGACCAGGGAGGGCTGGATGTGTCAGTATCATCTGGGGCGCTGGCTAGCCAAACCACTCTCAAATTCCTCCTTCAGACCAACAAGGCATCTCCACAGGTGGGAACCCCAAGTCCAAAGTTGCATAAACTTCCCCAGCCACTCTGATGCAACGCTAGGCTCAAAACCACCAGATTTAATGTCCTTTAAGAATCGTTTTAGTTCAAGATTCTGTGGACCAACTGCACCAGTGGTCTGGAACAGGGAGCGGGCAATCAGGACAGGGGATGGGCTTCTATGTCTCAGTACCTTTGATGACCCAGCCCAGATCCCTCCACTATAGGCTTCTTGCCTCTGGATTGAAAAAAAACAAAAAAACAAAAAACAAAGTTAAACTGGCTTCACAGCCTCTGGCTGTTGGGAGGATGTTTAAAAAGTAAGTAAATCTATCTATCTATCTCATGGTAAAAAGAGATACAAGCTTATAATGGAAACTGGGGATTGGGAGAGAAGATGTTTTGAGAGGAGATGGCACACATTTCCTGGGATTTACCATTACGTGTGCCGGGAGCAGGTACTTGGGTATACAAGGCACTCTGGTAGCTGAAAGCCTATGCCCACTTCACTTACAAAGCTCACCATCCTGAGGCCCATAAGAATTGTGCCAAAAAGAAAGATCCAGGAGTGCACCTAATGACCAGACGGCAGGGGCTTCTGGAGAAGCTGGGACTGAGGTCCTGCAGATGCCCAGTCCCCTCCCGGCGTACATGTAATTGTGCTGTTGCACTGGAGATGAGCAGGATGCTCCCAGGTGGTTCCTGGCCAGAGGCAGCCCAATGCAGAGCCGGCCCCAGGCTCAGGGAGCTCGCAGTGCCGGGGGCGCAGTGGCCAACTCTCCCGGCTGGGCATGCATGCAACAGCGGGTGGAAAGGCAGTGGTGGGAGGAATCTTGGAGGCCAGACGGCCCCCAAAGTGAAAGGCCCTGCCCAGAGCCAACGAGAAACCTGACCCGGGAGATCATCTGAAGGCGCCGCCCGCCCACGGCCTGGAGCGAACCCCATCCAGGCTCCAAAGCGAACATCTGTTGTCCTGGCACCAAGGCTGGCCAATTCTACGTGAATTTCCACCTTCCCCACCCCTACCAGCTCCAGTCTTTGCCCCTTGAGGTTGACCTCTTTAGGGTGGGCCTGGCATGGGGTATACACAGGTCAGGTTGTAACGCGTGGATCTGGTGAGCTCTCTCCAAGTTCTCACCCATGGCATCTCTCCCTGGTGAAACGGGGCCAACACGAGGGATTTTGCCCTAGCCAAGGCCAGAGCAAGGCCCAGCTTGGGAATGCTGTCCTTGCTGATGCCCCATCTCACATCGTGTTTAGCATCTGCAGTGGTGGCAGCAGCAGAACCAGAGTCTTCCGTCTGAAGGAATCCGGAGGGGCGGTGCTCTGATGGAAATCCCGGGGGCCAGACAGGGGAGGTGCTTGGCCCTAGGTCACGGAGCCAGGGAACCTGGGACTGTCCCTGCTTCCCTTCCCTCCCATCTGCCTCTCCCATTTCTGCACCTGCTGTCCTGTTGCTTCTGCAGGGATAAGAGGCTCCACAGAGCAGAGAGAGCAAGAATGCATGGCATTCCCTGGCGAGAAGTTAAAATGACTTTTAAAAACCCACAATCCTTACACACTCTCTTGACCAAGCACTGTCCCCAATTCGAGGTGTCCTTCACCTCCCGGACAGGCTTATGGAGGTCAGGCTGCGCTCTGATAGCACAGAGCCCCCCGGCCCCACCCCATCACTACACCTTTAGGCAGGGAGGAGTGCACAGAGACCCTACTGGCTTAGGGCCTCCAAATAAGGCCAGATAAGGCCCAAGCCACCCTAAGGAGTCTCTAGGGTGACTAAGGAGTAAGCAAGCCTTTCGATAGGTTGGCACCTGCTCAGGGAACAGAGAACCGGGAGCAGTGGCTGAACAACAAAGAAAAGAGGGGTGCACTGGGGATGAAAGGAGATGGTGGGGGAAGAGTTGGCAAGACAGGCTGGGAGGGACTTCTGCCGCTGTTCCCAGAGAAGCTTGGGAAAAACCTCATGGACTGAGAAACCACTATTCCACCCCCATTTTAGAAGACTATACCCAAAGCGTTGAGGAGCATTCAATAGGCACCTACTATTTGCAGAGGCAGGTGCAAAGCAAAATGCCTTAGTGTCCTCTAGAAACACTTAGTTCTGGGCATGAAGGGAAAGCCCCGGTGCACGCAGCACTGCAAAAGAAAGGGCTGCCTGGCTCCGGGCAGTGGGAGAAGGGCCCAAGAGGGAAGAGATGGTGAGACATGGACAGGGGAGTCAGGCCCACAAGGGACAGGGAAGCTGGGCTGCAGGACTACGCATCAGAACACACGCAGGAAGAGCTGGGACTTGACCCTGACTCCTAATCTTCAAAACTGGTCATCCTCCCAGACATCCTGGGATGTCTGCCACCCCTGCCTGGGTCCCAAGCATCTCTAACAGAAGCCCAAGCAGGCTCCGGGCAATCCTGAGGGCAATTGGGGGTGGGGGTGGGGAGGGGCCCAGGTGGTGTGGAGGTGGGGGCAAAGCAGGGCCCCACAGGGCAGGTGCTGGGAAGGGTGGGAACCATAGGAAGGATGGAGAATGAGCTGAGAATAAGGAAAGGAGCCACACTCAACACAGTCAGGTCCCAATCTCCCGCTCAGGGACCACAGGAGGCAAACTCATCTGGCCCAAGGGAGACAGGGCTGGCTCTGATCTTCGCACACAGCAGACGGTTCATGAATGTCTTTGCAACAGAGGCGGGTACAACAGGGCCTGCCTGCCAGAGCAGAGGCTGCAGAGCTCCATCTGCATCCCACACAGGCTGTACCTGGCAGGAGGGAGATGCCACCACGAGCCTGCTTCCCCCCTCTTTCCGAGGTCAGCAAAACTCAGCAGGGAAACTGCACATAGGTTGACCTTGAGGCAAAGCCCTCCACACTCTTCCAGTGCTGTGCACAAAGTTTTCAGTCAGGCGTGGCCCTCACTGCGTAAAAAGGTCCTGGTGAAAGCCCCTTGCCAGCAAGCCCCAGACAGGAATACTGCAGAGCTCAATTAGGCCAGGGGTAAGGAGAAAGTGTGTGATCAGCAGAGCAAGACAACCGTGGGTGCTTCCCCCTAGTCCCCCAGTTCCAGAGTTTAAGGATGAGAGGAAAGGCAGAGCAAAGCAGCATGTCAAGTGCAGGTTCAGGGTCAGAGGCATGCTTGAGGGCCAAGCCACGATGCCACGGCACGATGAGACCCAGTGTAGGAATCACCTTCCCCGTTCTACTGGCTGCCCCCTGCTGAGAGGGCGGGTACAGATCCCTGGCCTCTACCATCCCCTAGGTCTAAAATGGGACCCACCTCCCTCCTGTGCCCACTGCACCTGAGGATGCCCTGGGTAGTGGACTGACACACCCATGTCCCAATCTCCAAGACCTGTGAGTGTGGCCTTATTTGGAAAAGGGGTCTTTGCATGTGTGATTAAGTTAAGGATCTTGACATGGGGAGATCATCCTGGATTACCCTGGTGGGCACTCGCGAGCATCCTTACAAGAGAGAGGAAGAGGGAAATTAGACACACAGGGGAGAGTGTGACATGAGGGTGGAAGCAGAGACTGGAGTGCTGTAAGACAGAGAAAGAGGTCAGAGCGATGCGGCCACCGGCCAAGGAATGCCAGCAGCCACCAGAAGTTGCAACAGGCAAGGAAGAGTTCTCCCCTAGGGCCTCCCAAGGGAGAGTGGCCCTGTGAACACCTTGATGTGGTCTTCTAACCTCCAGAACTCTGTGAGAATACATTTCTGTTGTTTTAAGCCACCAAATTTGTGGCAATCTGTTACGGCAGCCACTGGAAATCCTGGAAGGGAACTGTGGTAAGTTTCCATCAAGAAACCTGCTTGGGTAACAATCTGTGTCCAGGTGGAGAGGTGCTGCCACCCAGGAACAGGCCCTGTCCCCCAGGAATGGGCCCTGCCACCCGAGAATGGGCGCTGCCACCAGGGAACGGGCCCTGTCCCCCGGGGAACGGGCCCTGCCACCTAGACACAGGCACTGCTCTACGGCTCACCAGCAGCCAGGGCTCAGGGCTGGTGCTAGAGCCAGATGCTCTGGGGGACAGGGTGGAGGGAGTATGGCCTCCGGAGCCCAATGGCTTCAGTATTACCTGTGTGATCCTGTTACCTAACATCTCTGAGCTTTAGTTTCCTCACAGAAGATGGGGCTGTACTGGTATTGTGTCCCAAGGTGGTTACAGAAACTAAATACTGTAAATATTGTAAAATATTTTTTACTGTCTGTTGAGCACTTAGCACAGCACCTAGCACACAGTAATTGCTTGGTAAATATTAGCTGCCATCGTTATATCCTTGAAAGGGGGCGTGAGGAGCAAAAGGGCAACGTATATGAAGGTGTTTGCTGAACAGGGAGGCACTACATGAGTGGCAGCTGTTGTCAGGTACTGTAACTCGGCAGAAGTCAGGCTCTTTAACACCGCAGCCCACGCGAGAGGGACCAATCATCCCTGTTCACGAAGAACCCCACCTCCGCTCATCTTCAAGCCCACCAGGGCACCAGGCGCCACCTCATGCAGGTCTGGTGCAGGGAGCAAAGGGGTGAGTGGAGAACACTGTGAGACGACACGGCAGGAGGGAGGTTTGGGGTGGGTCTGGCCCACAAGGCGGCCTGCTGCACGGACACTCGCCCACTGGAAAGGGCTGTGTCCCCTCAGGCCTCTGACCTTGGTGTCTCAAGGAACCCAGGAGCACACAGGCCATGGAAACTATGCACAAGGAGCTTGTCAGGAGGCTGAAGCAGCCCTCCAGCCCCTCCCCCTGCAGTACAAAGAAGCCCAGACTGTGTATCCTTGGGGGACACATTCAGGCCCAGAAAAAAAAACCAGGACACATGTGTGGCAGACAACTTCTAATGCTGTTCTGGGGCTCTCAGTCTCCCTGTGTTGGTTAAAATTACTGTTGGCCTCAGCTCTCGCATTTAATTTTTCACCACTGAACAGTCATTTGGATTTGCCCATGGTGGTGTTTCTCATAGAGTACAGACAGTACAGGGCTCAGTGTCCACAGGGAGAGAGCTGCAGACTAGGGTTCCATTTTGGCCTCCACCACCCACCCAGGCCTGCTGGGGAAGTGCTTGGTGTCCCCCTCAGCCCCTCAGTATCTCACTAATCAATGGGAAGAGGACCTAGCCCCCTCTATAGTCAGGGCCACCATGTGGAAATCCTCAGAAGGATTCAGGTCACAAATGAGGGGGGAGCCCTAAAATCTGAACACACCTCCTCTTTACCTAGAGGTGGAGGCTTGGGACTCTCTACCTCTAGGTAAAGAGCAGTCAGTGATCTACCCAGAGAGAAGGAGAGACTAGGTGATCCTTAAGGACCCTCTTGAGCAGAGGAGTCAAAGGTGGGCCCTCCTAACGCTGCCGACATGTGAATCTGACCTTTCAAGAGCTGACTGCTCCCTAAGAAGTATCCTGGCCAGTTTTCCTTGAACTTGTGGACCAACTAGGAACATTCCTCCTTTCAAAGCCCAAAGACCAAGAATGGAAGGTTATCTCCTCTGGCCTATAAAGAAGTTTCTCCTGCTATGTGCAATTCTGGGAATAAAAAATAGCCTCCTTTCTGATCCCGCCATCCCCCTCCCATACCACCCTCTTCTCCTCACATACAGATTTCCTCCCCCCAACACTCAGAGCAACCTCCTGCACCCTCCCTCACCCATTTACACTCTGCTCTGGTGCCCCCCAGCACTGACGTCAGCAGGAGAGACAACAGAACAGCGCCTCTGACCCTCCTCCTGCCCGCCATCCACACTGATGGGCCCTGTCGTAGTTTGCTGTGGTCAGAAGAAAGGAAAAGCAGTTCCCAGCTGGCTCCCAATTGGGCCAGTGCGAAGGAGCACAGAAGAAATGTCCCTCTGGGTCCCCCGAGTACAAGCTTGTTCTATGAGCTGAGAAAGGACATGTCTATCTTTCCCAGGGATTAAGCCTGGTAGCCCAGGACAAAGGAGTGGCCTGGTCACAGCCCGTCTGATGAGCATAGCCTATTTAAAAACAATCCCCCCTGCTTCCCCAGACTTAAGGCAATCACTCTGCTCCTGTCTTCCTGTTATTGTAGAGAGGAGGGGGCTGTTTTCCCACCTTTTTAAAGCTCCGGAACCAAGCATGAGTCAGGCAGTGTGCAGGGATACATTGCTCATCTTCTCATAAGATGCAACAGGCCAACATCCCACAGAGACCTGCCCCGCTCACAGCTGCCAGCAAACTGCCCCCAGACCGGCACCACACACACGTGACTCCTGCTCTGCTCGGAGCTGCTGTGCCCATCTTGGGTGTGACACCCTTCCCACCACCTGGCCCCCACTTCAATGGAAGGTGCAGAAAGTGCTGCTGACCTCCCCAGCCCAGACTCCCTTCATTGCTGGGTAGGCCTGCAGGCCGGGGAGGACCCAGGGATGCGAGAAGTCAAAGCCCTGTGTGATCTGAGGTCACTCACCTCCCTCCACCTTGGGTGCAGATGAATGCATTCCTAGAGTCCCCAGCATTAGGCTGGGTGCCTCTCCTGGGTGCCCTGCACAGAACTAGTAAAAGGTGACACTCACACTCAGCTGTGATTGAGTGATGGCAAATTGATTGCTGACATCCTGTCACATGGGGACGAGCATCACTCTCCATGGCCGCCCTGTGAATTTGACCATCACTTGCCCCCCCCCCCCCCGCCCCCGGCAGCCGCTCCCCCCCCCCCCCTCCACAATGGGCTGATCTAAGGCAGACCTGCTTTCACCAAACAGGAAGCATGCTGCTACAGCGAAGCTGACAGAACTGGGGAATCTGTCAGGGGGCCTGCACTGACGTCAAACCAGACCCGACAGCTGTCATTCCCCCAGCCCATCACGCGGCCATCCTGGCGCAATGCGTGTCTGTGACTGAGCAGGCACTCGGCCTTGTCTGAGATGCAGGGCTGCTCAGAGCCATCCACGCGGATCCCGCCCCTCCAGGCACAGCCTCCCCAGAGACAGGGTCCAGAGGCCGCTTCTCCCCAGCCCGAGGCTGGGACAGTACAGAAAAACAGCCCTGAACCAGAGCCTGAGCCTGGGGTTCTAGTCCTGCCTCTGCCACCAACTTGCTCTGATTCACAGGCCAAATGCCTTTCCTTCTCTGGGTCCTAGCTCCCTCGTGTGCAACAAGAGAGGGATGGGCTCGCTGAGCTCTTTCCCTCCCATAGCCTGCAAACTCCGGGGCTCAGAATTTCACCTCCCTGGCTTGTGAAGGTGCCTGGCACACCACCTGGCAGAGTGGTGCAACCTCGGTGAGGCCCAGCCACTCCCAGTAGACAGCCTCACTGTCTCATTTATAAGTGTGCAAGGGTCCCAGGGAAAACCAGGTGCTCCCAATGAAGACAGTGCTGCCTGACACCTACCATACAGAGAGGTGGACGGGCCAGGTGCACACATTCAGCCAAGGGTGGAGTGAGTAGGTTGAATTTGAAGCAATGGGGACTCTGGTAAGATAGGAGGAAGAATCTCCTGCCTGCCAATTAGAAAAACTTCGTTTTCTTTTTTTTCAGAGATCTTTTTAAGTAGGCTTCATGCCCAGCACGGAGCCCAGCACAGGGCTTAAACTCACAACCTGAGATCAAGACCTGAGCTGAGATCAAGAGTCAGATGCTTAACCCACTGAGCTACCCAGGCATCCTCTTTCAGAGATCTTGAGCAATAGTTAGTATGGGTTCTACCCTAAAGAAGCACACACCCACCTACAGATAGAGAAACAGACAGGTAGCAGTTTTCAGCCTTGGCTACACATGCGAATCCTTTGGGGTCTTTCGATACCCAGATGCCCAGGACAAACCACAGCGCAATTAAACCAGACTTTTGGAAGACGGAAGCCAACACCATTATTTCATTTTCAATCCACTGTTCAACTCCAATGTATGGAGAAGACTGAGAAGTGTCCTGACGTCTGGCTGCCTCATCAGTACCAGGTTAATCATTCTCCTAACAAGCTACTCCTGCTGCTAGTGCTATATCCGTGCTCCAGCGTTAAAGTGCTCGGACTCCCATTCTCTTTCCAAAATTTCGTAACAGTGTGAGAGCAGTGCTATCCTCCCAGGTGAGGGGACGGAAGTAAGGGTAGGAACTGCTAGGGAGGCAGGGTGCAAAGTGACAAGTGGGCCTCACTAGTACATTTTTTTACTCTAAGGCAAGACAGACATGCAGACACACACACACAGACATGCACCCACATATAGGCACATACATTGATATACACAGACAGGCACATACACATAGGCACGTACACACAGGCAAACATGTACAGGCATACTCACAGGCACACACATAGACATGCACCCACAGGTGCACACACACAGGAACACACACAAGCACACATGCAGACGCGCATCCACAGGTACACACACAGGCACATACACACAGACATGCACACACACACACTCAGGCACATACACACAGGCGCATGCACACAGGCACACACACATGCAGGCACATACGCAGGTACACACGCAGGTACACACACACACAGCACATACACACAGGCATGCACACACAGGTGCACACACAGGCACACACACATACTCAGGCACATGCACAGGCGCACACACACAGCGCATACCCACAGGCATGCACACAAACACACAGGCATCACATACATTAAAGCTCTTAGGGCTGTTGCTCCAGGCCTAAAGCATCACAGCAGCAAAGCACACAGAAAACATGCCACAAAAGCTAGGGGGGGCTGGAACAGACAATGACACAAACGAGGGCCCCATCCCACACCTCCATGGGACGTCAACATGAGCATTCCCAGGCCCACTCCTGACAAATCCCTTCGTGACATGTCTCCATCGAGAACTGGCCATGCCGGGGGAGGGCTTGGCAGTGAGCTGTGTTCAAATTAGCCGGGGAAAGGGCACGGAATTTCACTGTAATTGGTCATGTTTGTTCCAAGGATGACGACTACAGCACATTTCTCATGTTAATGTCGTCCAACTACCCGTGTACTGCAATTACTCTGCATCGATTTTAAAGCCGACTTAGCACAATAGCAGCTTCTAATTTGTAAGCAAAACCTCAGTGGCATAAATCAAACTGTTAGAGGCAACGCCACCGTCGCATGCTAATGGGGAGTTAATAGACAGGGGAGGGCAGCTGGGGCACTGGGCCCCCGCGGGTCCATCTCCACCAGGTGTCCACGCTCCACCTGCGTGTCTGCCTTGGCCTCCACGTGCATTTCCGGGGCAGCTCCCCAAGTCTGAATAGCCAGAGCTGTGACTAATGCCCCCCTCTGCTCTCAGCTATAGGACAAAACCCACAGTACGGAGAAGTCGGTTGGTCCTGTGTCCCAGCATGAGGCCTGGGGGATGATTTAAGGAGAGAACTATAAATTGTGGGAGAACAAGGACCCAGAGGCCAGCATTTGGTGAACTTGACTCTCTGGTCCCTACTACCAATTAATATTTCTTGAGGACCCACTAGAGAAAGGGCCCTTGGATTTGGCACGCTCTTGGCAGGAATGTGGGCCTCCAGAGCCAAGACAAAACGAGCCATCCATTACACAGGACCCCACACACCATCCGATCAGATCACCTCGGTGGCATCAGGCTCAGGAGATACAGCCAAGAGCCAAGACCCCTGTGACTCCTCCCAGATACAGATCCATGGGGTGCTGGGGTGACCTATTAGCCTGGCAAGGGAAAAGCCCTGGGCCTGGAGACTTGTGCTGGTAAATGCCCAGGAGGAACTTTCGACCTCTCCCTTTGCCACCATCATCGTCCAGCCTGGGCAGGGTTTGGAACCCACCAGATGCTTCTGCTCCCCACCGTGGAAGTGCAGGTTACACCAAAGCCAAACAGGCCTCACCTGGGCTGGAGTCAGGGCCCTATGTGCAGGAAGTGGGGGTCCCCACTCACACACCCTTCTCTTCCCAGGACAGTCATGGCTGTGCCCCTCCCTCCAGCATCTTCACAGAGCCAAGCCTAGGCTGTGCCTTGGGTACAGGAGAAGTTCGATAACGTTAGAGGAAGAACTGTCAGGAAACGACGGTGCAGAACCCTGCACAGCTCCAAGGAAATGTGTTCATAACAGAGCACCTGAGACAGCTGCTCACTTTCTTTCCAATATACTCTCGTTCGGGGTTCTTTCAACCACACATTTTATGGTGTCAAAAGAAAGGCTTCGATTAGGTGCTCAGGTAGATTTAATATTTCTCTTTAATACAAAATAATGTCTCAATATGTCAAGGCAGTCTAGTATGACAAGGTAGGGACTATGTTCCATCCCTGTTTTTGTCTTTCCCGGAGCAAGTAGGTGTTTGAATGAATGAACAAACAAGGGGAAGAGCTAGCAAAGGAGACAGTGAAAAATCTAGAGAGCGGTCCTAACAAGAGATCATCCTCCCACCACCGACAGTGAAGGGAGCCCTGGAAAGCTCTGACTGTGTGTTCATGTTGGTAAACTAGTCCCCTCGTCCCCAGGCTTCTCTCTCCCCTCCCCCACCCATCGAGAGCCAGCAAGCCTGCAAAAGGTCAACCTGATACCAAGTCTCCAGAGCTCTCCTTGCCCCAGAGCCATAAAAGGTAACTTGAAATATCTCTTTGAATCTTTGGAAAAGAGCAACGGGTGAAAGATGGCTCCAGAGTCAAGAACCGTCTCACAGGAAAAGGCCAGTGCATCCCTCATCTAAGATCTATGACCAGCAAGGCCCTGTCCTTTGAAGAGCAGAACCCGGAAACGGCCTGCCCTTCCCACCTGAGGCCCCTCAGCTCGTGGCCTGGTGTGCCACCATTGCCTCATACTCAGACAGCTCCACCAGGCAGACTAGGAATGACCCCCACAGGCCAGGAGAGCAGCGCTAAGCTCTGCACTTGGGCCCTCCTGCCCGTCCAAGGAAAACACATCAATACCAGATTCTTCTGCAGATATCCCCCATACTTCCCACTCCCCAGGAAACGACCCACGTTAAGCCTATCAACAAAAGCATCACCTCTGGCTACTCCAAAGAAACACCTCTGCCCACATTTGCTGAGCTACTCTGTGACACAACGTGTTCTCCTGGAGTGATGGACGAAGTGAGGCTCAGCCCCTGGGGCAGGGGCACCTGTCACGTGGGCTCCCAACCATGAGGCCCACAGCCTACCAGTGAGGTGCCACCCGCCCACCCCAGACCCACTGGAGAGCATGTGGGGCGACACCCCGGGTTTGCTGATCCTAGCAGCTTTACTCGGAGTCATACTTCCTTGGTCTATTACCAGCCTGGAACAGAAAAGGCAATGCAGGTATCCCCCCACTTTCCTGAAACTTTGCACTGTGCCACTTTTACACAAGACGTACATCAATACCTGTTTTCGCTGGCTGAAAGAAATCCGAAGAGGATTTTCACTTTACACACACACACACACACACACACACACACACACAGAGCAAAAATACCATTCAGTGTTTGTTTTGCAGCCAGCCATTATAGAGGCGGCACACACCCTGAGCTGTGAGAGTGGCCCCACCGAGTTCTTTCCCTGGAAACTATACTCAGCGTCTCAGCACCAAGCTGCCATAGCTTTGAACTGTATCTGTGAGCATCTGTGCTTTATCTCCACTTATTTTGTGCCTCTGTTAGCAAGATGTGCCCTAAGGTATCAGAAAAGCCTAAGAGAGGTTATTTTCTGCATCTGGGAATGCTCAAAAATTATTTCCATATAAATTAATGGTAATTGCTTCTTCACTTTACACCATTTCTGCTTGTGAAAGGTTTCATAGGACGACTCTACTTTTAGATAGCAGGGGAAACCTATTTGGTGGTTAGGAGCAAGGAAGGCTCTGGAATCAACCAGACAAGGGACAAGGGAGGCAAGGCGCTCAGACCAGGGCCCAGCACAGGTGAGCCCCCAGAAGTGGGGGCTGCACAGATAACTAGAATTCAGGCCTAGTCCAAGAAACTTCCTTGATTTATTCCCTCTATTTAAATCATCCTTTCTACCTTCCCTCCGTTTGTCCCTACTCCTCTATATTCCTAAATCCAGAGTGAAATATACAAAACTTTAGAGTTTCAGAAGAGGTCTCAGTTTAAGAGAGCTACCTGTCCAGCCGATCCTTTGCTCCTGGCATGAGAGGTATGGACAAGTGTCCCTCCATTCTCCCGAAGGTCAGTCTTGGTCAGGTGCCCAACCCAACACAGGCACTGCAGTTGAATAAACGCAGTTCCCTCTGTAGGTGCTACTCAACAGAGGCAACATAATAATAATGATAATAATAACAATAACAATAATAATGGAGACAAAGTAGCAGGAGCTATCCTTCCTTGTGTGCTGTGCTGGGACATTCCCTGCTCACCCCCCCCCCCCCCCCCCCCCCCGTCAACAACCCCCTGGGGAAGGCTGTGTGTCACGGTCAGTGTTCACAGTGGAAACAAAGTGAGTCCAGAGAGACTAAGGAATCTCATTAGATCATCGTCAAACTGAGGCTGTGACTCTGGGCTCATGTCCCCACCACGGCCACTAGACTATCTGCCCCCTGGCCTGCCAACAGGAAGGAAAACCACCTGTAAAATCCTTGTCCCCAGCACATCACTCTCCATTTAAGGCCCGTGCTTCGCAACAACAGAACCTAGACAGCCAGGAAGGGTGGCAGTCTGTCTGGCTGAGTGGCCCTGACAGCCAACACGCCCACCCTGGCTCCCTGTGCCTCTGGATCCCTCCTTTGGGGGTCCCAGCTATATTCCAGGACATGGATTGCCAGGGGGTGAAGGAAGAAGAGAAATATCAGGTTGTTTTTTTAATGACCCAGATTCCAGCCAGATGCATTTGTTATTGGCAGCGGAGAGCCAGCGGAGCTAAGAACACAGGCAGCTGGCGATGTCTTAATCACTGCGGAGAGGAAGGGACAGGCAGGCTCAGCCCCTGGAGCTGGCTACCTGAGGCTCTCTGCCCACGTCTGCCCCGCCCCTCCAGCTGTCCCTGTGCCTTTGCCTTTCGTTCCCCTTATTCCTTTTCCTCTCCTTCTCCCTGCTTAGGTTCTGCTTTTGTCTTTCCTAAGTGGGGCACCCAGTCTCTCCATAGGCATGCCTCGGCCCCACCAGCAAGGCCAGGTGGGACATCTCTGCCCACCCAGGTCCCTGGCTGGTCTGGCTAATGCAGACCCCAGGGGCCTCCTCCAGGGCCTTCTTTTGTGAGTTCAGTAAGAGGTTTCAACTCTAGTTTAAACGTTGTGTCCCTAGAGACCATCCTAAAAGCATAGAACAGCCCACCTTCGATTTTCTCCCCCGTCTCTGGCTGAAAGAGCTCCAAGCACTCAGCAGCTGGGAACCCATTCCTCATCTGTCCATCTCTCCCTGTCCTGCAGGAGGCTGGGGGAGGGGGAAGGGGCGAGAGGGACCGAATGACTTGCCTCATTCCACTGAGGAGAAAGCCAAAACAAAGCCTAGAGAAAATAAGGGCCCAGCTGAGGAAGTGGGGGCTGAGAACAGAAACAAAACACCTACACCCTAATTCTGAACACATGTTCCCTATTTTGCTCTGCCAAGGAATATGGCTACACTACCCCAGCCAGCATCACCTGTCCATACGAGCCTCACCTGACCCGAAGACACCCATCACTTCATACAGTGTTTCCATTACTCCATGAACCAACCTAGAGAGTAGACCTATTATTGTCCCATTTTACAGATGAGGAGGTCAAGGCTCAAAGAGTTAAGCATCTTGTCAGGTCCATACCAACAGTAAACAGTAATGCCAAGAGACAAACACACTGCCTCCAGAGCCAGTGATCTTTACACATATTACCTTTCACTTCCCAAACCAGGCAGCCTGAGAAGCCTGGCAGAAGGGAAGGGGCAGGGAATCGCATGCTGGGAGGCGGGAGTGAAGGGTGGCTACAGGGATGCAGACAGGGGCAGCTGAAGCCAGGGGCAATTAGTCTCTGTGGGGTCTGATTTTCTTCTCCCCTCCCAAAGGAAAAGACCTCGTCCGATTTCCTGACATAAGTGAAAGGGAGAGAAACATGTCTGCACAAGAGCAGTGTCTGGAACGAGGCTCACCCCTCACTCTCCTCTCAAAGACCAGGCCGTCCGCCACACCGGGGCCCCTCACTGGTGCCTCAGTAATGCAGACAGACGGTCATCAGGGACATCAGGTGTTGGGTGTGGTGGTGTTGTTTTTACTCCTCCCCCACCTTCCTTCTCCCATCACCTAGAACGCAGAAGCTAAGTCCAACCTCTGACTGAGTCCGTGGACATCTCCATCAGGGGACCTATGACTGCCTCCCCAGAAGGGCTCCCAGGTGTGCCCTCCCTCCTCAGTCCCAGCATTCAATGTCAGGAGGCATCAAGTCAGGGGCAGTGTGGAAGGTTCGTCTACTTAGTTATCTCCTAAATACATCGAGGTGAAGGGAACCTGGAAGGGAGAGAGGTGTGAAGAGAAGTTTGGGAACACCAAACAGAAAAAGACAAGGAAAAATACTCTAGTAAATTAAATATAAATAGCAAAGCAAGAGGCTGCCCTCTGAGAGGTGTCTCTCAGCCCTCTGCCCCCTTCCCCATTTTCTCCAGCCCTTTCTCCAACCACGTTCAGAAGTCCACTCTGGCAGCTTTGCCTTCCCCAGGATGGTGGGCCCTTCAGGTAATGGCCTGGCCTGGAATTTCACAAGGGTCCTGGGAGCCTATGGTAGGCCCAGACAGAAGCAAGGGGCCATGGGTGTCTGTGTCCAAAGGCTGGAGGTCAGGGCCTTGGCAAAGGAGGTGCACACTTCCCCAGGACACCTGCAGTTCTGTGGAGAAACCAGCCCACAAGTCTACTCGGGAAGCTGTGAAGGGTCCACGTAGCCTGGAAGCCAGGCCACATCCTGACTACATGTAATTCAAATGGGTTACCATGCCTACTCGGGCACTCTGGGTTCCAGTGCATTCCATGACAGCCAAGAAGGCTTTGTTTATTCCACATGTGACTTGGGCCCTCAATATAACCCCTTCTCTCTCTACAACTCAGTCTCCCTAAAAGCAAAATAAGGCTGTTGACACTCTGGTAAACCTCCCCGAGGAGAAAATGTCCTTTGGGAGACAGTATACAATACTGATCACAGGGAGGACTGAAGCTTCCCAGACCCTTGCCTCCAGGCCGACTCCCCTTAACCAGGCTGAGTGCGTGGGGTGGGGGTAGACATCTCTGGCGGAAGCAAAGGAACTGCTCACATCTTCGGTGTGCATCCACAGTGGTATGGGTGAATGTGAGCACTCTGCTCATGCCCTGCCCCCAAAACCTACTTCCACATCTCCATGCTTAAAGCAGAAACCAGTAGGCTTTGTCCCTCAGAGGATGATTGGCCTGGCTTGAATATCCCCACAGGGCAGATAAACCCAAGCAAATTCGCTCAAACTCCTGTCAATCAAAGTGCCAGACTTACAGGCTCAGAGACCAGCCCCACACCCAGTGGGGGAAGGGCCTCCCCAGAAGATCCCCGGCCAGCACAAGATTCTTCCTTGGCAGAGCTGAGGTCACCACGGCCCTGAGAAAGGGCAAGGCAATGGACCGGGTACGCAGTGGGTCTGACGGATCAGCCACTGAGAAAATGAAACCAGCTCTCTGTGATCTGAAGACACAGGTCATCTTAGTAAACCCCTAACCAAAGGAATGAGCCTGAACAAGCCACACAGAGCAGTCCTAGATGAATCTGGAGGGGCATTTGTAGTTCCTACCCAGACAAGCCATTTTCTCCGCACTGACCCGCTACAGAACTTTGGGAACGCTGGAAGGGGCCCCCTCCCGCCACCACACTCCCTGGACAGTCCTGAGTGGGCTTGCCAGGGTGTCAAGCATGGTGGGATGCCTTGGCAGGCAGCCTGCAGGAGCCGGAATCACGCACTTTAGTCACACAGGTACGGTGGCCACCTGGATGGAGAAATATGTCCGGGAACAAACCACTGTGCAACTTTACGGCCCACTCGGAAACGGGAAGGCAGGAAGGTGGTGGCAGAAACAGACACAGAGAGCGACGGGCATTAACAGAAAGAAACGACACAGTAATCCCAATTTACAGAGCGCCACCCTACACAGACTTCAGAGGACTGTCTCGATGTACCCGCCTGACAGTTCTTTGACAGGTTCCTTGACCGGTTGGCCAGCCAAGTATTCAGGTTTATCCCCATTTTACAGATGAGAAATTGAAGTCAGAGATCATCACAGGGGGAGCCGTGGCAGAGCTGTGAGGGGCACCCACACTCCTGGTACAGGCTTTTTCCATGCTGCCCCAGGGGCCTTCTAACAAAGTCAGAGTAAAGGACAGGCCCAGGGGCTCTGGGCCAGAAGGGGAGATACAGCCAGAGACGGCAAAGAGCACCCAGTGTATGCGCTATCCAGTTGAGGACACCCACCCTGCTGACCCTTACACCGCAAGGGGAGGGGCAGACAGGCTCCTGAATTCATGATTAAGCAGCCCATTGAAGGGACAGCATCCCCAGCTTGGAGCCTTGACTTTAGTGGGGTTGGGGGGACTGCTGTTTGTTTTCTCAAAGGGTGGCAGCTGGGGGCACAATGTAGGGCCACAGGACAGGGAGGCAGCTGGTGTTGGGACTGCCCCAGATAGAGGTGGGCGGTAAAGAGGGGAGAGATAGAGGCGGGAGGCATCTTGGTGCAAGGGAACAGCGAAGACAGTGTTCAGGGGACTTAGGGGAACGCAGGAAGGGAAAAGAAAGCTCTTCCTAATGATGAATGCTGGAGGGCGGAATTGGAACAATTGTAATTAAGGCTTCTAACAATAGGAAGGGAGCCGAGACAGTTCTGTGTGTCAAACAAGGTGCTGAGCTCCTCTCCTGCAGTGAGGGTGCTTAATAAAGCGGCCCACCCCTCATTACCTGCTTGGTGGGTGACAGCCCTCTCGGGTGGGGGTGGGGGCCAGGCAAAACCAGCTGACTGCTGTGGCTGGCCCCATCTCCTGCTCAGACCCAGCCACGACCCTGAGGTGGGAAATGGGAAGCAGGGGAGATTCTCTGCCTGCCACTGAGCAAGGAAACCAAGGTCCAGGGAGTCAAAGCCCATTGGGGAACGTTCCATCTGGAACCCGGGAGCCCCTGTGCCTGCACCCAGCATGTGAGCCTCCAGGCAGAGCAGAATCTGGGGCAGTTTTGTGAGCTTCAGGCAGCGAGTTCAAGCACACCAAGGACACACCCGGCCCGGCTAGGTGGGTCCTCCCTCACTCTGGACTGTTTCCCCACTTGTGAGATACAAGGAATCCTCCTTGTTCCCTCACTCTACCAAGGCTACTGTGAGGAAAGGAAAATAAGGTATCTCAAGAATCATCAGCTCTTTAAAAACACAAAGGGAGCAAAAGAAATGTGTAAAAACGCAGGATGTCAGAGCCCAAAGGGACCCCAGAGATGAGCTGGTTCAAGTCTGTCATTGTCCAGATGTGGGAACTTAGGCCCAGAGAGGGGGAGTAATTTGTCCAGGGTCACACAGCCAGTGAGCAACACAGCCGGAACTAGAACTGAGGTGTTAGCACCCCATTCCTGCTCTTTCCCGCTCTGCCACCTTCATCCCAAAAGCAAACTGAGAATTAGCTGGTGTATGTCTTGAGCGAAACGGGATTCCGGCATTTCTACAAATGGGGAGGAAATGCAGGATTCATGGCTGGGCACACCAGAATTTTGCCGGCTGCTGGAGGGGCCATCCAACCTACCCTGCCCCCCAACAAGTTCTGAGGAGCCCCCAGCCAAAAAGGAAGAGAGAAATCAGCAATGCCGAGAATCTTGTCAATCTTCCTCCTACAGCTCCTGATTCAGACCCGCCACTCTCTACAGAGCGGCTTTTATGAAACATGCACTTTTCACACAGACTCCCCTCCTCCCACCAGGCAGGCTGAGAAAGGGGCAGATGAAGGGGGGCTTGAGGCAGAGAGGGGGAAGGGGGGCCTCGCGCCCTTCTCTTTGGCTGCCATAAATGGTAACAAATCAAGCACCTTGTGCGCTCAGCTCTTCCAACAGCATCAACTTCCTCCCCCCCACCACCCTCCTGAGGGTCCCCCAACCTCCTCCCCACCAGGCCCCCAGGCCTCAGGGACCGGTCATGGTGGGTGTCCTAAATGGCTCGGACATCACAGAGCTCTGGCCCAGAACCCAGGCTGACACGCTGTCACTCTGATTTGGGTCTCATGAGCTCTTGCCCACAGGCAGGGGAAGCCTCCCTTGAGTGGGTGGGGGGCACAGTCAGGCCTCAAAACACACCTGACCTCCTGGAGAGAACACACTGGGGGCTGCCCCTCAATGAATGGAGCACAGAAGGGCTCTGGGTCCTTCCGCCAGCCACCGCAGTCTCCTTAGACCCCCCTGCCAGTACAGCCGGGTTCACCACGTCCTCCACACCTCAGGGTGTTACACAGACCTTCCACCCAACAGTCTCTACACTCTGCCAGGTACCACCCAAAGTACTGTTTTTAAAGGGGTCCCCAATGATCAGCAAACTTTTCTACCAAAGCAATTCCTTGCCCACCACAATCTGGCTCAAAACTCTCTTGCATTAGCCCCTTTCTCTGGCTTCAAATATCACCTCATTTTTCCTGCCCTCACCTCCTCCATCATCCCCACCACCCCCTCTGCTCGTCCAGAAGCCCTTTGCCTAGCTGTCCTCTTGCCCCTTCCCTGCCGTCTCCCCAGGCACACATCTTCCATCGCCTAGGCCCTCAGGTCTTCTCCTCTCTGCCCTCAGATACTCCCTGAGGTGCCTGCTCTGCTCAGAAGACAGACAGCAGGTGCTGGACACGAACATCCTGACACCGCCCTCCATGGTCAGGACAGCACTTAGCATCGTGCAGGGCATGGCAGGTACTCAATATGTACTGTCCCTTCCATCCCAGGGAGGTGCCCTGATGCGCACCTGTTGGAGGAACACCTTCTCCTCCATGCTAGCCTCATTCATCAGGTCTGTACACATGGCCACAGGGAGCCTGAGGGCTAGGTCCTGCTCCAGGCCCTCATCGTGCTGACCACATTCAGACATGCCTGAAAGGCCATCCCGCCTCCTCACCGTGTGGCTGAATACCATTCTTTTGTCAAGGATCAGCTCAAGTCCTGTCTCTTCCGCAGAGCCCTCCCTGTCCACCTGGCCTTACACTGGAACCACTTGGGGCTACCACAGCTCACACTTTCCGGAAGCCAAGGCAAACAGGAAGCACGTTTATGTGATTACGTAAGAATATATACCATTTATAAGTGCCCACTACACATGAGAGGCCATGCACAGGAACTCTGATTGACATTAGTTATTCAATAAGTCCCCACTGCCTTGTAATACTGGATGGGGAGCCCACGGGTCGCACACTGATGATGTCCATAAAATGCACGAAACTTGGTCTGGCTGACTGCACGTGTGGGCTCCCTGTGGCATGCTACACTGCCTTATCATACACCCTTGTGACAGTAGTTGGCTCTTCCCAGCTAGACTACAAGCCTCTCTAGAGCAGGAACAGAGGGAGTTCTTGTTCCCCTACAATGTGCAGCATGAGGTTAGCAGACCATAAGCACAACTCAAGACTCACTGGCTGGTCACGGAGAACACATTTTTGGGAATTCAGAGACTTAGGACTGGGGAATGTCAGGAAACTCCAGGGCAGGGCTGAAAAGTAGCCGCAGCACCGTGGGCACACCCTCCCTAGAGCATCAGCAGGCCCTTCCAGCAGGCCCAAGGGCACTCACCAGGGGTGGGCATGGAAAGGGGCTGACACAGTGGAATCCATATGCATGGTTTGCTGGGAGATGCCTCAAAGGTGTCTTAGCTCTGGGGAAGCTGGAAAACCAAGCTACCTACCTACCCCTGAGCAACTCAGACATACCAAGATGACACAGCCAGGCACAGAGAGATCAGAGGAGCACCACGGCTGCCGAATCTCCCCCACACAGGCAGCCAGGATGGCCACACAAACACAGCAAGAGCTGCTGGATGGGGGTGGGGAGGTCTCAGCCTCCCCATCTACTCCTGACCTCTCTCCCCAGGAGGTGGGGAGGACACTTCCAGGGGATGAGCAAATCCTAGCAGTGGCACCTGGCATTTGGGGGGCCAAACACTTTAGCACACATCTACCATTTCTGCCTCTGCCCCTTCTTTTAGTGTCAGCTCCCCTGTTCTCCTTTGGGGAATTCTCTTCTCCCCACTGCATACAGCCATGTCCCATCAATCAAGGTGCTCTGCTCAACCCTGGCCAAGGATGGGCTCATGACCAGTCAGACCCTCTGTCCTAGAAGTCAATTCCTGAGCAGTGGGCCCCAACGGCCAAAAACTGACAGAGTCGACATGACCAGGGTCATCGTTACCTCATGGTAACGACACCCCAGAGCAGCTCTGGCTTCTGTCCTTGTGTGTGGCCTGTTGCTTGGCTTTCCTTTTAGCCTGTGAGCTAACCTTGTCTCTCCATAGATACTGAAAGATCCGTAGATAGAAACACAGGAGTGCAGAGAGCAGAAGGAAAAAGAAAGCCGGGCCGGTGCATGGCCAAATGCTAAACAACTGCTGGGCTGAGGTCACAGAGATAAATAGTCAGGTCTCTGTGTTCTGGAGTTTGCCATGGTTGGTGTGTGATGCTTGCAATCTATGAGCCCCAGAGTCCATCCAGGAAATGGGTTGCTTAAAATGAGGATACCAGTTTATACCCAAGGTCACACACACTTGCGGGGAATCTAACTAAACTGACATATTCATTTACAATGGACCCTTGAACAACACCAATCTCCCCATGGTTAAAAATGTGCATGTACATCAATCTACACTTATTCAAATATGTTGCCAGAACTCAAAGATCTTCCTAAGAGACGTGTCTTTCCAGGGTGTATTAATTACAGTACATGGTGGTTATTACTTTCTTTCATAGAAATATTACCCATATGGAACAAAATGCTATTATTAATAAAAATGTATTTTACACATGTGTAAAAAAAAATCTGCACCTAACTTTTGACTCCCACAAAACTTAACTACTAATAGCCTAATGTTGACTAGAAGCCTTACGGATAACATACACAGTTGATCAACACATATTTTGTATGTTAAATGTATGTATCATATACTGTGTTCTTACATTAAAGTAAGCTAGAGAAAAGAAAATATTAAAATCATCATGAGGAAAATACATTTACAGTATTGTACTGGAAAAATATCTGCTGTGGACCCACACAGCTCAAACCCATGTTCAAGGGTCAACTGTATATATAAATATAGAGACACGTATTCACACTATAAAAACATTTCTAAACATTTATGATGTATATTCATACACATTTATATACACACGTGTCTTACGTATGTCTGTATACACGTGTGCACATGTACATGTATGTATATATGTGTGTCAACATGTGTCTGTTTGTGTGTGTTTGGGGCAAAGGGGAGCTCTGAGAACTTACAAGTTAGGTACCTCACAAAAACCTTTAGGCCCCACAATCCGTGCTACTCAGGGACTCATCACACAGAGACACACACCTTCCGACTGCCCCCAACCCCACTCCTTCTGGCTTTGACTGGCAAGTGTCTCTCCTCTGGCGTATGGGGTCCCAGTCCCAAGACTCTGAAAGGGCACCCCCAGCCCTAATCCTGGGGGAGGACAAGCAGTGGGCAGGGCCACATGGAACCCCTGGTTGGGCGCACGGGACCGAGCCCACCATGTCCAAGCAGGGTTGCATCTTGGGGTTCTGTTCTGAGGTGGCTGGCAGCTCCCCTCACATACAGCCACAGGCTCTGACACAGAAATACAATTAAACCCCCGCTCCCTGTGGAGAAAGAGGAACGCTCTTGCACTGCTGGTGGGAATGCAAACTGGTGCAGCCTCTCCAGAAAACAGTGCGGAGGCTCCTCAAAAAATTAAAAATAGAACTACCCTATGACCCAGCAATAGCACTGCTAGGAATCTACCCAAGGGATACAGGAGTGCTGATGCATAGGGGCACTTGTACTCCAATGATCATAGCAGCACTTTCAACAATAGCCAAATTATGGAAAGAGCCTAAATGTCCATCGACTGACGAATGGATAAAGAAGATGTGGTTTATATATACAATGGAATACTACTTGGCAGTGAGAAAGAATGAAATCTGGCCATTTGTAGCAATGTGGATGGAACTGGAGAGGGTTATGCTAAATGAAATAAGTCAGGCAGAGAAAGACAGATACAATATGTTTTCACTCATATGTGGATCCTGAGAAACTCAACAGAAGACCAGGGGGGAGGGGAAGGAGGAAAAAAAAGTTACAGAGAGGGAGGGAGGCAAACCATAAGAGACTCTTAAATACAGAGATAAACTGAGGGTTGATGGGGTACAGGGGAGAGGGGAAAATGGGTGATGGGCATTGAGGACGGCCCTTGGGATGAGCACTGGGTTTTGTATGTAAGCCAATTTGACAATAAATTATATTAATAAAAAAAAAATAAATGTTAAAAAAAATTTTTTAAAAACCCACTTCCTCATCTCCTTTTCTGCCAAAGGACAAATCTAATCATACTTTTCCCTTCACAGGCTCTTCCCACTTCTCCCTCACATCAGAAATCATTTCTCAGGCCATCCCACTAAATTTCTAACTCCACAATAGGAAGGGAAACTGAGGCATAGAGAGACAGATGGAATTTTTCGAGTGCTCATCACTCATCACGCAGTGACCAAGAAACAACACCAGGGCCTACCTAGAACCAGATCACAGGGCACCAAAGCCCACGAGTCCACAGCACCTCTGGAAATGAATGCAATGGAGGCAACAGCATTTTCCAGAGTCCTGGGGGAGAGTGCTGTGTGTGCTATAAAAAAAGCACTGATAAACCACTGCTCAGGGAGACACCCACCAAGGGCTTGCTGCAATAAGGCTGGTGGTCACAGAGCCGCCTTCCAAGGTAGTGAGTATGTGTGGCTGTATGGGTCCTGTTTGGCTACACGGGATACTCCAGGTGGGGGGCCAGTATGGCTCCCCCCACAGCATGGGGCCTTTCCTTTAGATAAACCCCAATCATATTTAAAGGGTATCACCTGCCGAAGGCATCCCATGATGAGCCCACCCAAGCCCCCTTTACCTAGCACTTCTGGGCCATTCAGCCAGCCCACAGACCAACACACATTAACTGAGCACCAATCATGAGCAAGCAAGGCACAGATAAGATGAAGGCCCCTCACGCTCACCTCCTCCTGCTCATGGCCTTGGATGACAATGCCTTTAGCTTCAGTGTCCTCATCTACACAGCAGTACCACTGCCCACTCGAGGTAGCTGCAAGGATTTCAAGTTCCTAGAAGATGCTAGCAGAGTGGGGGAACAAGATACAAAATATAAAAGCAGGGCCATATGGTTAGAACAGTAAACCCTGCCAGAGGGCCTGGGTGGCTCAGTTGGTTGAGCGTCGGACTTTGGCTCAGGTCATGATCTCATGGTTCATGAGTTCGAGCCCCAAACAGGGCTTGCTGCTGTCAGCACAGAGCCCGCTTTGGATCCTCTGTCCCCCTCTCTCTCTGCCCCTCCCCTGCTTGCACTCTCTCTCCCCCTCTCTCTCCTTCTCAAAAAAAAGGAAGAACAGTAAACCCTGCCATGATGAGATGAGTAGAATCTGAAATATTTAATAGCACAATGGAGGGTCATGCTTTTGGGAAGCTGTGAAGAAAACAGTCTTCATTCTGGGGCACTCGCATAAAAAGCACAAAAACAGATCATGAAACCTAGACTGTACACAACTGACTACCCACTAATCTGAGAAAGGCCCTGACAATCACTAGGTGGTCATCTCCTGACCCATTTCTGTTGGGGCTGGGACTGGGGGAGGGAAGGCACAAATCACCAAGGGGTCACATCCAAATATGCATAACACTGGTCCTGTTATCGCAGGGTTGCACCGCACCAAACTGGAAGCACAGATCCAAGAAAAACACAATCTGAAGTTAACAGAGGAAAGAGCTGGATCAGGATGACCTCCCAGAGTTAGTCATAAAAAGAATATGGGCTCTGAACCCAGGTTCAAATCCCAGTTCTGTCACTTTCCAGCTTAGTGATCTGGGGCAAAAATCCCTAACCTGCCAGAGCTTCCAACTCCTCGGAGGCAAAATGAGTATAAACCTACCTCTCCTCACCAGGTGCTGTGGAGGGCAGATAAGGTAACAAAGTTAGGGAAGTGTCCAGCACAGCACCTGGCCAACTGCTCAGCCCCACCACACCATGAGGAGGAGTGGCTGGAAGGTGCCCCCTTCTCCATCCTCGTGTGCACAGGAGTTCTGCTCAGCCCCACCACATCACGAGGAGTGGCTGGAAGGTGCTCCCTTCTCCATCCTTGGGTACATAGGAGTTCTGCTGGACTCTGAGGGGAGGAAGGGGTGGTGTCAAAGGACGGAAGATCAAAAGTCTCGACATAACAAAAGCTGTGTAAGAGCTTCATGGAGAACACTATGAGACTTTACAGAAAGACATTAAAGAAGGCCTAATATATGAAGTATACCATGTCCATGAATAGAAATACATGCCTAGAATACAATTTATATTCATAACTGGAAATTAAAAAATAGTAATTCTCCCCAAATTGATCAACAGACTCTATGCAAAGCCAATCCAACTACCAACAGGGCTTGCATGAGGGAGGGTGGGGAGAAGAGGTGACTGATCGATTGATTTTTGGTGAAACTAAACAAACTGTCCAAAATTTATGCAAAAGGACAAAGGGCCAAGAACAGCCAAAACATTCTTGAAAAACATCAGATAAGAGGATTTGCCTTACCAGAGATCAAGACTTATTAAAAAGCTATAGTAACTAACACAATGTGGCACAGGGATAAATAGTGCCATGGAAACGGCACAGTTGGCATGACTCATCTGAGGGGAAAGTAACACTAGCCGATCACTGGAGGCAGGACCACCGATTTGCATATGGGGAAGAAAGAAACTGAGCCCTACCTCACACCACATGGAAATATATATAAGAAAGTGAAAAGCTAAGCTATAAACTGGAAGATATAGACTGTGTTTGTGGCACACTTAATAGACAACACATTAGCATCCAAAACATAGTAAAACTCCTAAAAAATAGGAACAAGCAAGCAACTCAATAGAGAAATGGACAAAAACATAAAACAGGCATTCACAGAAAAGAATGGCTAATAAACCTATGAAAGGATGTTCACTAGTAATCAGAGAGATGAAAATTTACGACATTAGATAGCATTTTACACCCACGATATTGGAGAATGCCAAAACTTCCCCTTGTCAACTGACATTGCACTGGTGGAAGTGTCAACGATACATCCACTTTGGAGAACAATGTGGCATTATCTGGAAAAGCTGAAATGTGCAAACCCTAAAACTTGGCAATTCCACTCCTTGCTATGTACCCCAAAGCAGTTCTCCTGAAACTCTGGTCCATGGAAATGCTTAATGCTTCAGAACTTTATAGCAACTTGATGCTTCCAGAACATTCACATGCATTGTCAATGACTGTCTGGATGTAGGTGAGTCACCTGCGGTTTGAGCTGAGAAACCCTGGCCTATGCACACCAGGAGCCTTGTACGAGAATGTTCACAGAAGCATGTTTTTAAAAAAGGAAATAATCCAGATGCTTATTATCAGAAGAATGATAATGGAATACTTTAGAACAATAAAAATAAGTGGATGATGGCCACACGTATCAACACAAATGAATCAATAAACACAACACTGAAGTCTTAAAAATTCAGATGATTCCATCTATCAAAAGTTTAAAAACAAGCCAAACCAAATGATGTGGTGTTCAAGGATGTTTACGTATGTGGAAAAACCACAAAGAAATAGACCTAACACAAAAGGATCCTGGTTCTCTCCAGGGGACAGGTTGGGGGCACACTCGGGAAGGGGCACACAGAGGCTTTGTGGGTAGAGCCAGTGTTTTATTTCTTTTTTAATTTTTTTTTAACATTTATTTATTTTTGAGACAGAGAGAGACAGAGCATGAACAGGGGAGAAGCAGAGAGAGAGGGAGACACAGAATCTGAAACAGGCTCCAAGCTCTGAGCTGTCAGCACAGAGCCCGATGCGGGGCTCGAACTCACAGACCATGAGATCATGACCTGAGCCGAAGTCGGACGCTTAACCGACCAAGCCACCCAGGTGCCCCATAGTGTTCTATTTCTTAAGCTAAGGAACACATGGGTATGTGTTCCTCATGTAATTGTTTTAAACTATATGCATTTACATATGATTTATTCCACAATTTGAAGAAAACCGTTTTCAGTGACTGTTTTTCTGGTTAGTAAAGTGACCTGGACCTAGAGCCGCTCATCTGCTCAGGTCACAGGCCAACTGCCCAGCCAGCAGAGTCCAACACTGAGTGACATGTCCTCTGAGCAGCCAGGGCAGAAGGCCCTTAGAGACCCTGCAATACAACCACCGGCCCAGCTGGCCGGCTCCCGGCCTGACTCACCATGCCAGCGACAAAGGGAAGCAGAAGGGTGTGGGCCGCCCCACCTGGGACGGCCAGAGGTAAGTGTACAGTGAGTGTGGCAAGTGCGGCTGCCAGCCCTGGGGTCTGAGACCACACCGCACCCTTCCCCCATTGCCTCCCACCCTCCATCCCAACAGACCTGCCTGAACCTCCTGGCTTCTCCATTTCTACCCCACATACCCCTATGATCAGAAGACACCCTGAATGATCCCCAAACTGAAGAGACACCTGGGGCCCCTTGCAGGGCTCCAAAGCCCTGCCTGCCTCTGTCACTCTGGCCCCAGGGCGTGTGACTCTGTTAGAGGGGCTACCTGTTCACATGCTCTCACCACAATGAAGCGCAGTGATAGTAATGTAACCATAACGGCAGCTGCTAGGCATTGTGTCCAGCATGGCAGCATCCTGCTAAGCAGGATCCCTCCAGGACACATAGATGGCTTCAGCTGGGCCTCATCACAGCCCTGGAAGATAGCTGATACTGTCAAGCATGAGGAAATCCAGGCACCTCCAAAACACAGGACCCGTTCCTGGAGACTCTGACTCAGTAGGTCAGTGAATGGGAGGCGGGGAGGCGGAGGGTGGGGGGGCGGGCAGGGGACACGGCCTCTGTTCATGTAAAAAGGTATCTGGTTGATTTGAATCCGTATCCTAGTGAAGAACTGCCAAAGCAGACAGAAGCCACGTCTCTGTTCTCCTCGGCCAGTCACCCTCCAACAGCCACTAAATGGGACCCCCCACACGCACCAGTGCACTAAGCCATCCAACACAAGGAAGAAGCTCTGAAACCCCGCAGCCTTCCCTTCCAAGCGCTTCTCCGGGACTCCTCAGAGCCTTCAAAGCTTGCTGGGGCCCAAGGGAAGAGAAGGTAGAACCCCTCCCCATGGAAGCACAGACTCACTACCTGAAAAGATATTTCAGATATCACCCGAAGCCCCATGACTAGCTAGAGAAGGGTAGGGGGTGAACCTGATCTCTGCCCTGCCCTGCACCCCACCCCACCCCCACCCCACCCCAGCCACAGATCTGCTCACCCTCGGGCCCACGTGCCATTTGCAACGTCCCTGCCCCAACCCCCCACTTCTGCTGGCAGATTAGCTTTCAAATGTGAGCAGGGACAAAGCTGGCTCAGAAGACTTAACTCTGCCCGACGGGTTTAGCTCAGCTTCAAAGCTTCCTAACTGGAACCAAATAAGCGGGCACATCGCAGCTGGAAGGGAGAGGCCGGAAGGGGGGAGAGGACAGGGGCATCTCTGTAAGCTGGATTACCTACAGCAACAGCTTGCAGCCTGAGTGACACAGCAAGACCCGTCATGGTGCTCACTGTCGGAAAAACAAAACAGCCCTTTCCTCCAGGCCCTAGGGACAAAGTGAAGAGCGTCCACAGACACTGGTGCACACGCCACAGCAGGGCAGGGCCACCTCCTCCTCAGAACCCACGCCTCACTCACCGCCCTGGAAGCTGTTCTCAACCGGCACCACCCAGGCAGACACCAGCCTTTGTTTCTCCGGGTTCAGCCCATCTCACGTGTGCAGGAGGCTCTGTGTCTCTTCCCCTGGGCTGCAAGCTCTCCCCGGGCACGGCTCTGGATCACCTCGAGTCTACCTTTCTCCACCTCTATCCGGGCCTGGAACCCCACCCTCATCGATCCAGCAAACTCTTCTCCATCCTTCAAAAGCCAGGTGTCACTGGCTCTACTCGGTTATCTTTGTATCTTTTCTCTACTAAGCAGTATCAATTATTCTATTAAGTAACTCTACTGAACACCTACTGCTCAGAACTGCAACTGTTTACTATAATTGTTTATGTGCCTGGCATGTGCCTGACTCCTCCGCCAGCCTCTGAGTAGTAGCTCCAGGGCCTGGCTTACAGCAGGTGCTCAATAAATGCATGCAGTACACACTAGCCACAGTGCATCCTGTCAGCCCTCTCAGAAGAAACAGAAAAAGATACATACTTCACTAGTTCTTTTTTCTAAACTAGAAAACTCCTAAAGGAAACTCAGACTTTTTTCCTCCCCTTTATTTCTGATGGACACAAACATTTTAGAGAGGGAGAGTCAGACAGCCACCATGCGGGGGCGGGGAGACAAAAGGACAAATCAAGCCAGGCCACCTGGAGGCTGGGTCCAGACCTGCTGCTGTCCCTCCCTAGAACGCTGGGGAGGGGGAGAGGGCCCAGCTCTGACCCCTGCCTCGGTAGCCCTGTGTTCAAATGCTTGGTGGAGGACAGGCTGATGACCTCCCGATTCCACGACTTCCTGGCCCAAGAAAGCTGATCTGCTCTATGCAAGCCCAGTCAGCCTGTTCTCACCAACTAGAGGCTCCTGTGCACGCAGCGAGCATTCAGTAAATAGTTGTGGCATGAGTGAATGGGCTCGATTGGGACCCCAACAGCCCAGCAAGCCCCAGAGCCCGCTGCCAAGTTCAGCCAAGGGCAGTCAGGCACATGGAGGCACAGCAGGGGGAGGGCGAGGCCCCCCATCCTCAGAAGAGGTCAGTGCGGTTTTCTGTGCTCTCCACTGGCAGGCCAGCCAAATGGAGGGCAGAACCATGGCCCTTTCCTCAAGGCAGCGACAGCATGCACCCTGTTTCAGCTGGGACTCTCTCCTTTCTCTCCTCTTCCACCCCGCCCCCTCTTGATTGACACCAGTGCTGGCTCTGACACGATTTAAAAATAGATATTAAGACAAGGAAGTTTAATTTTTAATGCTTTGGAAAGGAAGTGAACACGGAGCCGGCATTCATTCCTTCATGGCCATGCTCTGGGGTCTCACCAGGCCCCTCTCCCCCAAACAGAGCCATGCCTGACCCACTCCAAAGGCCTACTTGGAGCCCTCTGGGGAGACAGCCTGATGCCTCACACCTGAGCACTTCAGGAAGCCTCTAAATGCCTCTTGCTGCCCAGCTTAGCTAGTCTCTCGCTTGGAGAGGCCAGGTGCAAACCTGTTTGGACCCTGTTGGGGTCCCCTCAGCCCACTTCCCACACTTCGCTTTCCAGACAGAAAGCACCACACAGACCCCTGAGACACACAGCCCATCCAGCATCGATTGTGCACAGACCCGTGTCCTGGGCCACCATGGACCAATGGGGAGCCAGGGAGCCCGCAGAGGAACTCATAACACAGCCAAGCCAGTAAAAAAACACATGATGTGACAGGAGAGCCTTAACCCAGTTGCCTGCACCCAGAGGCAAGTGAATGGTCTGTGAGGGGCCAAGCCGCCAAGACCTGACCCCACTTAGGGGAGGTTAATCAGGGCCTCCACCCGGCACCCTACCCGTAGCAGGCCGGCCCCAACCTTTCCCCTGCTCCAGCAGGCACACTGAGCACTGCCTCTTTGGCTAATTGGCCTTTATTAAGGGAGCGATCCACAAGGAATAGACTTTCCAGTGGAGCCAGAATGTCACTGCTCTGCCAGCCATGATTTAAAGTGACAGGGCAGCTCGGCCAGCAAGCATGGAAAGTGACCATTATCCTGAGTGGCAATTAGGCCAGCAACCGCAGGCCCACCCCAACCCTCCTTATCAGATAGGAGCTGGATTTGGTTTGGGAGGGTCTGGCAGGGATCATGATCTGCTGTCCCAAGAAGGGGACACGGGCCCCAGCACCCAAAGCCCACGCCTACACTCTCTCTCTCCCCTACTCAGAGTTTAAAGCATCGAGCCTCCTTTGCCCTCCTGGAGGGGCTCCAATTCACTTCATCTCTCCCCAGGGTATTCCACCAGATGGCTCCCGGAGGGCTCAGAGATGGGGCTGACAGAGGGAGCTGCCCCATGGTTTCCACTGCTGGGAGAAAGACCCTGGGGTGGGTTTGATTACCAGTGTACACCCCCCTTGGGATGGAGAAACTTCTGTCCCAACTCAGGCCTCCTATTCCCTATCCACCAAGAAGCCAGCATTCTCTTTGGCCCCAAGGATCAGGGTGAGGGGCGCCAAGGAAGAGGAGGAGGGGCTCAGTCAGGCATGACCCCTGACTCCTCCTCCCCTAGCCCCACCATCTCTAGCAGGCCCTCAGAAATGCTGCCCTGGGTGCCAGCATGGCTAGCACCATCTGGGTGAGGTCGCTGGTACCAGGAGCAGACCTGGACACCACCCCCTCCCCCAGCGGCCTACAAGTCACCTGCCCTTTTCTTGGTGAAGAGGAGGAGCACAGGCCACATAGATCTGCCTCTATCCTGCCCCCGGTGATGTCACCCAGGCTCTCACTGATAGCAATACTCTAGAAGCTCCACCCAGTGGCAAGGAACCAGGATTCTCACGCCTGGGGCTGGGGGGTGCAGTGTGACAGCTGCACCTCTCCTCCACGCTGGGAATCCTCCCAGCGGGCTCTGAGAAGGCAGGGGGGTGTGGCGGCAGCGGTGGGTTTGGAGAACTACCAGGTAGGCTCCAGGATCTATAGGAAGATCTCTATCTATTGATTGCAGACTTCGGTTCAACTCTAATGCCTCAGAAAAGCCTTCTTTTGGGACCTGAGCCACGAGACTAGGAAAAGCGATGGCTACACGATTCCTAACAATTGCTCTGGGTCCCACGGGCCTCGGGCTCTGACCAGCCTTGCATCCCTCCTCACCCTTACCATCTCACTGACCTCCAGCCTTTCTCTTCCTGTATGCATTGGAAGTGAGCAGAAGTCTCCCAGGGGTCCTGCCTCATCAACTACCCCACCTGCCTTGGGCCTAGACACCTTCATTCTTTCTCTTCTGATTTGGCTCTTTCCTCCACTTCTCTATCAGGCCCAAGCACCTGCCTGCAGGACGTCTTTGTTCAAGTACAGTCACCCCATACCCAAATCCTGGCTAACTGCCTGCTACACCTTCTCCACCTCCCAAAGAACCCAGTGGCAAATATTCTCGCACATGCAAGCATCCGTTTCTCTTCTGCTAACTTTCCATCTTTCCTAAGGTCTACATCTTATTTTGTAACTCACATGCTACCAGCATAAAAGAACTGGGTCTTTGAGATTCAATTTCTCCCAGCTCCTGGCATGTCATGGGAATTCTGAAAATATTAAGTAATCAGAAAAGTCAGAGATTCTGAGAGAGAGAGACTCCTTGCCTGGTGAAAGAGGGGTGGTGGGTACCTCCTAATTAGGAAGAGACGGCACGTTCTCTCACTATAACCAAAGAAAAGAAAGCCATTCCATCAATCAGCTCATTAACCTCTGCCAAGCTTTTAAGGGAAGATGAAAAGAGCCCTTGTCACCCCACAGTTAAGTTGCTTAGGAGAGCCTTCATCACAGGCAAGTTGGAGAACTAACTTCTCTTCCCTATCAAGTGGGACTCCCCACCACACAACAAGATGTGGTTTCACCACCCTGGCCCGCCATTCATTCACTCACAAACATAATGAGTGCCTACTACGTGCAGCACACAGCCCACCGTGCCAACCTGTGAGAGAGGAGGTCCCTAAACCAAGCCGGGACCATTCTGGAGAAGGAAGGAGCCACAAGCAGTTATATCTACTTCGACCAGCAGGTGGCGGGGTGGGGGTGGGGAGGAGGGGGGCTGAGTAGGAGGAATTGTTGGCTGAGGCACTGAGCATCCCCACCAAGGTCTTTCTAGTAAGTGTTAAGATATACAGAGTGGGGCAAAGAAGAAAGGTAGGTTGAGACTATGAACAAGGGCAGAGAGGGAAACTCCACCATGAAAGCGAGGCAGCATTCATGTAAATCGTAGGCACTAGAGAAATACACACCAGTACTTGGCTGACACGGACACTGGCAAATGAGTCAGAGGACCAGGAGCACTTGCCCAAAGGTGGCCACAAAATCATTCTTGACATTCCAGTGGCTCTGCCCCAATTTCCACAAAACCCTCACCACAAGACAGGTAACGTCCTAACGGCGGTGGCTGGAGGGCCCAGGACCATGCAGACATCCGGGGAAATCCAACTCAAATGATCTCAAACCAGGCTCTTCAGAAGAAAAGCAGCAGCCTATGCCCCAGGCCAGGAAGGGGGCTCCCCCCACAGAGGGAAGGCAAAGATGCAGGCTGTCCCATAACTAATGGGATCAGACATGAGGGAGACCATCACAAGAGCCCCCCCCCCCCCGACAGGAAAGGAAATCCAGTCCTTAAGCGATAAAGCGATTTGCCCAAGGTCACACAAGAAGCTAACACAGAACCAAGACTAGACCCAGTCCCCAGTCTTCTTCCCGCCCAGTCCCGAGCTCTCCCCTTCTATGGGAAAAGTCACTCCCCCACACACACACCCCCAAAAAAGTTGGTCAGTTAAAGCAGATCACTTCACACGAGTGTTGAACATCAAAGCACAACGGCTGCTACGGAGCTTCACTGTGAATGACTTTCTCCTGCCCCCAGTGCTCTTTCTGGACCATGGGCAGCTGACAGCCTCCAGCAGGCAGGACAGGCCCTGGGGCAGAGCCAAACATCTGTGCTGACTACGTTGGGGCTCTAGTGAAGAAAGGAGGAGGCAGCAGCTGGGATGAACAATTAGATGTGAATTTAAGAAGTTTTCAAATTTGTGTAACTAGTATTTCTTCTGCACACACGCACACGTGTGTGCACGCGGCCCCCAGAGTCACAGAGGATGGAGAACAATTCCAAGCTGCCCCACCCACGGACACCTTCTCTAAAAAATAATCTCTCACCAAGGATAGGGGTGCTCCCTTTGTCCCTTCTAGCCTCTGGGGCTCCTGGAGCTGGAGAGGGCTGGCATTCCACGGTGGGAGCACATGGCCAGCCCGCTCCCTGCCCAGTCCACTGCAATCCCTCAAAAGCAGCTGCCCGCCACCCGATGGCAGCATCCCTCCCACACTCTCCTTTTCCACACAAGCCCTAACTCAGGGGCATATCTGCAGGCTACCAAACGTGTGTCTCTACACTTGGGATAGGGGCTCCTCTCCTCTTTCTGGGACTCACTGAAGGAGTCAGAGGAAGTGACCTCCACTACCCCTCCCACCCCCACCTCATGCCCACAAAATGCTGCAGATCGTATTCTTGTGTATTCAGGAAAAATACAAGAAGAAACTCGAAAACCATCCACACTTGTGCCGGTCTTCCACTCAAGGTCACAGCTGTTAAAAATTCTGGCCCCACACCTATTTCTGCAGGTTACCCAGCTGGAGGCACTTCCAGCATGGGTTTCTTACAGGGGAGGGAGGTGGCAGCAAACTTTGTCAGCCACCTAGGAAGTAGAGTAAGTATCTCCTGGAAGACAGGCAAGTTAGAGCCTCCATTCAGCCACCACGGAGAGAGAAAGGAAGAGAAAGATGAATGAAAGGGGGGGGGGAGGACAATTTTTTAAAACCCCCACACTTACCGTTGTGCAGAAAGCAGGGCAATGCAGCAGCCAGGAGGAAGAGGGTATCACGCTAGGATAAGCAACGAAGAGGAGAGGTGGCAAAGGAGAGATAAACGCAAGGACTTACCCAGAATATCAAATTGAAGAGGAACATCATGTACTTCAAGCAGCAGAGGCAGCCTCTGGCCATGTTGCACTTCTTAAATTCTAGGAGAAAAACAAAGGACAGGTCCAGGTAAAACACCACGTACTTGCTGCCTTTGGGTGCATTGTACTTGTCAGTCTTAACGCCAGCCTCGGCGCGGCTCTGGCCCCGCGAGCCCGCGGTGCCGTAGAAGGCGCCGGCCGTGAAGCCGCGGCCGAACGGGCGGCCCGAGGTGGACGGCTTGGCAAAGTCCGAGTCCTTGCTGTCCAAAGATGGACTCCGGTGGATCGAAGAATCCTCGCTACTCGACTTCTCCATGCTCGCGTCGTTCCCGGGGGGCGCAAGGGGCGGGGGGCATCGCTCCCGGAGTGGGACGGAGGGGGCGCCCAAGTCGGGCGCGGGCTGCGGGCGGACTGGCGGAGCCCTGCACGCCCCCTCTCTGTACCCGGGCGCACTCCCGGCCAGACCCCGTGCTCAGGGGCCGCTGCCTCTCGGACGGCGCCCCGCTCCCAGCCGCCTGGCCCGGGAGGGCTCTGCGGTGCGGCGCGGCTCGGCTCTACGCGCGCTCGCGAACGCTCTCCGGGAACTGGCTGGCCTGCGTAACTTAACGTCTTTGGGGAGGCTGCAATTTGATTTCTCTTTCCAAAGCGTCAGCTCGCCTCCCGGCTGCACCGGCCGCTCCACGCGCGGCACAGGGCGCCAGGATCCAGGTCCCCGGGCACACCTCTCCCTGCCCAGCCCCAGCGCCGAGCCCGACCACTTCGCGGGCGCTCCGCCTCCTCTCGCTCCGCGACTTTGCGGAGCTGCTCGCCGGCCCTGGGCTGCCCGGGCGCGCGGCGGGCCGTGCCGAGGGATCCGCCGCAGCTGCCACCGCTGGGCTTTCCCTGCGAAATCCCAGCCCCGACTCCTGACTCCGAAATTGCCCGGAGCCCCCTCCCCGGGCCCTCGGCCCCGCCCCCTGCTTTGCATTCGACCAATGAGCAGTAGGCCTTACGGGGGGCGGGCAGCCTCCCCCTCCCCAATGACACATTATCTTTAATAGGATTAGCGTTCTGCTGTGTGCCTATACAAGTGCGCCGCGAGCCCTCGCTAAATGTCAAGGGCTCTGGAGCTGGGGGTAAACCAGAACCTTCATCGGAAGGCGCTGGTCTCTTCAACAGGAGAAAGGGGGGCGGTGAGAGAAAGGGAATGGCTGGAGGTACCAACGACCCAAGGAAACCAGAGGAAAGGGCTGGGGAGGACAGAAGGAGGGAGGAAAGAAGCGCGGCCACTGTCGAGGTGGCCGCCGCCCCCCCCCCCCCCACCACCACCACCACCGTGCACACGGGGGCCTGTCCGACCCCGGGCACACGATCTCCCTGCTACACACACACGCTTTTGCACACGTGGGTCTAGCTACGGCTTGCAGGGAAAAGAGACCGCAGGGGAGGCGCGAGGCATGGGAAAGGCGCTTGGGGCCTCCGCGGGGCGCGCGCCGCCCTCCCCGCCCCCTCCGCGCGCGCGCGCACGCTCCAGCACACACGCGGCTCCGCGACGCTCCTGCAGCTGCGCGAGGCCCCCCAACCCCCACCGCCCCCGCGTTCCCGGGTGGGATGCGGTGCTGGCTGGGACCACAGCCGGGATGAGAAGAGTAGGTGGCAGAAGTAAGGTCCTGCCTTACCCCCTCTGAATCCTGCCTATGACAGGGTGACGTAGGAGTGCTCTTGGACACAGGCAGAGTCCTCTCCCGTGAGGAGGGCACGAAAGGGGCTGGTCAAGGGAAACAGCACGAGGAATGCTCTAAGGGACTTGGGGAACATCCAGGAGGAGACTTGCATCCCACTGTAAAAAAAAAACAAAAAACACGTGTGTCCCCTGGGCTCATGCAGAAGTCTGCACTGCTGATCTGGGGCTCCCATACTTGGGAAACAAAGAAAACTAGAAGACGTGGGGGGCAAGAAGCCCACCTCTCTTTTCTGCCCCGAGGAAGAGAGTGCTGAGAGCCCCTGAGAGCAGGGCCAAGTATTTACCAAGCTCAGTATCCCAGCACCTAACAGCGGCCTTGGCCTCTAGGAGGCGCTAGACAAGGATGGCTGGAGAGAGGAGGAATTCCGGCCCCTCCGTGGGAGTGGGAGTGTGAAATGTCCACCCTGGAACCCATTAGACATTTATTCCACCTTGCTATGTGCTGAGCATGGGGCCAGGCCCTTGAGGAAACACATAAGGTGTGCTGCTCCCTGCCCTTCAGATACACACAATCTAATCAGGAAGACAGAAGGACATTAATCACCAAGGCGATGGGCAGGAACATAATTGGCTGTGGCCCAGAGGGAGGGGGGCATTAATTCCAACCACAGGGACAGGAAGACACTCCTCACAGGTTGGCTGTGGTGGTCCCATGCTGAGTCTGCACTCTCACTGGCTCACAGCCAGGGGTACAAGCACCCCACTTCTCTAGAGGGACCTGCAGTGGTGTTACTATTCTAAGCCCCTTCCCCGCTCAGATGGCTGCCCAGCAATGAAAGCTAATGAGCATCACAGCCATGGCACCTTGGTCTCTTGGCTGGGCACAGTGGTCTTCTGGATGCTTTCTACAGATGAGGGGCACGTGTCTGGCTGGCTCCTGACTGAACCCACTGCCACCTGACTGGAATGGCTAATGTCTTTTGTCCTCTTCAGCCCTGACCGGCTCCCACGGGCTCCCGGCTGCCACTCCATTCTCATAACATTACTTCTTTGATGCAGGAGAGATCATTTACCAGCTGGACTGCGAGTCAGGAGACCTGTTTTTCACTCTGAGCTCAATTTTGAGCTGTGTGATCAAGAACAAGGCAGTTTGCCTTTCTGAGCTACCATTTCCTCCTCTTTAACATGGGGATTAATAGAGCCTCCCCCCAAGAGGAGTTGTGAGAATAAACTGAGCTGGCAGGTGTGAGACCAATCTGAGTACCATAAGTAAGCCCTGAGCAAATGCAAGAGCCTGTTATCACTAATCTCAGAGATTCGGTGGTGTCAGCTAAGGTGCTCCCAGGCTGGCCCCTCTACCTTCTCAACTCTTTCCCCCTTGATTCACACCTTGTTCAGTGAGAATAGCCTCTGCATTGTCTCTGGATCTTCACCTTCATTTCTAAGTGGATTTAGGCCAGTAACTATTTCCTGGTGGGCAAGGGTGAAGGACAGGGTAAGAGAAGAGGAGGCTGCCAGTTAACAGTTCTGCTCACTCCTGGTCACCCTTGTGGGAAGGGCATTGAAGTCCAGGTCGTCTGTCCATTAACAAAGTTCAGTGATGTCCCCTCAGGGCACCTGGCTCAGCCACTATAAGAATAATCAGAGCTTTGTAAGTCCTCATTATATCCCAAGCACCCAGCTTCACACACACTGTAACTCACCGAATCCTCATGACAACCCTACAGAATAAGGATGTTATTATCCCCATTTTACAGATGAGGAAACGGTATGATTTCAAAGCCCATTTCTTTACTCTCTTGAGCTCTAAACCAAGTTCCCACCCTTGGGAATCTTCCAGTCTAAGAGACAGAATCTAAAAGCACAACAGGGAACCTGAAATTGCATGTTCTGATGAGAGGTCATTAGATAAAAGGATCTTAGGTCAGGGGGAAGCCTTCTGCCCCCACTCCAAGACCATACCTAGAGAAGCCCAAAGTAGAGCGATATAGCACGTTTCATGACAGGACCAGCAAAGAGCGTCCCTTATGACCCCTGGAGCGAGTATGGACAGGGAAAGAGGAGGCGGGAGGGCATGTCAGGAAGGCATGGGTATGGTACATGCAGGGGGCAGTGAGGAGACAGGCCTGCCTGAAAGTCAAAGTGAGCTACTGTGCACGGCCTTGCATGACACAGGAAAAGTTTGGACTTCATCCTGGAGCTTCCCAAGCAGTGGAGGCACATGACAAAATTGGTGCCCTAGGAAGCCGGGTCTGGCAGCAGCGTGGAGAAGTGAGAAGATCAGCTGCTGTGGTTGTCCCGATTTCTTAATATTTTGGGTACATAAGTAACCACCAGGGATCAAAGGTGGTCTGAGACACCATGTCTCCTGCCCACCCCCGATCCTCAACCACTTGCCATGCGCAGGAGAGCTGGAGCCCTTGAGGATCTCTGAGCATGTGAACAAGACAGAGCTGCTTTGCCGTGCCTTTTTCTTTTTTTTTTTTAACAACAAAAAAAGTGAAGCAAGTACAGAATCCCCAGAGGGGAGAAAGAGAAGTGAATACGTGAAATCAACATGCAACATCTCCACTGACTGGCAACTGGGGAGATGTGGGCTCCGAGTAAATGTCAAGCTCTCTCTGCCTCTTCCCGAGTTTCTCGGGCTTGCAGTGTGAGACACAGCTCAGCTTTGGTCACTCACTCACCCACACACAATCAGAGCTGATGGGCCAACACAGATCCCCTTCCTGACCTGCACTGAATGTTTCTGTATTTGGCAGTGTGTGCAGCTCATGAGGTATCCTGTACCTCCAAGCTTCAAATAGGGCAGCCTCATCGAGAATTTAGATTAGACACGAGGTGACACTTGCTATCCTAAGGAACGTGTGAGATGGGCCACCTCTGATGAGGCTTACCTCATCCCAATTTTTAAACTCCAAAATTGGGATCTTTCTAAGCAGTATAGAAAATGCTTTAATTGCTAAGCAAACCATTTACCCATGGTGCCAAAAGAAAAGAAGGCTGGGGAGGTCCCTAACAGGGGGCAATATCCCACAAGGTTTACAAGAAGGTTCAGCAGACAAGGAATGGTTAGAAGGGTCCAGAGGCAGGGGCAAGTCTCCCCTTTGCCATGAAAATTAAACAGCTACAAGGTCACATGTTACCATACTTGGCCAGGATTCAGGAGGATGGTAACAATGCCAGTGAAAGGTCAGAGTAAAAAAGAACTAGGGGTAGTTCTGGTTTTTATGCATTAAGTTTCTGAGACCAGTAAGGAAAACAAATAGGGCTTGGCTGCAGTGACCAGGTTCACGGTTAGACAGGATTGCTCCAGACAGTCTACCAAGGGTGGTCCAGGTCCCTCGCTCTCTGGGAAGAGAGTCCCCAGCTATTTGTTCGGCCTACAATTATAGTTTGCCCACATGCCTCTGCTCTGGCCACCAGGCTTCCCCAAGGAGGCAGGGGCTGGATCTGAGCCATTCCATCACCCCCCAGGGCCTGTCACAGTGACCACCACGGGGCTGGTACTCAGAATTTGTAAATAGGTAGAGGAGAAAGAAAGACCACCATGCCTAAGTCCTGGGTTCTCTCTAAGGACAGCCTGAGAGCCCCAAGTTCATTAACCAGAGGATGGGACACAAGCCAGATATCTATGGAATTGTTCCTGGAAAGCAGGCTATCTGAGGCCATCAGAACCTGACGAGGGAACTCAGGAAATGTAAATTTCCCAGCTACAGATAACAGGGTATAAAGGCCACAAGGTCAACCATTTTGTTCACAGCCATATTCCCAATACATAGAGCAGCATGCGATGGGTGAGGAAACAGATAAATAAACTTACAGATCTGAAAGCCATTTTGGAGGAAGACTCAGGAAAGGCAGGAAGTGGAACACAGGGAAGACAGAGAACAAGCTGCTCATGGACCCCTCCCCATCCAGGGTGGGGATAGAGGTCCTTTAAGAGGTGCTCTAAGGACAATGCACGTTTGCCTCCACTGAGCCCCTGGTGAACTCGTGCAGGCTCCCTAGTACTGCAGTCACATCTCAAAGCTCAAGAGCTGGCCATGATCGGCCCCTGTCAGAGGCCACTCCTGGCTACTGAGAAGCCATGACTGTGAAGAGACCCTCAGCTGTGCGTCCACACTCCACAAGTGAGAGGTAAGCACACTGGTCAGAGCATATGCTGGTGATACTGTGAGTAGTTAGCTCTGAGAAAACTGGGTTTCGGCTATAGACCAACCAGACCACTCATCAGGAGTACTAAAAATAAGGCTTCTAGATCATGAGGAGCCAGGTGAAGGTATGTATGGATCGTCAGAAAACCAGCACCCCTCAGCACATACCACATGCCCTTGTGACTGTGGGGCCAGAGGGGTCCGGTTCTGTGAGAAATGATGGCTCAGATGCCATCAATAACCCCTGCCCATACCCACCGCCCGACCCAACCTCCAAGAACAGAGTTCTAGCAAACTAATGTCAGGGAAGTGCTCTGGGCTTTGGGACTAGATGGACCTGCATCCAAACCCCTTCTGGAGCAAGTTATTCTAGAACTGCCGAGAAACCTAGAATGACCACTTACCCACATGTATCTCAGTTTCCACAACCACAAAATGGAGATGATAATGCACACCTCCCCAGACGGTAAGAAGCTAGAGATTAGGGGCGCCTCGGTGGCTCAGTCAGTTAAGCGTCCAACTTCAGCGCACGTCGTGATCTCACGGTTCGTGAGTTCGAGCCCCACGTTGGGCTCTGTGCTGACAGCTTGGAGCCTGGAGCCTGATTCGGATTCTGTGTCTCCCCGTGTCTCTCTCTGCCCCTCCCCTGCTCACACTTTGTTTCTCCCTCTCTCAAAAATAAAAATAAACATTTAAAAAAATGAAAAAAAAAAAGAAACTAGAGATTAAAGGTTAACACTGTAATGCACACAGCACAATGTCTGAAACAGAGACATTCAAAGGAATTGAGGCGCTATTATCATTATCAACATAATTATTATAGTAAATATGGTCCCAGTCCCCATCTAATTACAAGGCAGTTGAACAGAGATACAACACATAATCAATACAAAATGTTCTGTGGCTCCAATTCTAAGGTTGAACCCTGGCAGTTCCTCTTCCTCAGGCCCTCAGTTCCGGGCCCCCTTGTCCTGGGCCCAACACCCCTGCATTTGGCCAGCCCATGGGTCCCAGTGCCATCCACCTGCCAATGTCACCTAAACGTTTACCTGGATCTGCCCCATCTTCTGAGCCCCAAGTGCACATACCCAGCTCCCACTTGCTGCCTCACAGGCAGCTCCAATTTCACATGCCCCAGAGGGACTGACCTTGCCCTAGCCCTGCTCCCCAGGCCAAACCCTCCCCTTCTCAATAAATGGCCTAACACTCAACCCATTCCTTATGCCAGGAGCCCAACACTCACCCTTGACTCCTCATTGGCACTGCCACTTGCTCCCACCTCCAATCAAACACAAGTCCTGTCCAATGAGCCACCTTCTACTTCTGTCTCCATGGGCACTGCCCTGGTCCCATCTGACACCATGTCTCACTTGGGCTCCTGCCTCAGCCCAGGACAAACTCCCGTTCCCACCTCAGCCCTAGGTCCTCTTCACAGGGCACCAACACTGTCTTCTCACTCACGGTGTTCCCCTACTTTAATCCCTCCAGAGGCTTCCCATTTCCCTGAGATTAGGGGTGTGTGTGTGTGTGTGTGTGTGTGTGTGTGTGTGTGCGCGCGCTAGTCTACTTTCAGTTGGCACCACTGGCCCCAGCCTACTTGTCCAGCACCATTTGCAAGTAAGTATTCTTCTCTTGCTCATTATGCCCCAGCCAGCAAACCCTCTGAGCTTGCTCTCTCCTCAGAGCCTTTGCCCATGCTGTTCCCTCTGCCTGGAATGCTCTTCCTCAACCCACTGCCTGACTTAGTTGTATGCACCCCTGAGCTCTTGCAAAAGAGTTTCTTCTGGTTTGCTGGTTACCCCCACAGCCCACACCGAAGCTCCCCTGCCCATCAACAATACAGCCTCAGCACCACCCGCCTCTTCTTGCCTAGCACAGTTTGAAAGTATACATTCATGGGGCGCCTGGGTGGCTCAGTCAGTTAAGCCACTGACTTTAGCTCAGGTCATGATCTTGCGGTTTGTGAGTTTGAGCCCTGCGTCGGGCTCTGTGCTGACAGCTCAGAGCCTGGAGCCTGCTTCAGATTCTGTGTCTCCCTCTCTCTCTGCCCCACCCCTGCTCACACTCTGTGTGTGTGTCTCTCTCTCTCAAAAATAAATAAACATTAAAAAAATTTTTAAAGAAAGTACACATTTATTGAGTGACAGTTTGCCATCTGACTCTCCTATTTGACCATGAACCTGAGGGCAGCAGGGATTGGGTCTGTTTTTCTCACTGCTGTGTACCCAGTACAATGCCTGACCAATGGTGGGGGCTCAATAAATACTTGATAAATGAATGGGGGCTCAATGCAGGGTGTGCACAGGGCAAGCCAGTGTCATTAGGAAGGGCCTTCCAGATGTATGGTCACCTCGGGCCACCTAAGGAACAAAACCTCAAGATACTAGTTACCTGTATGATCTCTGGTTCCTCAACTACAAAACAAGGATCTCGGACTAGGTGGTTAAAGGCACTTTCCAGAGTTCCAGCCCTGAAATTCCCACTTGTGAAATGGGAAGATGGGCAGGACTGGACAGGCAGAGGGCAGGAGGAAGAGTGTGCTGGGAGGGGAATGGCTAGGCAAAGCCAGAGGGCAGAAGAGTGCCCAGGACATCCAGGAAGGACATGTCCACATGCCCAGCCAAAACGAAGCTTTGCTGAAAGTGCATGAGGGAGAGAGGTGGGGCTGGAGCAGAGATGACCCTGGATGCCAATTAAAAATCTACATAGGTGTTTCCCCACCTCCTCCTCCCCCTACGCCTCTTGTTGACTCCACCTTCCTCCACCCACACTCCCACCAAGATGAACACGTTCAAAGTCGCCATTTCCTCTGCCTGGAACTCCCTCTCCACACTTCTCTGACTGGCTAACTTTCACAGCCCAGGTGGCATCCGGGTGGCCTTCTCCTAAAGTCTGTGCCCCTCCTTGGAGCTCCAGAGCCCGTCGCAGCACGGCACTGCCCATTTGCCACCCTCCCCGACCCCAAGACTGCACTCCTTGAGAGCACGGGCTGTGTCCATCACCTTTGCAGGCCAGCCCTTCGCAGTGTCTCGCACATTGTGCTCTTAAACATACAGGCACTCTTAAATACCACCAAACTCTTGAGTGGGCCAGTGAGGGTCTTTGAGGGGCTTGTGAGCCAGGAATAGTCGCTCTTTAGAAAAATGCCCCTTGGCTTAGAGCAGGGGAGGCTTTAAGCAAAGAGCAAGAATGGACACTCCCAAAGGACAACAGTCTTTTCTTTGAGGCGGTTTATAGAGTAAGAGGCAGCAGCGGAAGCTGAGCCCTGGAAGCATAGGCTGGTGGTCCACCTGTGCGATGCCCACCTCTCAGGCCCTTTTTCCCAAGAAAGTCCCAAACCAGCACCGTCTTTCATCCCAAGCCCAATCAGCATCCCGAAAGGGCCTGGTGTGCAACACATTGTGCTGGACAGATGTACCCAGACCCACAGATGCACACACACTGAGCCATTCACTCCAGGGAGACAGAGAGAAAGAAAGGATTTGTTATTAGTACTTATCAAAGAGGGCAGGTGGCTTCAGGGAGGATGAGATAAGGCCAGACCGCCAGGCACAGGGACGTGTGATGAAGCCTGAGGTTTATTGCCATGCACCAGTGGAAATTTACTGACCCAGCAAATCCAATATTCCTAAACCACTCCACAGAGGGCACTGACTTGCCGGCTGGGACCGCGCTCTCTGACCCAGCATCCAGCCTGCCTGCGAAGCTGGCCCTTGCACCTGGGACCCTTCCGCTGATTCAGGAGCTGCTGCCTGCTGCCTCCCCTCTTCCCTCCGTCCCTCCGCTGAGCCTGGAACCACCGTCGGGAAGGGCAGTGCGTGAGTGGCACTTGGGGATGCTCAAAAGAAGATGGAGAAAACACAGTGCCCCGGGATCCACCAGCTCTGAAGTCCTCACAGGAAGGGAGCCCACACTTGTTCTGCCCCAGCTGAAGACAATGAGAAGCGTGTGGGTGAGCGGAGGGGAGACATATTTGGGCATCCCTATTGGGTACTACCAACTTGGCTGTCGAAGGACTCCCAAGTCTCAGGGCGCATGAAGCCACTTGTGGTCTCTGAACTCGCACCAGCCATTGGGTAAAGTGCGGCAGCAGCACCGGCCAAAACCCCACTGCATCTCTCTTCCCTCTCCCTGCCTCAGGCAGACCCACATCCATGCAGCTAAGTTAGACAAGGTGCCTCCAGCTGAGGGGGCCTCAGAGAAACATCCATCCCAAACCTGGAGGCATCTTTCTCATGTCATAGTAGTTAAGATGAAAATGGTCACCAACCACACCTTTCAGTCTGCTATTTGGGTTTCCAAAGCTGTCACGGTCCTGCTATGTTCTTCCAAAGCCTCCCAGATTGTGCCACAGAGCTGTTGTAACCCAATCTTACATGACGCGTACCCAGCCATGTTCCCTTGACCCAGATGTGCCCAACACATGCTAGAATGCAGATGGCATGCACACACGTTCCCTGTCACGGCCCCCCCTCCTTAAGACTGCCAGCCCCACTCTGCCTCCCAGCTGCCACAGTCTCCTTACTGCCTCCAGTCCTCCTCCTAAACTCCCCCCGCCATAGGCTGCCACCATCACTGTCCAGAGACAGGGCTCAGGGATGCCACACTGCCCCTCTCACCGGCTCAAAAGCTTCACTGGCTCCCTGGGGGATTTAACACAAACACTCAAGCTTGGCATTTGAGACCTTCCACACTGTACTTTGTGGGCCTTATTTCCCACGAGTCCCTGACCTGTGCCCTGTGTCCCCAGCAGTCAGAGCTCCTCACTGTTCTCTGGACACGTCCCCACCTCCCCGCCTTGATACGCTGGCTCGTGCACTGCCCGCTACCCATGAAGGCTCCCTCACCCATCTCTGTCTTTAGTAAATGGTTCTGGACTCACCTCAAATGCCACATCCTCCATGAAGAAGACTCTGATCCTAAGGGTCCCCCAAAACTTGGAGGCCCTCTTCTTGTTCTTAACCTCTCTTTGAGGGACTAAGTTCACTCTGCCTTGAATCATGGCTGTTTGCATAAATGTCCTCCTACAAGATGACAGAAAGATCTGAGGGGATGAACTCACCGGTATGCCTCTTGCAGCAACCAGTTGGATGTGTGGTGGACACTTAAGAAATCTGAAGGCAAATTAACTGAATCCCTCACACAATCCCCATGGCCCCCAAGCCTCACCCCCACCTTCATCATATGTACTCACCTCAACCCATGAATTGGACACCCCTGACACTGCCCTCAGCCTTTCTGGTAGGTGCTCCCCTTGCTAGATCACTGGCATTTGTCCTCCCTTCTGGAGGCCCTTTCTGGGGTCACCCACCAGATCTGGCCATCTCCTAAACCACCGGAAAGCTCAGATGTCCCGCCTAGAGCTCAGTGTGGCTGTGCTCCGCGAGGCCCCATGTGCCTGGGTGGCTATGTGTCATTCATCCCCCAAGCTCTGGCCCCAAGGGGCGCTTCTATATCCCAGTTGGGCCAAATGCCAGGGCACACCTGCTCTTCCCCTCCCCCACACCACTGCCAGAGGAAATGCCAGCCCGTAGCCTCGGCCGGACACAGCAGGGACAGGCACTGAGCACTGGCACTGCCCCTCTCTCCCTCCACCCCCAAGCCTGAGCCTGACCAGCATCCAACCTGGCTTATCCCCGATCCTTCCATGAATGCACGCTCAACCATGCGGCCCTGTCTGCCCATAAAGAGAGCACAAGACAAACACTCCTGCCGCCGGGAGCCAGGCAGAATGAGGGGCTGGGGCCCCGGTCCCAGCTCGGACACCTGCTATCGGTGTGACCTGCATGACCAGAGGCATACTCTGAGCACACATTTGTTAATTGAATGAATGAATGAGCACACATTTTCTTGTGTGTAACCTGGGGCTGGGTATGGTTGTGAGGGACAGATGAGGCATGGTCTGGGAAACTGCTTCATCAAATGGACAGTTCTACACTTCGGAACCTTCCAGCCACACACACACTGTAACCATCCAAGTTACATGAACTCCATGTAAAGTCAAAGGACACTATACTGGTTACTAATCACTGAAGATTTCCTGGGCTCACTACCGTGGGTGTTGCTGAGAAGCATCAGATCTTAGGAGCTAAAGATCCATTTGAGGGAAGAGCAACAAAATGAAAGGACAGCAGGCGACAGAGGCCCACGCGCATGTGCCAAAGCAGGTGGTACACACGGAGTGCTCAGGTGACCAGCCCGAGGAGGGTGGGCCTATCTGGGAACTCTTCCTGGAAAAAAACAGGATGCATGCTGAGCTCTCACCCTCACTGAAGGAGAGCAGAGGATGGGGTCCCACATGCCCGAACACTGTAAGCAAAGACGTGTGACTCAGCTTGTTCAAGGGGCTTTCGTACCTAAGACTGCATGTGATATTCACCACACTCCTACCAGATACATGAGGAGGGCTGTCGTCTCAGTATATGAACGAGGAAACTAATCACCAAAGAGAGGAGAGGGCTTGTCTAAGCTAGTTAGGGGCAGGGGCACCTGGGTGGCTCAGTCGGTTAAGCATACGACTTCAGCTCAGGTCATGATCTCATGGTTTGTGAGTTCGAGCCCCACATCGGGCTCTGTGCTGACAGCTCAGAGCCTGGAGCCTACTTCAGATTCTGTCTCTCTCTCTCTGCCCTTCCCCCACTCGCACTCCATCTGTCTGTCTCTCTCTCAACAATAAAAAAACATTAAAAAAAATTTTTTTAAGCTAGTTAGGGGCAGAGTTGGGACTGAACCTATGTCTCCTGACTTCTAAACCAGAGACCTATCCTTACACCAAGTGGTTTTACCTGGTCCCAGCACTGGAGTCTGCCTTCATGCACGAAGCAGACCCCTACTGAGGCATGCACATGGCGTGCTACATACACAGAGGGGGGTGAAGGAAAGGGAAGGAATGAGATGAGATTCATCATCAGGATGCCCAGCCAGGAGTGACAGAGAAGCCCCACACATGGCACTGGGGACCAAGCCCTGTCACACCAGCACTCCCAACACCAGCTTGAATCACCCCCTCAGCCAGCATGTCCCTCATGCTCTTTCTGACCTCACACAGTAGGAACACATGTATGTGCTTTGCCAAATGAAAGCACACAGAGGCCCTACCCTCCAAAGCCACTGTCCACGCATAGTAGAGATAATAAGCCAGTGGTGGGCTGCTAAATGCTTTAACAAACAGCTCTCCAGCAGAAAAAGCCATGATTTGTAGTGCTTGCCAGTTTCTACAGTGTAGATACTCCCACCATGGCCAATTTCAGGCTACCAATGGCTTAACAAACAGCTGACAAATTTCCTGATTATTTACTAATAGGCTCTTGAGAGCAAGTACCCATAGGCTCCAGCAAACCACTGTAATAGCCCAGCTCCCTTCCCTCCAGAAGAAATTCCACAGCAAGGAGAAGAAACCCAGTACCATCCTGTCCTCCTGCCCAGTAGAAGAAGTCTCATGGTTAGGGTGTAGGAGTAGGAATGGAGGCCAGACAAGTCCTGGTGAAGGCATGAAGCAACCCTCTGTCTGGTCTCCTGGGGTGCCCCACAGGGGCCTAATAACCAGAGAAAGCCCACTGACATTAGCTCCTGTACTACAGTGACCCTGTCATACAAGTCAGGCCAGGTTACTACTCGGCTCAGAACCCTCTAATGGCTTCCCTTCTCTCTCAGAGTAAAAGACAAAGCTCACACACACTCACACACACACACACACACACACACACACACACACACACCACACACCACTCACTGTCCCCACTACAGCCACACTGTCCGTCTTGCTGTTTCTTCCAGCAGAGGTCTTATGCTGGCTGTTCCCTCAACTGGAACATTCTTCGTCTAGATCTCTGCATGGCCAGCTCTCTGATCTCCTTCACACCTTCGTGCCAAAGCCACCTTCTCAGTGAGCCCTTTCCTGGCCACCCCATTTAAAACTGTACCTCCCCTCTCACACTCAATCTCTCCTACCCTGTTCAGCTTTCTCCATCGCACTTATCCCCAGCATACAATATAATTTACAGGCAGACCTCAGAGATATTGCGAGTTCAGTTCGACTGCTCTAATAAAGCGAATGTCGCAATAAAGTGAATATCATGGTAGTGCAAGTATTGCAATAAAGCAAGTCAACTGAATTTTGGGGTTTCTCAGAGCACAGAAAAGTTTAAACTACTGTAGTCTATTAAGTATGCAACAGCATTATATCTTTTTTTTAAAAAAGTACAGGGGCGTCTGGGTGGCTCAGTCGGTTAAGCATCCAATCTCGGCTCAGGTCATGATCTCGCGGTCCGTGAGTTCGAGCCCCGCGTCGGGCTCTGTGCTGACAGCTCAGAGCCTGGAGCCTGTTTCAGATTCTGTGTCTCCCTCTCTCTATGACCCTCCCCTGTTCATGCTCTGTCTCTCTCTGTCTCAAAAATAAATAAACGTTAAAAAAAATTTTTTTTAAAGTACATACCCTTAATTTTAAAATATTTTACTGCTAAACAGCGCTATCATCTGAATCTTCTGCGAGTTGTAGTCACTGATCACAGGTCACCATAACAAATGAAAATCGCGAGAATTACAAAAACTTGACACAGAGACCAAAGTGCACAAATGCTGTCGGAAAAATGGCGCCCACAGACTCACTAGATGCAGGGCTGTCACAAACCTTCAGTTTGTAAGCAATGCAAGGTCTGCAAAGCACAATAAGGAACAGCACACTAAAACAAGGTATGCCTTTGCTTTTTTGTTAATCGATTATGATCTCTCTCCCCCACCAGACGGAAGTCCTGTGGGGGTGGGGATGTGGTGTGTTCATTCCTTGCTGACTTCTACAGCCCAGAACAGAGCTTTCCCTGTGGCGGGTACTCAGTACGCACTTGCTGGATGAATGAATGCTGGAGGACACCCCTGCCTCATCCTCAAGGTGCCATTTTGGCTTCCCAAGAGGAGGTAACTGGGGAGTGAGGGAGCCCAGTGGTAAGTGCCCACCTGACTAGGACTCGAGATACCTGTGTCCTCCCGCTGACCTGGCCCAGCAGCACCCTCCACCCCCACCCCACGCCTCATTTTCTCTCTTCATTTGGGCTGGAATGGGACCCTACATAGCTAACCCGGGGCAGTACCAAGGGCCAGGGCTAGAGCCAGACAGGACAACAAGCTGAAGGCCTCTGAGCTCAACAGTAGGAGGCTCTGGAGGCAGATTCAAGGCATTCCCTTAAAAGGTCTTCAGAAAGACAAGCTCTTTGCTTCTCCTCTGCACCACCCACACCTGAGCCTCCAACACCACACACCACCCCCCCCCCGTTCCCCCAGCCCCGAGCCTAGAAGAAACCCCCAAAGAATACTCTCCACCCCAGTAGTTAGAGCCAGTGGAGCCCCAACTCCACGCGGCTGCCCCATCATGCCTCAGGCGGGCTCCCCACATGCAAAGCAGCCAGCTCATACTGCTATTTTAAGCTCTGCGGGCCCAGCTGTAGCACGTAGCCACAGCGGGCCAGAGGCCCGGGCTGGAGGTAGGAGAACTCGCTAAGAGTGCTGACCTGGGGAGCTCAGAAAGGGAGTGCCGGCCACCCTGCATAACACCAGCCCTTCCTTGGTGGGGCCGGAAACTCCCAGTCCACACCCTCAAATCCACCAGCCATGGGGAAAGTGAATCAAGAGCTGCATTGGGCACACCCAGATTCCATTTCTGAATGTGACCCCCTGAGTTTCCACATTAAAATGACTCCTTGCCCCACCCAGACAACCTCAGAAATTCCAACAAAGCTGGAGCTAGCGGGGCACCCATCTTCCAGGACCTGGCCACACGAGCACACACCACAAATGCAGAGTGAATGAAGGGAGCTGGCCCACTCTTGTCTGAGAACAGGTTATTCACCGAGTCCGTCTCCACCCCTCTCCCCGACTCCAGTCCCCCCTCAGTGACTCTGCACACTGCTAGGCACACAGCCAGACTCAACGAATACTTGTTTACTAAATGAGTATTTCCAAATGTATTCTGAAACCAAGTATGGTCAGGGGACAAGCTAGTCTTGATTACTTTTATCACCTTTAATGTATACATTTCGGGGCACGTGAGTGGCTGTATCGGTTAAACATCTGACTCTTGATTTCAACTCAGCTCATGATCCCACTATTCATAAGATCGAGCCCTGTGTCTGCACTGACAGCTCAGAGCCTGCTTGAGATTCTCATTCTCTCTCTCTCTGCCCCTCCCCTGCTCGCACACACTCATGTTCTCCCTCTCAAAATAAATAAATACTTAAATATATATGTGTATATATACACACACATGTCATATGTGTGTATACACACATGTATATGTGTGTATACATATATATATGTATATATACACACACACACACATACATATATATGCATTTCTACTGCTATATGCATTTCTACTGCCATCATCAGGCACCAAAACTGAGAATAAAGACTATAGGACCAAGGAACCAGTAGAGTTTAGTAACAAAATAGGGATGCTCCAGGCCGCACCCCTTCCAGGGAGAGCTGCCACCCCTCAACTCCTGGGGAATAGTTACCCAGTGTTCTCTGGGAAGCATGTCCCCTGAAGTTGTGTGACATGGAGGCCCCGCCCCTTCCATCAACCACAAACTGGCTTGAGAAACAACACACAGAACAGAAAGTCTGAGTGCAGGCTATTCCCACCCCAACCTGATGCTACAGGACATCAGTAGACCCTCCCAGGGCAGGATGGGTCACACGTGCAGGGAGCTCCCGGCAGCAACCCACAGCTCTAATTGCTCAGTTTAAGCAACATCAGCACCAGAGAAAAGGGAAAAGTGACCCAGAAGTTGCTCTAATTAGGGAGCTTTGGGACCTCTCTTCTTGCTACCCATCTATCTCAAGGCTGAAGCAGCCACCCACATGGTAAAGCAATAGATTCACCACCCAGTCTAGGGGGATGGAGGGGGAAATTCCTTGAATTTTCTTGTTGGAAGAAGATCCCAGAAGCTATGGGTCTTCAGAGATGGTCTGATTCACTTCTCTCCTCCCCTCCCCTTCCCTGGCTTTAATCAACCTAGACGGATGCTTTGGAACATTTCTATTATAATTATAAAAGCAATGACGATTGCGCGCAACTACAGAAAAGTGTATACTGTTCAGAGATTTTGCATAAGGAAGGGTCTTGCCTCACGAAAGTAGGCTGCAGCACATGCCACTGTATGGGAGGTGATGCGACTTGCACCGAGCCAGTCACTGAAGGGCCACAACCAGGTCTTCACAGCCCTGATCCAGTGCCCTTTCCAAGTGCTGGGTTCCCTCCAAAACACAGTTCTCTTAGTGTGGCTCCCAAGGCCACCTACTTCCAAATCCTTGAGTGTCCTGATACCAAAGGAAAATTCCTGAGCCCACTCTGGCCTTCCAGAGTCCCCAACCATGACAATCCCCCCTGTTAATAAAACCTCCAAGGGACTCTAAACTGTGCTCAACTTGGAAAGGCCCCGCCAGCCCTTCTTTTCACTACGCACTAGCAAATCCTCCAGGCCTAGAGGCTGTTTGGGTACAAGACCCCCACTGCTCCCTTTGGTTCATCTCCTGAAGATACATCTGCACATAATCACCAAAGTCACCCTGAGACATTCTGTCAGTAATCTGAAGTCACACCAGCTGGGAAGACAATCCTGGCCAACAGCTCCCCTCTCCAGCAGGAACATATCTGCCAAAATCACTCTGTCAGCCTAAGCCCATAGTCACAGACGTGCCTAATGAAGAGGGACACGGTGGGGCGGGGTGGGGGGGGGGGGTTAGGAAGGGAAGGAAGAACAGAATGGTAGGATTAGGTCACTCCAGGGCTGCTTTTCTTTCCCTCCTGCATGTGTCATCAAAGACATAGCACTCTGCCTCTGATTGTTCACTTTCAGATACGCTCTCACCCTGGCTCTCACCCTGACAAAGTGGATACCCAGCTCTCCCTATGTCAGCCCTGGAGTCGGCTTTCAACCCGCACTCTAGCATCTGTTCTGACCTTGTATCCACCATTCTGTCTTGGACTGCACTCCTGTGTGGCTATTCCAGCCTTAGGGAGGGCTACATGGGCTGGCTCAGCTCTCCACCAGCCTGCCCCAATTCTGGGCTTCAATTAGCATCCCCTCCCTTGGCATGGAGGCTCCTCAGGTTGATGGCGCAGATACAGATCTCCCCGTCCTCATGACCCCAACACACACCTGCTCCCCCACCCTCCCTGCTTGCCACCCCCGATCATGAGTCTCCTTGACTCAGCCTGGGCAGCCCGAGCGGGCAAGTCTTGTCTTTGTAAATGGACTGTCAGCTGCAAGAGAGCAGAGCACGAGTCAATTCCTGCTGTGTCCCCTTAGCATCCAGTCATGTGCCAGTGACTCAGTAACCACTTGTGGAGTGAATGAACGAAGTCTGAAAATCTAGCCCAGCCAGCTCTCCTGGTGGTATCTGGTGCTTACAAGAAAAAAATGCGTGTGTGTGTGGGGGGGGGGGCAGGGTGGGAACCATGGGGTGAGAGAAAGAAGAGAAAGAGACATGCTCACTCACATAAGGACAAGAGCAAGGCAATCAGCTCAGAGGGCCACAGGCCCAAGGGAGCCTGGCAGGGTGTACCGACAGCTTCCATACCTCCCAATATCCTCTGTCAGTGACCAGAACTGGCAAATTAGCAATTTCCTCGTTCCATCAGCAGAGCATCTCCCAAGCAGAAAGTCTGTCTGATCTGGGTGAATTAATTGAGTAATTAACTTCCCTAATCTGCTCCCTCCAGGCCTGCCTTCCAGAAAGGGATAGCAGCAGCCCAGGGGAGGGCTGATAAGGGGCAGGAGAGAGACCACTTGCCCCCTCGGGATCCTGCAGCCTTCTCCACCAGCCTGTGCCACAGCACACACAGCCCGCCAGACTTCAAACCCTGCTCATGGCAGTGCATGTGCTCTGACTGTGGTACCACCTCTCAATCTGCTTGGATACGGGCTATTTTTGAGCTCGTTACTGAGGCTTCTGTTTGAGGCCAGTTTTGAGCTCTGGTGCCCAAGGGACATCACAGGCAACCTGTCGGATACAGCAAAGGAGCAGGGAGGAGCAGGTGGAATGAATCTGGGCAAAGACTAATGCAAATCACAAGAGGTATATGACTGCTGTAAAGGGCTGGCTGGCAGAGTGGGCAGCAGGAAGGCACATAGGACGAGGCCACAAGACCCAGGTGTGAGGCCCAACTTTGTCTTTGAGAACCATGTGACTTCGGGCAAGCCACTTAATCCCTGTGAGCTGCAGTTTCCCCATCTACAAAATGGGCATAATGTCTCCCTCCCTCCCTCCAGGGCTGTCCTAGGAGCCGGTGAGCCCAGGAAGAGCGGCTCGCTGATGTCCAATCTGCACCCCTCTACAGAAGCCTCCTGAAGAAGACCGTACAAGGCAGCCAAGTGACTGTGCCTGAACGCCGCCTGGGCATCACCTCGCAGCTCTAACTACCGTAAAGCCGTTCCTTATTCTGAGCTCTCCACCTTAGAGACGTGGATGGGGTGTGGGGAGACATGGGCCACAAACTCAGTCACATCAGTATCAAATCCCAGCTCTGCCCCTTGACAAGTTACTTAACTGCCCTGCACCTCAGTTTCCTCATCTGAATTATGAGTCCCATAAATGCCTAACAACACGCCGAGTCGATGATCTACATACAGGGCCTGATTCAGTGCCTGGAACACCCTACGCTCAATAAATAGTAGATAATATTTCTTTTAATTATTATCATCATCATCATTATTCTGGCTAATAGAATTAGCTCTTCCCTCCGGAGCAGTAAAACAGAGGCCTCATTCCTCACCCAGGTGCCAAGCTTTCCCATGTAAGAAGGCAGTATCACGTGCCCCTGAGTCTTCTCTTCTCCAAGCAAAACATCCCCACTCCTTTCTGCTGGTACTCACTCATGCAGCAACCTACAGATCCTTTGCCTCCCTGCCCACTCTCCTCCCAGCGTGTCCCGGTCTGCCAACGCCCTCCCTAAGATGCAGTGCCCTCAACTACTGCATCTGATCGATACAGTACCTCCAGCACCCACCTCAGCACCCAGCACATAGCAGGGGTGCAGCAACTGTTGGTGACAGAGCAGTGATGAAGGGGCTGGACACTACGCTCCATGGAGTCTGAACATTGCAAAGGGCAACAGGCTGCAATAGCTCTTGATCTGGACACTCTGTTTCCACCAGTGCAGTGGTGCAGGCACTGAACTCCCTTCATACTGTGTGTCAGACCGTCACAAACGTAAAGCTCCGAGCAGCACCAGGGCCTGCCTGGGGGTGTCACATCAAGCATTTGAAGCCTGAGCTCCCCCTTCCACATTCCTGCAGGTTTCTAAATCTAAGTATAACTGTAAACATTCGCCCCTCACCTTTCATCTTGTTAGTTTCTCTCCGTTGTTACAGCACACTTGTTAAAGTCCTGATTCTATCAACCAATGTATTGGTAAATTATTTCTCTTAACGTTCAGAAGAGCACAGAATTTTTGCATTAGAATGGATGTTAGAGATCATCAAGCTTAATCTCTGCCATATCCAAATGAAGAAATCCCAGACTAATGAAGTAACTTGCCCAAGGACATCTGTAATTTTGCAAAACTGAGACTTGAGCCCTGGATCCTTCCTTTCAGCCCAGATCACTAATAGTAATGCTATAAACATCTGAGTACCTACCTTGTGCAAGGATTTCAATAGCTATTTTCCCCAATCCTCTTAACAAGCCTGAAAGATAAACACTGCTTTCCCTACTTGACAGATGAGAGAGCTTAGGTGATTCATCCTGGACCACATAGACCAGGAGTACATGGCCAAGCTAGGAAAGGAACGTGCTCTTTCTCCAGAAGCCCTGTTCTAAGCCGTCAAGCACTGGAACACTTCCACCAGGATGTCCACCAGGAATGCAAAGCATCAGGCCTAAATCTACATTTGTTACTTCTCTCCCCGCCACCTACCTGTTCCTCCTTTGCTATTTAATACTCCTACTCTGTTAATAGCATCACCACCAACTTAGTCACTTGATCTAGAAACCTAGAGAGGTTCCTCAGACTCTGTTACTTTATCTCTTCACCCTGCAGATTCAAGCAAGCCTCTGTGCCCCCACAACCCCTCCCCCCCCCCCCATGCCATTCCCTTGGCCAAAACTCCTCAGTTGTATCTCCTTCTCATAAAACCAACAAAAGGCTATTCCCAAAACTTCCTGCCTGGTTCCCCCTTCCCAGCTTGCTCCAGTTCCTGAACACCTTCTACAGTAGCCCTCACCAGCATCTCTCGGAAAGAAACTGATCTTCTGTTGCTCCAGCTTAAAACCTTTGCTGATTCTATTCCAAATTTCTTTTATCACAACCTCACAGGCCTGTCACTCAAACTCCTATGCATCCTGCAAGACTCAACTCAACCCTCATTCTGGTTCCTGCCCTCCTGACTCCCCTGAGTCAGTCAGTCTTTCTGATAAAGGCTTTGCAAGCACCTCTACCGTGGTGCCTCACACACTGTACTTCCTTCACAAGCCTTTCACCCCTTTGGAGGTAAGCTCCTTGAGGGCAGGAAGGTGACATCTCTGAATCCCCGGCTCCAATCTGTGGATTTGCTAATTTACTCAACCTTGAAAACACTCCATGAATAACTGTTGAGGAAATTAGCTGTTTTCATAAGTCAGGGCTCTGTTTATGCTTTTAGTATGAAAAACAAACCATTAGGTTAAAAAAAAAAAACCTGTGTCTTAGGATCAAATTTATTTTAGAAAGATGATGTTAATATACTGACTGATGGGGTCCTTGTTAAAAGATGTGTGAAATCCAAGCCTCCTGGACAGGAGCTTGCTTTGAAGGCATCGATGACAATAAGGAAAAGAAAAACCCAAACCGCAAAAATAAAGAATCTGAGCTGTAGTAGATGTGTGACTATGACCCAAATGAATTAACTTGCTAATTGTTTCCATTTGCTTTAATCTATAGCAACTCCCAGATTAGTGTTTGTTCCAAACTGCAGGTCATTGCTCATTAATGGGTTATGAAATCAGTTTAGTGGGTCAGGAAGAGTATTTTTAAAAACTAAACAGAAAATGCTAGAATGAGATATCTCACATGGTAATTTCATGAAACATTTTTTCAGATGTAGCATGCACATGTATGCGGGCATAGATGCACACACACGTGCATACACACATGCGCATGCACGCACACACATGCGTGCACACATGAGAACAGGGACTTTATAGGCATGAAGTTCAGAGCTGGCTACTTTCTGCAAGGGCCACACCTGGTCAGGAAGGTTTACCCAGCTACAGGAAACACCCTAGATTCGTCCTCTGAGATGGAAATGTGCTTAAAGATGCCAAAATGTTATGTGCACCATGAGAAAACAGCAAGTTTTGTCATTGTGAAAACTCGTCCCTGGCTCATTTGATCCAGCGACATCATCTGCTGGGCAGAGTTCTGGCTAGAAATGTGGGCACAGGGTACTCGCCTGCATAACTGGGAGAACAGAGCCCACCTCCGAGTGAAGCAAAATCTCAAATGGACAATGTATAATATGGACTCTTTATTCATGTATTCCTCTCTTGATGGCTGAAACAAAGTTGGTTTAAAAAATGCATGAAGTTAGCTCAGCACAGAACTATACCTTCCTACCCCATTAAATGAGAGCAAACCAATTCTGAATTGAGCCAATATTTTATCCATTACAAATTCTACTCAGCTGTCTTGCATCATGTGTCGAAAGTAGACACCATCTCCCACTGGTTCTCCAAAACAGAAGGAAGACATCATACCCTCATGCATTTAAAGGCTCCATGCAGAGGACGATGGCCTCACGTCTTGCTTCATTTAGGGCAGTATGAGGGGACTGGACTCAAAATGCAAGGGGAAGCCTTCACAAGAAAGCTGTTAAGGACAGGGGCAGGTGAGCGAAGCACGCGCCAGCTACCACCCTGGGCGGGCTGAACCCTGGTCCACCTGCAGTCCGAGCGGCCGAGTGGCGGGTGTGTAATGCGCCCAGCATGGAACCAGCAAGGTCCCTTCCTTCCTAGATGACTTTGGGAGGTGCCTTCCTGTCTGTGGCATCCATGGTTCCAGGATGAGGCGGGATGGTGACTGTGGGGTTGCCACAAACAATCGGCCCTCCCCCCGGGGCCCCACGGCCTATTTCCAGCTCCTGATAGTTCCTGTCTAATGCCAGCGTGGACTGAGGAATCCAGGGCATCCTGGGCTCAGCATTGTTCAAATCACACATTCCTCTTCATGAAAAGCTACTGAATAACTCTCATTCCTCAACCCTCCCAGGAGAAACCACATCAGAGGATAAGCAACCAGATCCCGTGTGTGATGGGAACAAAGGGGGACAGCGGGAGCCATAGGGTGTCTCCACCACTGTCCATCAGACCCTCTGCAGCAGATACACAGACTGCCCAGAAGGTTCACCTGCCCCATCCCACAGGCTGACCCCACTCTCAAACCTTGGCAGCAGGAGCAGGTGTGAGCTGCCCGAGCCAACCTGTATCCTTGGCCCAGACACACTGCTTTCCAAGTGTCCAAGTTTCTATGCCATCCTTCCCCTGACTTTTTGTGAATACCCCCATTAAACCCTCAGGGAAAGGAAGAAGACTGCCCATGTTTGTTGAGAACCTGAGTGTCAGGCACTGGGTGAAGGACAAGGGGTCCGAAACCTTTCTATCTCTATAGGGCAACAGGCACGCTGAAGACAGAAATGGCAATGGAGAAAAAAGCACAACAGATTATGCTACTGTGGTAGGAATGGGTGAGAAAAAGCAGAAGGAGGGGGAGGTCAAAAAAAGCAGAGGAGAGAGAGAAAGAAGTGTGCAGTGGGGAGAGGCTGAAGCACACCCTGGCCTACCTCCCCGCTCCCCACCGCACCTGCCGCCTGCAAAAAGTCGAACAAACTGCCTGGAGGCCAAGCAGCGGGCAAGACCCCTTCCCGAGGCAGAGCCCGAAGGACCCCACACTCCCAGGTGGCACCCAGCCCACCCTCACCAGCCACGTCTCCAACCAGAGAGACACTCTGTGTGAATCACTTCCGTGACAAGGGATTTCACTGCTCTGGCTTCTGACTTGTAAAAAAGACTTGGGAACACTACAAGTCACGGAAATATAAATCAAAGTAGCCAAACTATCACTGTTTACACCTATCAGGTTATATATATATATATACGTATATATATATATATATATATATATATACGTATATATATATACGTATATATATATATATGTATGTATACACACACACACACAAATATATATTTATAATTTTTATATAATGTAAGTACTGATTTATATATTTTTTCAATGCTGGCAAGAGTGTGGCACATCTCCTCGGGGCCTCCCACTCCCCAGTGCCTAGCCACCTCCACTGATTGGCCTTGGCTCCCCCTCCTCCCCAGGGCTCTCCTCAGAAGACTGACCAGCATCTTCCTAACACTCAGACCTGCTCATTTGGCTCCACTGTGGAAACACTTCAATGGCTCCAGTTTTTATGGAGTGACTAAGAAAAGCTGGGTTGGGTCATTTGGAGAAGCCCGGACAGGACTCCGCAGGGCCTCCAGGATGCACAGTTCTGGGCTGAGTGGCAGTGTGAAGGTGGAGCTGGGTCAGGCAGGGGAGCAATGCGGATATGGGAAACCTGCTGGGAGTTTTCCAGGGATTTTCTCTAACACAATACCTTCTCCCCTGTGACTAGGTTCCAGGATGGAGTGCAAATCACCAAATGAAAAGGGAGGAAGTCTTAGTGGTGGTGAAGTTATTCAACTCTTTGGTCTTTTTTTCACTAAGTTCTTCTCTGGGACTAGACAAGAGACAAAATATTTTAATCACCCGAAAGACACAGTGAGGGAGCAGGTATATTAAGTGGACATCACAGCCCACTGGTAACTGATAACTCAGGTGACAGTGAGGAGATGCCTGTTACATGCCAGCTGTTTGTGCCCTTTGCACACTCTGTTCCCTGTGTAGAATGTACTTCCCTCTCTTGGCCACTGTTTTCTCTGTGGCGCCTCTCCCCTCCCCAACCCAGGCAAAACTGGATGCTGTCCTCATCATTCTCTGAACACCGCCCCCCCCCCCCACTAAGATTCTTGCTCTGCACACTGCTGTGTGAGTCTTGATGCTGAGAATGGGGAGGAGAGAGGGAACAGGAGGTGATTCTCGTTGAACTCTGAATCCCAGAACCTAGCACAGTGCCTGCCTCATAAGAGGTGAAATGCATTAATGCATGAATGAATGAGCAATGAACAGATGCACACCAGGCAGAGAATAGCCCCGGAAGTAAAGGGACACAAACCCCAAACCCGTGACCCTCCAGGCCCTCTGAGGATTAGGATGGGCCATGAGTGTTCCCGAGAGGGCACAGGAGCAGAGACAGGGCTGAGCAGAACCCTGGGAGCCAGTCTGGGTCTGTTTAATATGCAGCATGTAGATTCCCAGCAATCAATGCTCATTTTTAAAACACGGTTGCCCAGAGCCGCCCTCCCTGCTTGGTTCCATGGTCAGTATTAAGTATCTTTCTATTTATAAAGTGACTCTCACTGCAGTGGTGCAATGCTGGTCCTACACCCAGCCACAGAGGTGGGGCAGAGTGGGGCAGAGGGAGAAACTGAGGCCCCAAAACAATCTCTGGACACGCCAGAGAGAGACTCTCCTCCTACCCTGGGGCCTTCTCAGTGGAGGGCCTGCTGGCCAGCTGGGAGGTGCTGCTCTCTTCCTCTAGGCTTTCGTGACCACCGCCAGATAGGCTGGGCCTCTCAGAGTGAGTCTACGAAGCACTGAGGGAAATGAGCCCAGAGGGACAGGGAGCTCGAGCAGCCTGTCCCTCTGGACAGGACTTTCCAAGTCCAGACTTCTGACCTTCCCCGCATCCGCCAGCTCCCCATCTCATACCTTCTCCAAGGCAGTCACGCTCTGGCTCACAAGAGCCAACCTCCCAATTCCTTCTCCATCTCTCTGTCCTCCCGCCCATCTCTGGGAGCCTGGACGTCCCAGTGCCCTTATGATCAAGGCCCAGGAAGAGAGACACGAGAGAATCGTGTCACCGTCTTGGGCTTCTCCCTCCCAATTTGGGCCTCAGTTCTGAGGGGCTGTCCCTCTCCCCAGCCTCACGCCTCAGCAAGATGCTTCCCGGGTTCCAGCACATCACATTTAGCAGGGCTCACGTCTCCAGGAGACACAAGAAGTCGGAGGCTCAGCCCAACACTTCACATCGTGCAGGGCACAAAGCTGGTGACGGAAGCCTCATGAGTGCTCCTGGCCACCTCCTCAGAAAATAAGGAAGGAAAGGTGAGAGGTGAGGCAGGGGAGGCTGAACAGCCATGCAGACTTCTTATACCACCAAATCAGGAGGCTCCCGAGGTCCCGGCCACGTCGGTTAACACCACAGCTGAACCACCACTGCGTGCTGGGCCCGTAACCAGACACCCCGAGGAAGGCCCCAGGCTGAGCAGAATGCACACACTTGTGAAGGCGGACACACAAACCCCTCTCCATTTTCTAATGCACAGAATCAGGAAATGTCCGAACCAGAAGGTGACCTAGAAGTCATGCAGGTGCAAACACTCTTTAGGATTAAAGGAAAAATGAGCTTCCAGAGGAAAGAATTAACTCTTCTCTGGTCATCCAGCAAGGCCATAACAGAACTGCTAGGAAAACCCACATTCCTTGACTGCGTGATCAGTGTCTTTTCCACTATACTCTCTTCATTCAACAAACACTGGCACAAGCGGTTGATTTAAGACATAGTTGGTCCCTATGCTCAAGAAGCTTAGAATTTAAGACAGAGACAGACAGAGACAGAGGGAGAGATATATGAAACAAAATCTTTAAAACAAAACCAACCCGTTGAGCAGCACAAGAATGTGCAGGTGGTATGATACCAATGGAGCACAGAGAGGGAGGTGACTGCTTCTGCTAGGGGGCAGGGCACAGAGCTGGGCCCACTGGGTGAGCAGGAGTCTGCCCGCCTAGCACAGAGAGGAGGAGAGTGTCACCATCCCAGGGAGAGCAAATGGCACGGGTGCTCCCCAGAGACTGGAAGCACTTGGCAAAATCGAGAAGGACCAGAAGAGCAGTGTGGCTGCTGGGTGCCACTTGTGAGGGCCACACAGGCAGGGCCCGGTCCTGTGTGCAGGGCCTGGAAGGCACCCCCCAGACTCTGGGCCTTCCCCCAGGACAAGAGGGCACCAATGAAGTCAATCCACCCAACAGAAATGAGCATCCTGCACATACCAGGCACAGGTAACCAGGTGAGCAGGTATGGCCACTCTGCTGTGTGGCAGAGGACAGCCCAGAGGGGGCTAACAAGGAAGCTGTTATGACATGGGGTAAGACACCTGGAGCACCTCAACCGGGAAAGTGGGGTCCAGAGGCCGAGTGGAGGTGGAGACAACAGAGCCCAGGTGTGGGGAGGGCCAGGATAGGTGGTAATGTCCTTCGCAGGGACCGCCCTCTTCATTTAATAGACTCACCTGCCTTGTGCAGTTAGTTACTTTTTGTGCCTACATGCCTTGGACAGCTTTGTATTCCCCACAGGCCCAATCGATCCCTGCAGGTGGACGTTGATTACAAAGCCAGCACGACTCCACAGCTGGAGAAAGCCTTCCTAAGTGACAGTGCTGATGGATCTAGTACAAGAGTGGGCCACGCGAACCAGCCCCTCTCGCCACCCAACCCTCCACCAACCTCACCTCCTCCATTTGTCCCCAAATGGGGTCACACGGCCAGTGGCTCCCACCAGCCGTGGGCACCAGGAGCCCCCATGGGCAGGGGATGGTCCACGGAAACACTCCAGACTAGACCCCCATGACGCTGATTCTGAGCACTACAGTGAGACATGACTCAAATGCTCACTCCAGATACCAGCCAGTTGTGAAATTCTCTCATTCTAGACATAAACAGGCTTGCGAGGCTACACGGTGGTCCATCGCTTGATGGAGAACGGCCACAGAGGGGAGACCTGTACCAGTGCAGTCTGGCTCCCCCGTGCCACCCTGGCCACAGAGAGGCCCCAGCACCCAAGCACCAATCTGCATCCCTGCCTCTACAGCAGTGCATGGAGAGCAGAAGCTGGGGCTGGGGGCGGGGACACTAAGATGGATGGATCCTGCTTTGCCAGCTGCTGCCAGAGGGCCAGGGAGGAAGAGGAGAAATGAAAAGCCTGGGAGATATTTTCCCCGTGATTTGTGCCGCTCGAGATGCCCTGTAGCAATATTTATCCTGCGGCTCTGTCCCACTTTCGTTTATTATCCAGCTTAGCCTGAGTTATCACAACCAGGACGGGACCCATAAACTAGCTACCTGACACCATCGGGACCGTGCAGCGTATTTTAAAATCTCAAGGAGCAGCTTCGATCCTCCATGGAAATTTAAAGAAATAGGTGCACTCCTCATCCTCTGGGGGCCGTGGGCATTCTCGAAGCAGACACCAGGAGAACCCGTCTCACTCCCAGAGATGCATCCTGGACACTGCACCATCCACACCCTTCCGCATCCTACCTCCTCACGCAAACTACCATCCGGTCACAACCCCTTGTGTGGGACTGTATCACACGACTTCCAGGGGCCCAGGTCATCTCTAGGCTTGAGTTTTAATCATCTGCCAACAGTATTTCATTAAAACATTTGCCAGTCAACAGATGAATAATGAATTTATTGAGCACATTCCATTGCATCCTAGGTCTGTGCTAGGCAAAGGGGGTTCAAAGTATAAAACCAGGCTCTCAGTCGTATCTAGCAGATCTGCTCGTAGAATACACAGGGCTGAATAACTAACAAGGCAGGAAGGATAAGGGTCCCGTGGGAGAGGGAGGGACAGCAGGGGCCACTAGGAGAGGTCCAGGGCTCAGGGATCCACAGGGTTGGGGCTGGCATCAAGAAGAATTCGACAAGAGAGTAGACAATCAATCCCAGACTGACAGCAAACCATTTCGAAAGATCACAGATTAGTTGTGTGATCTAGTTACTGGGTTTATGGCAGTGTATAAAACCAGAAGAAAAAACAAACCCCTTCTTATGGCTTACATTCTTATTTGAGGACAAGGGGGTGACAATAAAGAAACACAATTAAGAAAGAAGTAAAAAAAAATTATATGTCTGATGTGCTGTAGAAAATAAAGAGGGACAGGGGTACCAGGAACACAGGGGGTGGGGGAAGGGAAGCTGTTTTGAGCAGGGTGGTCGGGGACGGTCTCAGCGATTCACCGGAGAAGACAAGTGGGGAAGCCATTATAGTAATCCAAGCAAGAGATGATGGACGGTGGCTTGGACCAGGGCTGTAGCAGTGGAAGTAGGAAGAAGAAAATGGATCCTCACTGTTCTATAAAGGACATGGTGGGGGCGGGGGGAGACCAAAAGTCCACTTTTAGATACATTAAGATGCCTACTAGCCATCCACGTGGAGATATGACCCCATGATTTTATGAGTCAAAGAACTTTAGAAACAGAACAGACTTGAGAAGAACGACCTGGCGTCCTTACCCAGCAGGTAACGATGGGATAGTGACCACGAAGCCTCACCTGGTAGCTCTCCCGGCAGGTGCCACTGCCATGCGGTCCTTCTACCCTGCTCTGGGGTCTGTGGCATCACCCCCGGCACTCCTGCCTGGCTCGTTGGGAGGACCGACCTACGCATCTGTCTCTTTCTATAGGTGAGGTGCTCTGAGGCCAGGAGGAGCCAAAGGACTTGTGAAGGGCCTCTATTACCTGACTGAAGGGCCCAGCTCAGTGATGTCTTCTTTCCGCTACACATACCCACAAATTAGGCTTTGTTTCTAGACATGAAATTTTGATGACAAGGAGTGAAAGATCTCTGCTCCTAGAAGATTTTTCATAAAAGTTGCTTATGAATTTGAGTTTCCCCCCAAAAAATAGACGTTAAATACCAAATCCATGCTACCTGATGTCTGGCTGCAAAGTGGACATAGTTAGGAATGACACAAGACTATGAAATGTGAAGTCTGCCTCCACTGAAAGGAAGGAAAATCCTAAGCCCTGGCATGGACCAATGTGGATGTATCAAAAGGCTCTAGAATACTCCCTGCAAACACCATAAAGGAGATGGATGGGAGAGAAATTCAGATTTAAGTGACATTTATTGAGCACCTTCTATTTCCAGGCTGTTCTTTCGCTTCATTCAATCCTCACAGCAACCCTGTGAGACAGGTATTAGGATTCCCAGATGAAGGACGCGGAGCCTAGAGAAGTTAAGGGACTTGCTCAAGGTCACAGAAGCTAGAAAAGGATGGAGATGAGATTCAGGACAACACCTTGCTCCTTCTCCAAGACATTTTGACTCGTAAATCAGAACCCTTCCATTGCCACACAGCCTCCCAAAAATGAGGAAAGAAAGCCTCCCCCACCCCCCCACAAATCAGGATTAAGGGGATGGCTTAGCCTAACTCAGGGTACTGAGCACATCTCAAGGCTCCCCTCATCCTTCCCCTCCACCCTCTTCTCCAGGACTGGCACCTTCCTAGACCCAATTACTTCTGGCCAAAAGGAAGTCATCTGCCCACCTGGATGCCTGACATAGTCTTCTTCCCTCCTTCAAATGTGTTTCAGAACTGCCTCCTCGATCAAGCTCTCCAAACTAATGCCATGCCTCTACCTCCCCCAATGAGCTAACAGAGTTGGAAAAACGCCACAAATGTCGGGCTCTGCATGCGTGACCTCGACCTCTCTCCAGCTATAATTACTCATAACCCTCACTGACACCTATGGCTCTGAGTGTTTACAGTATTTATTATTAATAATGATATCAAATTACTTTTGAACAGCACTTTTCACTCTTCCTAGGCTATCATATTGTTAATTCCCATGGTCCTTACCACTACCCTGGGCGGTAGGGAGGGTAGGTACGCCTACTGCTACTTGCCACACGAAGAAATGGAGATACAGGGGACAGGGACTTCTCCAAGGACACCAAACTAATTAATGCCTGAACTAGAAAGCAGAGCTTCTCAATCTCAGATCAAAGATCTTTCTGCTAGACCAGATGAACTCTCTGGCCTGACTTCCTAGAGCAGGGTCTCCTCCCACACCTCCTCCCTGAGAGTGCCAGAGTCCATCATACCTTCCTCTGGCCTGAAGCCAAGCTCTCCCTAACCACCAGAGTGTCCCCAACCGCCCAAGACAGAGTGAGTGCCTTGTGCCCGCCACAGGGAAAGGCAGAGCACCCCAGAGAAAAGATGCCACGCGTGTGGAGCGCCTTTGCCGCTCTCCAACTCCCCGTCCAGAAGCTGGAATGGTCAGAGGAAACTCATGAGCACATGAAAACAGAGCCAGTCTTCTCCACCTGATGATATCCACAGAGAGTCCCATCCAGGCAGACGGCTGCCAGGGGCTCTGAAAGGGGGAGAGAGATGACAAGCAGATACGCATGCACACACTTCATGTTCCCGGCTCCATTTAATGCCACATGAGATCACCACCTCATATTTCTCCACTACCCTCCTCCTGAGTCACATCCAAACCTGAGCTCACCCATCAGCATATGCTAGCGCCGGCCAGGAGCGGAGGCGGGCCCGGCAACGGACCACATCTTATTCTCTCATTTGCTCAACAAGAGTTTTGTTGATGGAGACACACAGGGAAGGAGGGGTGGGAGGCCACCTTGGCTTCCTGGAGGGACAGGGCCTGACCTGGGAAGAGACGTGAGATTGACCAGATCCTCCTCACCAGAGCCCATTCTGCCCCAGTCCCTGTAACCCTTCTTGAGACACTTGTTGGTAAAGAGATTGGATGGAGCACTTCACGAGTAAGTAACACTAGTTCCTAGACAGAAAGGGGGTAAGAGAGAGGCTGGGGAATGGGGAGGGGTATGGAAAGACACAGAAAAAGTAAGTGGGCTGTTGCCTGCTCTGGCCCCTCTCCTCAGGGGCCTCGTATGCTCTCGTACCCTGTCCCGGATCTGTTATTTCAATACATGCATTCTGCTCTGTGTGCTGGATGCTGTGGAACTGGGGGACTTCAGGCAGAGCCCAGGGCTTGCTCTTCCAGCCCAAAGCACCTGGCACATACACACTGGGAATGACACATACTGGCTCTTGGCGTTAAATTGAAGGAGGCATAAAGAAAAAGGCCAGAGGGAAGATTTTATGGAGACCTTATCAACTAAATAGGTTTGAAGCATCTGGAAGGAGTTGGTGCAGCATAGAGAGATGACTTTTTTTTTTTTTTAATGATAAAAAGTGAATGGCTCTTTGTCAAGAATGGTTGATGCTACCCCTGCCTTGTAGGAGACTGAGCTAAATGGTGCTGTCGGTTCTCCCAAGCCTGGACTTCCATAGTGCTTTTTGGTGCATTACATATGACATGATGGCAGCCTCCTGGGGCTGCTCTTCCCCCTGAACCCTGGGGCTCCCTAGGACCATACAGGGAGAATCACTCCAGGCTGTGCCTTCATCCACAAAGGGCTAAAACCCCTGCTGACTTCACTGTCTCCAAAAGTATATGCCTGTAACCTGAGCCAGCAAAATCAGGCCCAGGGCTCCCCAAGGAGCCAGCGGCCTGGCTCTAAGGGGGTGGTCAGCACAAGCTGAGCACACTGCCCCAGACAGGGACTCCACAGGTCCAGTAGAAGGTACCTCACCCACCACCTGGGTGATGCCGGTCAAGGCCACAGGAGGAAATTCAGTCAGCCCTGGTCCCTGCATTCCAGGCAAGCAACTACATCTGTCCCCAGCAGTTCCCGGTCCTTGCCATCACCAACTTGCAGAGGTGACCCATGTTCACAGCACTTAGGCAGCAGCTTTCTGGACTTAGAGCCTCATCTGAGGGGCTTATGCATGCCCCGAATCCAACCCATCACAGGCTCCATACCCCCACAGTCACCCTAGCCTGTCTCCATTATGCCCTCCAGCTGAACCTTGGGTCTATCCCAACACATGTCTTCACTGAGCACCTACGTACATGCCTGGCACTCTCCCAACCACTAAAGGAGAAGGCAGGTGCAGAAGCATACAATATAACCCCAGCCTCAAGGGGCTTGTAGCTCCTCTATCCTAAGCTGACCAGTACTAGACAGCAGTTATAGGTTTATTTGCCACCCCCGAAATATGTCTTAGGCGCTCTGTGTCCTCATTGGATGGCCTAGAGTAACTTCCCTAATGGAAGAGCTAAAAATTCCAGTGCGTGCCCAAAGCCCCATTTCTAGTGCTCAACTTCACTGGTCACCAGCAAAATCAAACAAAAGCCATCCTCAGATACTACCACACATCTACCAGAATGGCTAAAACAAAAACAACAGAAAATACCAAGTCATCGGATAAATACAGGCTATCTGGAGCTCTCAGACACTGCTGTTGGGAATCCAGATTGGGACAACCACTTTGGAAAACTGGCAATATCTATGCAAGTGCACTATTCCCATATTCTATGTCCACCCTTTACTACAGACCTATACAAATTAGATTTAATGATAAAGATACACCTACATACCCAAAGAGGTACTAAAAAAAAAAAACAAAATTTCTGGAAGCTACCAAAACGTCCATCAGCAGAACAGCTGGATCAAAAATGGCATAGTCAGTTCCATGACAGAATGCTACGTAACAATGAAAATGAATGAACTATATAGCCACTCCAGTAACATGGACAACTCTCAAAATAAAAAAAATTAAGAAAAAAAAAAAAAAACCTTGAGGAAAAGAAGCCAGACACAGAGGAACACATACAATATGATCCTACTGATGTGAAACTCAAACATGAATCTATGCTATTTAGAGGTCAGGATGGTAGTCACCCTTGACTGGGGGTAGTGGCTGGAAAGGGGCATGAGGGTGACTTTTGGGTGCTGTAATGTTCTGTTTCTTAATGTGGGAACTGGTCCTATTGATGTATGCTCTTCGTACGAATTCAATTAATGCTACATTTCCGTGTATGTATGTTCTACTTCAATCAAAGGCTAGAAAAGTTTTCCACTTCTGTTCCCTTTTGTTCACCCTGTAGCCCTTTCATATTAAGGGACAAAGCTGTTCACGTAAAAGAAACCACTGATCATCTGTTAGTGTGTGTAATAAGCTAGTCGTTTTTCATCTCTAAAATGAAGAATACAAGATAATCTCTAAGGAACCTTCCAGCTCTAGATAGTCTGATGCTTTGATCCTATTCTTAGTAAAACCTCATTAATCAGTAATAAGAAATTGTTCCCCAATTAGTGAAAAATAAAAAAAAATATGGAACCTTTGTTTAAAGAAGGCAGTGTGACAGCTTTCAAGAACTAAGCACATTACAAATTAAAATATAAATGTCCACTAAATTGAAGTTAATGAAAAAAATTACAATACACGTTAGGCTTACACGACTTAATACTGCTTAGATATTATTAAAGTCCTGTGTCTTGCCCATGTTAAATCTTCCCTTCAACCATTTTAATCAAGATGAGTCGTGAATGCCACAGTACTGCATCTGTGATATTATAAGTGACCAAATTAGAGCATTTTGATGGTAACACAGACCCAGACATCTTTAACCTCCAAGTCCCAGCCACCTCCTTTTCCATCCCTGTTGGATGAAGCCTCTGCCCCACACCTGGGAAAAGCTGAGCCCAGTCTGAGCCCTGTGCTGATCCCACTCCTCCAGGGCTGTCCTCTCGTATGAGGCTGCCCTCGAACATGGCTGACACACAGATTACTGGGGAGACTTAAGACACCCCTGGGAGCCTAGCAACACCAATGATGGCAGCGGGACGGGAATGCTAGGCGCCATCATAAATAAAACCTCTGCTCAGTAGCTAATCTCACGGGCGCCTCACAAATACACAGATAGACTAAGGCTCCCTCGCAGCCTTGAGGGCTTACAACCGGAGGCACCGCCCTCCCCGACTGCCCGCAGAATCATAGCCTTGCTGGCAACTCTTTGGGCTCAGCACCTCCTTCTATACAATGGGAAGAAATTCTCCCATGCCCCTCGCCCTGCTTTGAAGGGATGGCACAGGAACTTGTTCACGAACATTCCAAGTATCTCTGGACTCCCCCGCCAAATAAGAAAGTATGGAGGAATCATGGCTCAAAGGAAGTAATTTCCTGGAGGCCTTGATGCAAGTCCAAAGAGCAGTGTCTGCCCCAAAAACAGGCATCTCACAAAAGTTTGCTGAAAAGTGAGTGAGTGAACCTGACTCCCAGCTAACTCCCCAGTGACAGCTCTCCTTCCCCCCCCGCCCCCACCAACAGAGAGTGGGAGATGGTTTTAGTGGCAGAGTACTTGACTTGGGTCAAGTTAACTCACAGGATCCAGCTTCTTTGCTAAAGATCTAAATGCACTACAGAGGACTCTGTCTGAAGGCCTTCATTCCATCAGAAAAAAGGGCAGCTGAGCTAGGCCTCCCTTCCCCCTACTCTGGGGCTGTGAGTGCACTTCCCCTCCTCCAGGCTCCACCACCTGTCTCTGGACCAAATACGGATCACAGAGAGGCATTTCCTGAGCTCTGCAAGCCTGCTGACCCTGGAGGTTAATCCTACCCCTCTGTGGCCAGGCTACGTGATGATGATCCTCTCCCTCCCAACCAAGGGAACCACAGAATCCTAGAATTTCAGAGGCATAAGGGACCTGAGAAATCATCAAGTTCAAGGCTCCAAAATGTCCAGGCATTAGCCCAGTTTCCCAAAGCAGAACGAAGAGGGCAGGGTTCAAAGCTAGGTCTTCTCTCAGCCTAATGCTCTTTTTACTATACCGAACCGGACATCCAAGTGCCACTTTGGCCCTTTGGTGGTGGCAACCTGCAGTGCTTTGCTAAAAAGGATTGAGTCGGATGCAGAAGAAAGACTGCTGTGATCAATTAGCAACATCCACCTTGAGCCAAGGAGGAGGGTTTTGCATCAAGTATTTGCCAGCCTTCCACGAAGCCACATTGACTCCCAGGGTGAACACTCTGCATCTCCCTATCCAGAAACTCTGACTGTCATTCCACAGTCTGGGACATGTGCAAGGGCTGGGCAGAGTGACTGTCCCTAAGGGGAAGAGAAGAAACTGAGTCAAAGAGTGAAAGAGACCAGAATGGTTTGAGAGTAAAATCCAGAAAACTCTGCTTTTGTCTCAAATCAACTATTTTTATTGAGTGCCCCCTATGCATACGTTGGATAAACATGCATCAGATGCCCACTGTGTGCAAGGTATGGTGTGGCTTCCTCACCCATGCTACATCCCACAGAGAGCAAACCTGCCTCCTGTCTCTGCTACTAACTTCAGGAAGAAGTCAATTTCCTTTCTGCTCTGCGGACCCTGTGTCTGAAAACAGACGTCAAAACATCTCCCGGGATTCTTGTAAGATTCATCAGCGAACATCTATATGAAAGTGTGTTAGGAAACAGAAATCCCCTTCCACATAAGTACAGAGGGTCTCCGTCATTTCCTCCTCTCTCTCTTCTCCCATTAGGGACTTGGCACCCACCAACCCTGAGCCTCCTCACCAGTCAGTCTTCCCCCCAGGCCCTCAGTAGCTCAACAGTCTTCCAGATCAGGAACTATTGGGGAGCACTGCAAAGAGATGAGGACAGAGAGACAAGAGCTGCCTGAACAATTGGGAGGGAGAAATCCAGCCGCTACATTAAACATAGCAGGTAAATCTCTAATATCCACAGGCAGCAACTCACACCAGAGATTTTCTGTATCCTCCAGGGCAGAGCAAGGGATTACCACTGATGTGTTATCTGCTCCAATTCTTCCTGCCAGGAGTCAAGTATCATACCTTAGTAATACGGTCTCGTGGACGCTCCCTACACGGAGATATGCAAATTATACACAATGGATAGGGAGGGCCACACACTGGCATCTGTGCCTCACAGATATTTCCCACTCCAGGACGTGAAACCCAGGAAAATTCACTGGATAACATAAAGCTTGGGTCAACTGTAGGCAGAACACTCACCTGGGGGGAGGGGGCGGGCTGAGACCTGTGCTAGTCATCTGTGACCTAGGCACTGTAATCAAGCAGACTTTGCTGAGTGACCAATGTCTGTAAAACATAGCACTAGGTGTGGTGGGGTGGATGCAAGGGAGAAGGAATACAATAAAATACAGAACGAGAAAGCATGGTCCCTATCTCACGCCCTGTGTTTCAATTCTGGGGTTAAGACATAAAGATATTTTGCCACAGGGGAGAGTATGGCAAGTGGCAAAACAGAAACATAATAAAGACCAAAAAGAGAGAGAGAGAAGAGATCAACGTATTCAATTATAGGGGCAAGAAGGAGTAGCTAACTTTTGTGGACAAGATATATAAGCTATACTGGGAACACTTGATAGGCTCCGGAAGTCGGCCAAAGGGCAGTGGGGAATGAGGTAAAAGGAAGAGATTGGGTACACAGTGTAAAAGCATTCGTTCATTCTTTCATCCATCCATCCATCCACTTATTCAACAACTCTTTATAGCGCCAGACAGTCTCTACATGCTGGAGATGTAGGCATGGAGGTCTGTGCTGACTGGAGCCAGCAACCCTGGAAGAGGATGGGAATGAGCCTGGAGAAGAGAGCTGGGCCTTACTGGAGAGATCTGCCAATGACTGGCAACAGAGGGAAGAAAGAGAAGGCCTGTGCCCTCTGAGTCCCCCACTGCCTTCCCATGGGTACTCTACTCAGCAGGCTGCCCAGTGCCTCAGCGCCTACTTCAGCTTTCCTGGTGAGGAATATGGTGCTGGGAGGCCTGGGAGAGAAGGGGTACATATAACCCAGAGCCCGATATAACCATAACTTGTCTTACTAACTTCCCTTAAATCCACCCGGGGGACCTAATAGCTCTGCTGAAAAAGTGCTGAGGGGAAAGAAAATGGTCCTCCCCTGGCCTGAAAGCAGAGTCGGATTAAAGGATCCAAAAAACTGAAAAGGCCCTCTTTCCTCTTTTCCTCAAACATCCGTCACCTCTGGCCTCAGCTGTCACAGTCATCTCCTCCTCAGCCCGATGGAGGGCCTGCAAGGGTCCCACCAAGTGGACTCTGGGACCCTCAGGTACCTCTCCAGGTAGAAGGAGAGTGGCTAACTTCTCTGCTCTTGGTTCCAGCGGGTCTCACAGGCCAGGGACACCTTTGCTGAGATAGAAGCCCTCAACCTCTTGTTCTGACCTTCACCATCATCAGAACCAATTATTTAGCATATGCAGGGGCACACAACACCATTCTGAAAGTTGTGAGGAGCAAGGTCAACAAACACCGAATTGTAAAATCCCAACACCAAAGACTGTCAAGCAGGGCCTGGGCAGCTGAGTGTTGTTGCTACTGCAAGTAGAAAGGGAAAGGCGACAGAGAGAATTCTCCCCAAGCCAGGCTCCCAGGCTAGTTGTTCCCCACACTGTCCCCTCTGATGGCAGGCTGCTCCAAATGACGTTTAAGGTCCTAGCCATTTCAACACGTGCTGCTGGACAGCAACATATCCACACGCAAAGAAATGAAGTTGAACTCTTGCCTCACACCATACACAAGAATTAACCCAAAAGGGATCATGGACTTAATGGAAGAGCTAAAACTATAAAACTCTTAGAAGAAAACACAGAGGGTAAATCTTTGTGACCTTGGGTTAGACAAGGGTTTCTTAAGACACCAAAAGCAGAAGTAATATGAGAAAAATTAGATGAACTTGTACTTCAACAAAATTAAAAGCTTTGACACTGCAAATGATACCACCAAGAAAATAAGAAGACAACCCACAGAATATAAAGGAATATTTACAGACCCTATATCTGATAGGGGGCTTATATCCAGAATATATAAAGAACTCTTACAACTCAGTAATTAAAAGACAAATAACTCAATTTAAAAACAGGCAAAGTGCATCAATAGATATTTCTCCAAGAAAGATACCCAAATAAATACATGAACAGATGCTCAACATCACTCACCATCAGAGAAATGCAAACCAGACCCACAATGAGATGCCAACCTACACCCACTGGGTGGGTGGGTGGGTTTCTACAACAAGACAGACAATAATAAGTGTTGGCAAGGGTGTGGAAAAATTAAGGTCCTGTACACATTGCTGGTGGGATGTGAAATGATGCAGCCACTTTGGAAAACATTTTGGTAGTTCCTTGAAACATTAAATACAGACTTACCACGTGACCCAGGCCTTCCTCTCCTGGGTACTGAACCTAGAAAAATGATACCATGTCTACACAGAAACTTGTACGCAGATGTTCACTGCACTATTAGTCATATCAGCCCAAACTGGAGGAACCCAAATGCCCATCAGGTGATGAATGGATGAACTAAAGGGGATGCACCCATACAACAAATTATTATTCAGCTATAAAAAGGAATGAAATATTTGTATGGTCTGCGACATGGATAAACCTTGTCGTAAAAGATGCCGTAGTGTAGGACTCCACTTACAAGAAATCTCCAGACTAGACAAGTCCGTGGAGGCAGGACATAGTTAGTGGTTGCCCAGGGCTGGGTTGCGGGAGGAGGAAGTGAGGAACGACTGCTCGCGGGTACGAGGTTTAACCTGGGGGTGATAAAATGTTCAAAAAAAGACTGCGGTGGTAGTAATACTGCTCTGTGAACATACTAACCCCCTGAGCTGTACACGAAATGGGTGTGTCCACTTGCTGGGGCTGCCACAACAAAGTACCACAGTCCGGGGGCTTAAACAACAGAACTTTCTTTCCTCACAGTTCTGGAGGCCAGAAGTCTAAGATCAAGGTGTCAGCAGGTTGGCTTTCTCCTGAGGACTCTCTCCTGGGCTTGTAAATGGCTGTCTTCTCCCCGTGTCTTCACATGGTCCTTCCTCTGTGCGTGCCTGTGTCCTAACCTCCCCTTCTTAAAGCACACCAGTCATATTGGATTGGGGCCCACCCTAATGACCTCATATAACCTCTTTAAAGATCCTATTTCCAAATACAGTCACATTTTCAGGTACGAGGGGTTAGGGCTTCAACATACAACTATCTGTAAAATCCCATCCACAAATCCTAGAGATCAGCAAGCCCAACCCCTTGTTTTGCACATGGGGAACTGAGGCCCAGAGATGAGGAGCATTGCCCCCAAATCGCAGTTGGTCAGAGGCAACCAGGAGTAGAATTCACGGCTGCTGCTACAAGTCCAGTGCTCTTTCTCCTACATCCTCCTTCCACCTGAAACTCTAGGGCTCAGAAACTGAACAGACAATGACGGGAAAAGGAAGAGAACTTTAAACTTAAGGAAAATGCCTGAGAACTTAGATCATGTGTGATCGAGAAATAAATAGGCCCCGCGGCTTGTGGGAAAGGGGGCCGACGGCAGAGCTGTAAGGAGGCCCTGGGAGAGACCTGCACAGTGCCAGCAGAGGCCGTGAGCAAATTTGACATTAATGCTGTATCTGCTGTGTGCCATGTGAAATAGAAGCTTGTTACCGAGCAAGATGTGCTCTACAGAAGAGCTGGCACTTCAGCCAATCCTTGAAGAATGGGCCCAATTCCACCGGGTGAGGGCTTTCCAAGCAAAAGGAGCCAGGCGACCAAACGCAGGTAATTTCCAGACCTGTTCAGGAAACAGCAAGTTGGCCGGTGCAGTGGAAGCATATGCTTTTGTCCAAGGAGCAGTGGGGGGTTACAAAGCAAAGGTAGGCTGAGGTCAGATCCTAGAGAGCTTTGCACACTATGCCTCGAAGCGTGAACTTGAGATTAGTAACAGGGAGCCACTGAAGGTTCTGGGCCAGGAGTGGGGAGCACCCGAGGAGTGCTAGGGAAAGGTGGCCCCACTACAGCCAGACTGGGATGCTCTTATAAGAAACATTCATGGGACGGGAGAGGATGGTAACAAGGAGAGCTGAAAGGAAAAAGCCGATGGGATTCAGGGAAGAAGAGAGCTCCCTGCTTCTAGGGGAGTTCGCCCAGATTTGTCTTAATTAGACTCAGGAAAGCGAGAAGTTGAGGCAAGCAAGGAGAGGAGGGAACTCTCTGCAGGCACTGAAAAGCCGCCAACTCCCGGGGCCCGTGTTGTGATCTGGTGCTGACAGCCCTTCATCTTTTCTGCGGTGGGTTTTTTTTGTTTTTTTTTTTGTTTTTTTTTTTTTTTAGGAGCTAGAGGGAGGGGTGAGGAAGGGGAGAGAGACACAATGGAGTTGCTTAGTGAACAAAAGCCTGGTACGTTTTTGCTCTTGTATGCATCAGGGTGTGCCGCTCTGTCTGCATCCTATAATCATACTCAATGCGGGGGTACAGCCCATGCCTTGCAGCCGAGGCATGGGCAGCAGTGCCGCCTGCCCGCCAGTGTGTGCCATGCACCAGCCTGATCAGGGAGGGGGAGGAAGGGCCCAGGTACACGCAAGAGAAGGGGAAGACAGCACAAGAGGTTGAGAGAGTCCTTGGTTCAAGTCCTGGATGTTTCCCTTTCCAGCTTTGTGACCGTGAGTCAGACACATCCCCTCCCCAGGTCTCAGTTTCTTAGACTTCAACACAGCAATAGCCACTACTATTAAGTGTCTATGTGCCAGGGACTCTTTGGGCTCTTATCCCTTACAAAACGCCCTATGAGGTAAGTCTTAGTCTCCCCATTTTACAGATGGAGAAAGTAGGGTCCAGAAGTTCAATTGGTTAGTCAAAGTCAGAAAGCTATGCTTAAACCCATATTTGTCTAGCTTCAACATCCACACTCTTAAACAATATCACACTTAATGTAAATTAAGTGGACATGATAAAACCTGCTCTTCCTTCCCCTCACCTTATGCCATGAGGCTCAGTGGGGAGAACTCACTCTCAATACTGTAAGAGTATTGTCTTTACTGACACTGTAGTTACTCAAGGTTCAAAGGTTCATGTCAGCTAGAACTCACCTCAACCGACGCCCTAGCCCCAGGCCCTTCTCCTACACAAAGCCCTCCAACCAGCCCAGCCTTCCACCCTGTTGACCCACTGTCACTTTATCCATGATGCTCTTGGTCCCTGGATTCCATTCGACTCCTAGAAGCAAAGTCCAAGTCTCATCTGGGTTCCAAACTCCAACAAGAGTCTACCCTATTGGAAGATGGTGCATATCCCCATGAGTCCCCCAGTCCTGCTCAGTGGGGTTCCCCCACAGCTGCCCTTCACTAGCCCCAACCCTGGAGGAGATTATATGAGAGGATTCAGGTAAAGCATCCAGTACAGTGCCCAGCACCCAGATTTAGCCATTCTTTACCACTGTTCACAAGATCTGGGCCCAGGCACCACACAGCCTTTTGATTCTTTAATGGCATGTTCCCTTCCCCTTGGGTAGTCATCACATGCCAAACGTACACCCAGACACACATCCTGATGCTTCTGACACAAGCTGGGAAGGATATCGACCTATTATTAATAGAGGAAAATCGGACCTGACATTGTCAGTGATCTGAAGCCTCCCAGCTGAGGAAAGCTTTGTTTTTTTTTTAATAAATAATATATAACACAGGGTGTTTATTTCCCTAGCAAGTCGTACTTCTTAAGTATCACTCAGCTCGTACGTCAAGGCTGTCATCTGGGGAAACCGTAGAGTGATGCTGGCGTCTTCTAGTCCCTTCTTCTTCCTGAGGAGTTAGAGCACCACAGAAGGATCCCTCCCACCCCGCCCTTCATCTTCTCTACAGCTCTCGGAGGGTACTGGGGAGAGGGGCCCCTGGCAACACTGCCTCCAGAGTGCCTACAATAAATATTTGCTAACTGCCCAAAGGGGATGATTTTCCTCACTGCACAGATGGGAAGATGGAGGAAAGGCAATTTACTCAGCACCCACCTAATCCAATTTTCCCAGTTCTGACTGTGCACTTCAAGCCCTCTCTCACTTGAGACCTAGCTCCTCGCAAAGGCCTTGCCAGAGGGACTAGAAAATTGAATTGCAGTCTCTTGCTCAAGACGGACCAACAGACACAGATGCCCAGTCTCATCGCTGACCAGAACGGTGTAGGGAGAGTAAGTGAGGATGGCCCAAACCCTCACAACAGCACAACCCATGCCTGCCTGGGCGCTTCTCACTGGTGTCACCAATTGTGTAACGTTCCGTGTTGTCGCTGTGTATGCGAGGTGCTCCCCTCCCCACGATTTTTATTAATTGTACAGCTTTATGCTCCTTGTACCCTCCCCTGAATAACAACTGATATAACACAACTGCCCTGCATAACAACTGACGCTAACACATAAAGCAGGCTAACAAACTAGCACCCTAAGCCACAGATATGCTTTGTTTGATCTGTACCATGTTTTCAATTTTTTATCAATTGCCAATAGTTAAAAACCAGGAGACTTTAGTCCAAAATCAGGAGCTCAAGCTTCCTTTGAAAACTGGAAACGCTGGCAATAGCAGGCTCACATTCTGGTGTGGGAACCATCAGCCACAACCAAACCACAGGAACAGGGTAACAGGGTCTTCAATCTGTCATAGACCCTGGCCCACACCGCGCCTCTGAGTAGGCAGCTTTGCCTATAGTTTGGTTGCATGTACTTGAATGGGTGGGCCTGTGGTCATTTAAGACTACAAGATGCCTGAGGGGGAGAGCTGGATCTATTCACATGCTTTCAATGGGGTCCCATGGGGACATGCATTTAGAGAATCACCAAATGAGTTAAACATGCGTAGTCAAAATCTGTGTGCCCAGGCCAGCAGGCTTCAGAGCCAGAGCTACCACAGACATAGAGTTCCCAGCCTTTGAAACTCTGCTACCTAACTCACTTCCAAGGGTATTTTGTAAGGCCAGACTTAGACCAAGATCTGAGCTAAATCCTGTGGCTGCTCTCAGGCACCTGACTTCCGGCAGGCATTTAACAGCCCAGAATGAGATCTCCCATTACTCTAGGAAAGAATGCCTGGCTTCTTGACTCATCCTAAACAATTATACAAAAAGGGGGGGTGGGAGAAAGAAAGGGGTGGAGAGAGAGAGAGAAAAGAGACACATTCATAGACACACGTGTGTGTAATATTAATATAATACATGGCTGTACATCAATGCAGATTCCTACATTAGGTAAGCTAAAAAAGTGTGAACAAACTAAATGTTCGACAATGGGGAAATTGATAAATACTCAAAGATTGCTATGTAGGCACTTAAAAGCCTAATTGTGATGATTATGTAGCTTGTGGTAGAACAGTAAAGCAAACAGAATGCAAAATTCTATCTACACTACGACTATAATCATGTGAAAATTATGTCTGCAAGTAAATACAGACTGAAGGCATCATAGAAAATGGAAAGTTGATTTCTCATGGTGGCAGGTTTGGGAGGCTATTTTTTTCTTATTCCTTTGATTTGTACCCTCATTGTACAGCATTAGTTATAGGATAACTATTTGTTTTTGAACTTCCAACCCACTCCTGACCCTAAAATAAGCTAGCACAATCTGAAGCCAGATAATGATGAGGGCTAGGTAGAAAATGTCTCCTTGGCTCAGGGCCTTCCAGGAGTCCCACAGGGGTCAGGCACGAGGCAAAGGTTTTGCCACAAATCAGTCTGCAGGGTTGGGGGGGCACTCTGTGCACCTCCTCCACCACACATACACTATAAAAAGGAAGCTCAGCACTCCTCACTGAGGTGCTGTCTCCCTGGGCCCCCCTTCACATGCATGTGGCCCTCTATGGCACTGTCACCCAGCTGTGGTCTCAGAGCCCCCATCTTCTGGATGCTTCAGGAAAGGAGCAGGCTCCAAGGCTTCCAGGCTGGAAGCAGCCACACCAACAGTCCCACTCCTCACTCCTTTTCAATACACTTTGCATCGTATCCATCACTGAGGACTCAGGAATCAGTCCAGGGAAGAGGCAGGCAGAGCATCAGGACAGGAGGACCGCCAAAGTGCCTGCTAAACGGAGGGGACCCACCATGGCATCGAGCCAAACGCCACGTGAGCCGGGGGAAGACAAGGGTGGAGCTGAGCATCAGGGGCCATGTGGACAACCAGAAGACATGACCCCACGGTGGCCTCCTGGTGGCCAGGAGCTGAGAACTGTAAGGTAGCCTTATTGTAAGCGGTGACAGAGAGCTGGTGCTTCAGAAAACAGAACAAGACATGTTCTCACATACACTCTCCAAGCTGATCAGACTCCCCAGGGAGAGATTTCCTGCTATGAATTCCCCCTGGGACTGAGAGGCAGCCGGAGGAGGAAAAAACCTCCTCCGAGAATCACACCCCAAATCCAGCAGGGCTTCCCATTTTCAGGGAAATTCACTTACACTCGATGATTGCACTGTTACTTTTCAATTCCAAAAACTGGCTTCTTTTACAAAGGGGGCTGGGGTAAAGGGGGGGGGGGCAGGGAGTGAGGAAGAGGGAGAGAGGCATTTATTGCTGCCCCATCCTTTTCAGTGTATGGGGTTCACAGAGGGAGTCCCCAGGAACAGGGGTGACAGTCCCGATAAGCAAGGGTGGGAAGAGGGCAGCCCAGCTGGTCAGGTCGTTAAGACCCTTGAGGGGCATCTGCAAGCCGGGTGCCTACTGGAGGGGAGGTGGTAGGCAAGGGCAGGAGAAGGCCAACGGGACGGGACCGAATAGACGCCGCAGCAGGCAGTCGGTCCCTCCTCCTGTAAGCAATCCCCACCCCAGGGTTATTTCCAGGCACTTTTTCCTGTGAGAAAAGAATGGGAGGCATGCAGCCCAGCCATTACCCAAATCCACCCCACCACGGCTCCGTGCCCAATTACGTCCAGTGGGGGGGAGCCCTCCAGAGCCTGTAATCAGCAAATCCGTTTAAGAAATGCAAACTGGCAGCCAGAAACAAGTGACAGAGGCAAGGCAACAGAGAGCCTCCCTTACGGCCGAGTGCACGCATGCTCACGAGCTCTGCGGGTGTGCGAGAGCGTGCACCGGCCACTCCAGGCTCTACAAACCACACGGAAAGGTGGCCAGAGACACTCCTGGACTTTTATAGCTCTTCAGGGACCTGATCTCCAGGAAGTGCTAGCAACTGCAATCCAATTGTGTCCCTGGCTAGAGAAGCCGGCTGGAGACTGGGGACTGCAGGGGGAGGAAGAACTTCATTGGGAAAAAATGTTGACAGAGTTGAATGTCGAGCGGAAGGACAAAGGCTTGGATGAAGGAGCCTTACTGAGCAATAAGGCATTCTGAGTGCTCCAGCAATTTGCATGGGGCTGTGCAGGGAGTACTGAGTTCGTTCAGGGCGGGGAGGCTATGCTCCCCAAGGCCAGGCCAGGCACAAGGTGAGGAAGGGGTAGCATGGGCTCTCCTGCAGTGCCTGGGACTTAGCACCCTGAATTAGCCCTTAAGTGGGAACTCGCTGAGGGCAATCCCCAGCTAGAAGGAGGACCCAGAAAACTGAGGCCAAAGAAACATGCTACCTTCACCCAAGAGAAGCTAGCATCTATCGAATACCTAGCATGGACCAAGCACATGATACCTCTAATCCTAAGAACCTGCAGCAAAGTGGGTATATTATTCTAATACCGCAGACAAGGAATATAGGAATCCAGGAGATACACCCTCAGCCACGTGGCTGGAACCAAGACTGAAGCCATACCACACTCCAGATACACCACACTCCATTGGGGGTTTCATGGTCCAATTTTCCCTAAAGTGAACCCTCTCCACCCCAGACCCCTCCCTCAACAACACCACCACCTAGCTCACCGGGTGGCCCTTAGTCTCTCTGGGCATCGGCTGCCTCTTTCTGTTCATGTACACATGGAAAGGGTAAGTCAGCCCATAACTCTGGAAGAGGAACTGAAAGGGACGAAGGAGCCTTCAACATGGTTCTCTGAACCCTAGCTAAAAGTAGTAGCCCCGGTGAGTATCTGCAACACTCCAGCCCTCACACCTTATTATAATTGTTAGCATTCTTGCGTTCCTGTCTGTCTCCCCCCACCCCAGACTGTGCACTCCCTGGGGGAAGAACACTCCACCTAATTCTGCCTGCACCCCTCTGCCTACAGCTGCATCTGGCACGCCACAGACACTCATTCAATGTCAGCTGGTTGAATGAGTGGGTCGATGAATGAATGCATGAACAAATGCTCCTTTTAAAAGCCAGCACACTTCAGAAGAAAGCACTCATGAATATCTGTTTACCAGATTTCTCCTCAAAGGCAGAAAAGTTGGACCTTCCCAAACCTAACTTTGCATTGAAATCATCTGGAAAGCTTTGTCAAAATACAGATTCCTGCCCCACTCCCAGAGTTTCAGACTCAGAAGAAGATCTGGGCTGGGGGCCCAGAAATCTGAATTATTAAAAAGCTCCCCAGATGTCTCTAGCTCAACGCCAGGTCTGGAATCACTGATGTATATTACTTGGCTAACACCCGTTCAGTCCTGCACTGGGACCGGATGAAGCTAAGAAATAAAAACAAAACAAGTGACTCTCTCCTACAGCCTTTTCTCCAAAGAGCTCCAACTGACTTTTTATGCCGTGATGCTGTTACCTACTGAACTAAACCATAAAACAGAGTGGCAGTGCTCCTCCCCATTCTGTAGGTTGGCAAACTGAGGTCTGCCCAACAAAGGGTGTTAATTCCTCTTTTCACCTTTCCTTTGAGTTCCAGTAGAATGCAGGGTACTCCAGCATTCAAGGACTCGGCTACATTTCTAAAAAAACAAAAACAAAAAGGAAGAACAAGGCCAGCCACACGCTTGGCTGCAGGACTGACATACCTACGCCTCCTATACAGGCTTGAAGGACAAAACATAACTGTTGTTTGGCAGTCACACACCCCAAGTCAGCCCTTCAGACACAGCACCTCTCGAGTGTCAGGCCATCAAGAGGGACAGAGCCCTGTGCCCTTCATCTCAGGCCAGCCCTGGAGGTGGGGGAAGGGCCGTTCATTCATTCATTCGTGAAAATTCCAGCACTGCTGAGACATGCCAAGCAGAGGAGGTTTGGAAGGTGCTGTGTCCCAAGCAGAGGTGAAGGAAGGATTTAGCTACCCCTATTCTTTTCGGTAAAGGAGGAGCCCTGCTGGAGGGCTGGCCGACAGCTGAGCTGCCCACAGCCCACTGTTTATGCAGCAGTGGGGGCAGCCTCTCTGACTAGAGACACCTCTTAGAGGCTGGAGCCAGAGGCACCTCGGCGGGACATGCCTGAGAGGCCCCCTCTTCCCTTCCCCTCCTCCTTCCAGCCGGCCCTGGATGAGATTGATGGAGCTGGGGCAGCTGCAGCAGCGGGGGGTGCAGGGGGGACAACAGCTGGACACAGGGAGGGCCCCTCCCCCGCTGGAGCCGGCCAGGAAGGAGGGGACAGGTCCCCTCCACGTACTTCTTCAGGAGCGGAATGTGGGCCTTCAGGCCCCCTCTCACCGCGCTCCCCCTGCCTCTCCTCGTCCTCCAGGCAGGCGGGTGTCTCTGGGTTCCACAAACAGCAGGCCACTCAATGGCACGGTCGCACATTCTAGGCCCCAGAGGGGGCGGCCCCACGCTGCTACGGGCCACACTCCCCGCAAACATTCTGCCCTCCACCACTGGTGGGGGACCTGAGCACCCACCCCCACCAGCTATCCCACAGATCACGGGTGCCACAGGAAGGAGCCTGGAGTCCTGTCCCCGATCCCGACGTGGTGGAGGGCAACGTAGTGCCCCACAATATGGAGTGCTGGCCTGTCAGCGGACATGGATTCTGTCACAAATTAAGCTTGTGACTCTTAACAGACTTGGAATCAATACTGGTTCTACTAAAAAGCTTCATGACTTTGATTTCTGGTTGCCTTGTCTGCAAAATGAGGATGATAATACCTACTTTATGGGGTAGTTCTTCTAAGGAGAGCAACCACATCCTGTTCCCTGATAGGTACCTGATGTGTGATGCGCCTCAGGTTGTTCATCTGTAAAATGAGTGAGCTAGCCTGGATGGTCTATCAGGGCTCCTCCAGCACCTATAAAATGGATTCAGCCTCTGGCCAACAACCCTGGGGTGTATCTCCTTCATCCCTTTCCTCTAAAGAGAATTGCTCCTCAAAATCCCTTCCTCAGTTCTGCAGTTTCTCCCAGATGAATAAGGCTGAGGCTTCTCCCCTCCTGTTCCCCCATCCAGGCCCTACAACTCAATCTCCAAACGTGCCAAGGGCCAGCCTTCCATCTGCCAAGCCATGCCCCCTACACATACGTAAACCATTCACACAGTTCAGTAATTTCTTACCAAGAGCAAATTACTCACTCCTAACACATCTCACACCAAAGGTGACCCACCAAGTGGAAACTGTTGGTGCAGAACAGTACTGTCCAACATGGCAACCACTAGCAACATGGGGCCACTTAAATTTAAATTGTAATTAATTAAAACTAAATAAAATTAAAAACTCCATTCCTCAGAGTGTCTGGGTGGCTCAGTCAGTTAAGCGACCAACTCTTGATTTCAGCTCAAGTCATGATCTCACCATGAGAGTTATGAGAGTGAGCCCCATGTCAGGCCCTACATAGACAGCACAGAGCCTGCTTGGGATTCTATCTCTCCCTCCCTCTCTGCCCCTCCCCCATTTACTCAATCTCTCTCTCTCTTTCAAAATCAGTATTTTTTTTAAAAAATAAGGGAAAAACAATTCTGTTCCTCAGGCACACTAGCCACATTTCCAATGCCAGATAGCCTTGTACGACTAGTGATTGCTCTACTGGACAGTCCAGAACAGAACATCTCCATCACCACAGCGCTGGTCTAGGAGATGCTCTCAAGTGAGGGGCAGAACAGGCCCCAGGTGTCTCAGATGAATCTGGAGGGGGGACAGAAAGGGAGGGGGAGGGCAATCCTGGAGGAGGAGGGGCCATTCCCCATTGCTTCAGCGGGCATACCACCAGGATGGGGGCTCCCACAGGCCCACCAACTCAGGGCAGGCCCCCCGGGGAGGGCTCCCTGGCCCCAACACCTGGCAGGATGCACAGACAGCTGTCACACCATGCTTCATTTTTGGGATGCATGGGACGCTTGTCATTCTCTCCAGCCACTGGCAGACTCCCTGGCCTTTCCCAGCTCATGGTGTACACCTTGTTTCATAGCAAGGGGTGCCGCCACCCTCCTACCACCCAGCTTCAGCTAGGGTTCGACCTCAGCTCCTCCACGTCCATCCCAGGCTCAAACTATCTGGCTGCTGGCCTAGACAGAGGAAAAGGAAGATGAGAAAGCTACTTTCAATCAAGCACCTATTATATTCAAGGGACCACCCGAAAGTACTTTCACATTTTCCCATTGGATCCCCGCCCCCAAAACGCTTCAAGGTAAGTGTAATTAAACCCATTCTCCATATAAGGAAACTAAGGCTCAGAGAAGGAACTTGAGTTGTGCAAGCTAGAAAGTAAGGGTCACAGTCTCTGTGCAAACCCAGAAATGTCAGACTGAGGAACTTATTATCTATTACCCCGTCCATGGCCATGGGGCCCACAGACTACTGACGAAGGAGGAGTAGCCGCTGCCACTCTCCCTCCCAGGG